>NW_022589708.1:14221248-14552735 GCF_004348235.1 Phoca vitulina | reverse complement strand
CCCCTGTAAGCTGGCCCCCGTAAGCTGGCATGGCCCCCATAAGCTGGTCCCCAGACATTCTCTGCTCATTTCCTCACTCCTTTACTCCCTGGTACTAAGTTACCAACTGATAGGAGAAACTTCATTAAAAGAGCAGAGCTAAGGTAGACTCAGATCTTTACGTCACCCACAGATCACAGTTCCTGGATGTGAAAAGGGAGGACAAAAGGGATGTATAACTACAGACACGCTCCTGGGGCGGCGGGGGGGGAGGGTGCTGCGTGGAAGGAGAAACTTTGGGGGTGCTGGGGGAGACTGGACCGTTTGCTGACTGCTGCAGTGTCTACTACTTGTTCAAAAGGTGCTGGGCTCTTGACCCTTGGCTCCTCTCCTTACTACAACCCATTCATTCAGGCGTCATCTGGCCCTCTATGGTGCCCTGTGGGAATCGGGGCTCAGGGAACCAGCACAAATATGTGGACATGGTGGGTGCTGCTTTTTCTTTGAGTAATAAAGTCCTCCGTCTCTCATCCAGGGGTTTCAGGTCTTCTGTCAGCATCCATGAAACTAATCTGTTAGCTTGGAAACGGTAAAAATCTGAGATCCTTTACAGTACTTGACAGATCTGACAACAGAGATGGAATGCTGACAGATACACAGATTTTTGGAGGAGAAAAGACCCAGCCTCATGGGTCAACTGAGAGAATTTGAAGGAAGTCCTTATAAATTGATAGTGAACATACTGATAAAATTGTATGGTCAACCAGACAATCAATGGTCCTTCACTTTGTTGCCTATTATTGAAAAGAAAATAAGGAAGAGGTTACAGATCAAGAACCGGGCAGTAGATTCAAAGGCATTTACCCAAATGAGGTCTTAGCTGTTAACTCTCTTCCATGCAAGTGGACTTCCCCACCATGGTTCTGTCAGCTTCAAGTCCAACCCGCGGTGACAAGTACAAAGACCTATCTTGGATTAGGATAGTTTGACCTTCTTCAGACAAGAGCTACGGACATGCATACCTACACGAAGTGAAAAAGGAAGGAAATCTGTTACCACTATAGACAGAAGGCCGGAAAGTCATTAGAACTTTTGCTTGCCTGGCAGAGGAGAGGATGGAGTACATAATGCAGAATTACAACCAACTTACGATTCAACAATTCCTACGGTCTATCACGCCAACCTTAGATCCTTTCAAACAGGACAGAAAAAAGCCTCAAAAGTTACTATAATGGGTCGTGGCTGAGAAGAGAGAGCTGTGGCCCACTTGGGAGATTTCCCTTGGTCAGTTAGAAAGTCTTTCAAGTTCTGATCCAGGACTCTCATGTCTCATGTCTTATGTTTGATCCTTGAAACTGTGGGAAGCTAAGTTTTTAGCTTGCAAGTAGGATAAAAAAAAAACCTCAGCCCCTTCACAGTTCTTGATAAAAAGCTCAAGAATGAGAGAACTAAAAAACAGGGGATATGCAAACCGTCCTGAAAGAACTAAGGAGAGAACAAGAAAGAATACCAGAAAATATAGACTAAACTAGAGGTAACACAAAAGTAAAAAGAATCAGGAAAAACAGAAATAGAGAATATGCAGGGAAAATGTGAAGAAAGTGAAACAGAAATAAAAAGAATAGAAGATGAAAAAAAGATTTAAAAGTAAATGACAGATCCAGAAGTCCGGCAAAGGGGATCTACGGTATATATAATTATATCCCTGATGCAGAAAATCAAAGGAATAGAAGAGAATGAACAGAGAACTCTCCAGAATTAAAAGGAACAGTGAGTCTACATATCTAAGAATGAAGACTCAGAATGGTTAGCACTGCAGTATTTTCTAGTAAAACTAAGGGACTCTAAAGTTAAAAATCTGAAGTATAAAATTCATGCATACACAGTCCTGTATGTGAAGAACTCAAGGCCATTATTCCTAGTTGTTGTTCATGAGGCATCAACTAGGGAGCAAGCTTTACCTAACCGAGAAATAACTGGAGGAACTGTAGCATAAAGTTTGATGGTGAGCTCTGAATATACTTAACTGTAGAGACAAGACCAAATGAAGGAGCTGAGATTTACAGAAGACTATGTAAATGCTGCACGCCCCAGTGGTGCAGAAAAGCATACCACTGACTAACCTGCAACAAAGGGGAAATTAAGTGGAAAGTAAAGTAAGCTCGGTAATTCCCCATAAATGTTAGCTGGGAATAAAAGAGTATCACTGAAGCCAACAAAGCAAGCAGTAGAAGCTCATGTATACTTAAGAATATAAAGATGAAAACTAAGAATAGTGGTGACCCAAATCGGACGGTGGTGAGGGGAAGAAAGGATCACTAGCTATCTCATCACTGCCTCTAGGGGACCAAGAGACCATACCCACAGAGAGAAGAGGCTAACAACGCTGGGCCCTCACACGCCACTCCTCTGGTACGAAATGCAGAAGGGTAAGCAGTGTATGTTCAGCCAACTCCTATTCAGCAAACCTCAGCTTAAGAGTCATTTGTTTTGGAAAGAGTTTTCCCTGACTCCCAGTCCAGATCCTGTTATACACGCTGACAGGTCCATACCATCTCTAGATCAAGTCTCAAAACTAATGAAAAATTATTTGTAAATTTGTTAATGCTGTCCCTCCCATTAAGCTATAAGCTGTGAAGGCAGGAATCTTTTCTAGGCTTTCAGTTGTACCTTTCTGCTCCTGGCACACCAAATCGGTCTTCAATACATTTCTGGAATTAATGTTTAAGAAATGTATAGGTCTCTTCCGTCTAGGCCGTAAGACATTCCTAATGCAGTACTTTTAAAGAGTTATATAGAATAGGTGTATGCTCATTCACTCCTACTTCTTAAACTATAGATGATTTCTCAGGGACTTATGGTGAGTTTCCCTCAAGAATAAAAAAATAATGTATGTAAGACTCACCTTCAACAGTAAGAGCAGCACAGATCAGAGAAGAGATTTTATCTTAAAAACTCATCTTAAAAAAGATGTAATAGCTACAGGGCCAACAAAAAAAATAGCCAGAATTAGTGTAATACCCTAACTAAGACTGTATCAGTCAAAAAGGGATCAGTCATCCATGAAAACAGAGTCAACAGAAACAAATATGAGTCGTGCCTGACAACAGACATTAAATTTTGTCACCGGTCACTGTTAAGGTCTCTAATGTAGAGATGGATGTAGGGTTCAGGGGTTTAGGTTCTATAATTTAGGCTTAACTTGCAAGATCACCTCAATCACAAGATGGATGCACTGGACTATTTTAGCTGATGTTTTAAAATAACTAAATTCAGGGGCACCTGGGTGGCTTAGTCAGTTAAACATCCAACTCTTGATTCCAGCTCAGGTCATGATCTGAGGGTCATGAGACCGAGCCCTGCATGAGGCTCTGTACTGGATGTGGAACCTGCCTGGGATTCTCTCTCTCCCTCTCCCCCTGTTCACTTGAGCTCTCTATAAACAAATTAGATTAAAATAAAAATAAAATAAAACTCAATCCAGGCTCACCCACTAAACTACGAATAAGGACTTTGCCCTTTCAATATCTTTCCTCTTTCTTCAGCCTCAGGTTTTACTTGATTTTTGCCTACTGGCCTTTAATATACATAAATCACTCTCACCTTCATGGGGGGAAAAAAAGCAGCAGCCTCCACAGTCTGCTACTAATTCATCTTATTTGCTTCACAATCTTTTTTTTTTTTCTTCAGGTGTAGAATTTAGTGATTCAACACTTACATACAATACCCGGTGCTCATCACAAGTGCCCTCCTTAATGCCCACCACCCATTTAACCCATCGCCCCACCAACCTCCCCTCTGGTAACCATCAGTGTATTCTCTATAATCAAGAGTCTGTTTCTTGGTTTTCCTCCCCCCCCCACCCCATGTTCATTTGTATCTTAATTCCACACAGTGAAATCATATGGTATTTGTCTTTCTCTGACTTATTTCACTTAGCTCCATTCAGGTCATTGAAAATGTCAAGATTTCATTCTTTTTTATGGCTGAGTAATATTCCACTGTGTGTGTGCATGTGTGTGTGTGTATACACACACACCACACTACTTCTTTATCCATTATCACTTGATGGACATTTGGGCTTTTTCCATAATTTGGTTATTGTTGATAGTGCTGCTATAAACATAGGGGTGCACGTATCCCTTCAAATTAGTATTTTTGTATCCTTTGGGTGAGTATCCAGTAGTACAACTGCTGGGTCATAGGGTAGTTCTAGTTTTAACTTTTTGAGGAACCTCCATACTGTTTTCCAGAGTGGCTGCACCAGCTTGCATTCCCACCAACAGTGTAGGAGGGTTCCCCTTTCTCCACATCCTCGCCAACACCTGTTGTTTCTTGTGTCATTAATTTTAGCCATTCTGACTGGAGGTGACAACTCATCGTAGTTTTGATTTGTATTTTCCTGATAACGAGGGATGATGAGCATCTTTTCATGCTTCACAGTCCATCTTGAAAGACTTAACAATATCTTTCTCTGCTTCCAACCTCGACTCATACCTCACCCTACCATAGTTTTGATAACTATGCCAGTGAAACTGCTAGCTAAATAAATCACCAATAATTTTTCTGTTGTTAAAACCTTAATATTCACATTATTTGATCTGTCTATAGTATTTGATAACATCCACCACTTACCACTCAATAGTCCCTGGCTTTCATGACATCACACTGTAGGTTTTCTCCTGCCTCAATGGGTACTCCTAAGTCTCTATTGTGTGTTCTTCCTCTGGTTAGTTCTTAAACATCGATGTTCTTCAGGGTTCTGCCATTGGGACCTGTTTTCTTCTCATTCTATACCTCCTCCCTATAGCTTAAATTACCCTCTTAGTGCTGATAACTCCCAAATCCTACCCCTTAGCCTCGATTTTTACCACCTAAATCTCCCACACATATATCAGCTTACAGAATATCTTCACTTGGATATTCAACAAGCATTTCAAATGTGACACATCCAAACTGCAATCATCCTTCTATCCAAACCCGGTTCTCAGTTATAAGTAACTGAGTTAGAAATGTCATAACATTTTCCAAAAATCTTTCCATTAAAATATATAAGCAACTTTACTTGTGTAAAAACCATTAAAATCTTCCAAGGATTTTGAGAATGAATTTCTTCTATATGGAGCACATGGGGAAGTAAAAATAAATAGGGACTCTGGAATTAGGTAAACCTTGGTTGACATTTCTAACTCACCACACAAAACTCATAGGTTAGCTAATACAATGCCACTTAATCTTGAAGCATCAATAAATACATAACTCCATAGCAGAACCATATAAAATGGTTGAAAAACCAGGCAATTCAATGTTTAAAAGGTCTTAATTTGCTGACACATAATATAAAGTGTTCTCACTAAATGGCATGAAACTAGCACCTGAATTCAAAAAGTTAAATCTTCAATATTTACAACTTTTTTAGGCAAGTAAATCACTGGAATTATTCTTCATTAAAGAGTATTTACAGGTTTTATGGAGATTCAACAACCTAAAAAATTACACGTAACTGAGGATTTAAAATGTTTCCTCTAGGATAATAATATCTTGAAGTAAATTCAGTAAGTCTGACGGTCGACATATTTAACTGCTCATATACAGCATCCTCTCCTACACCTAACAGTTACCAGTGATGATGCAGCACATGCATTTGACCCTTGCCATTATAAATAATTTTAATGGAATTCTATTTTCAGTGTAATTCTTATTTAATAGAATTTCTTTTAGGTTCAACCCTGAAATACACACCTCCTATTTTATATGCTTGAAGTAGAGCTTAGGTATTCCTAAGCTTATATTCCAACTTGTTAATAATCATCTGCCATCAGATTGTCCAGACATGTCATTTCATTTAGGGAAAATACATGGACACATCTAAGCAACTAAAGAGTTCAAAATTTGTAAGAGTAATTTTTGAGAATAGCACTGAATAAGACTATAAAGTATGTACCAAGAACTAAAGATCTGGGAAAGCTACATTTAGGATTTTAGGTGAGGGCCACAAAAGTTGGTGGATTTTTTAACTGTGAGAACCTTACATATTAACCTAGCCTTTTTTACCACAAATACCAAAACTAAAATTATCAGGACAAATACAAAGCCAACCAACAACAGTTTCCCATCAATTTGCCAGTCGACCTGTAAGTGGTCAAAATTCCTCTGCTCTTCTCCCTTCCCTACACCTGGCTCCCGCTGCTATCATCCACACTGAACTCCAACACTCACCACTAGAAAGTCCGTCCTGCTCTCTCTGAAGTACTGACCAGGTGCCCTTCTTCATGCACGTCCTTGTCAGCGCGGCCCCTGAAGCTCTATGAAGCCCTCTCACCACCTCAGAGCAGAGCTGGCTCTCCCGCTGTCCCCTTCCCAGTACTGTGGGGCCCGGGGAGTACTGATCACACTTACTCACCTTGGTATTCCCAGTATCTACAGCAGTGCCCAGTATGACTCAAATAATGATAATTAAATAATGAAGCTTTTCAGTAAAAGTTTTTTTAAAAGAGCAAATTACTTGGTTTTGAAAACATTTCAGTTTAAAATATCATGAAAGGCATGTCTGCTCTATTTTTTTTAACCTATCTCATGAAATCCTAAAACTGCTGAACTTCAAGGCCACCTGAGCCAAATGGAGTCCAGTAAATGAACACTTAAAATAATCAAAACTGTTGTTTCGGTAACATTTACATTCAAGAATAAAATCAAACTAATCACCACAGTAAGTTGTCTCTAAACTATTTAATCTCCATAGTTAAGAAGTTCTCCCCATGTCTACAAGGCTAAAGAAATCCCCCTTGAGGGATTCCATGTTAATATTTATTCTATTCTCTGTAGAGACAGAAAAATAACCTTTCTTTATAATAATTAATAATTAACCTTTTAGCCTCTGCTGCTAAAACCCCATTTCAGTATCTTTAATCTACTGACCTTCTCTCAGAAACATATTAACAAACACTTGTTCATTCTAAAGATATATGCATATATACAGATATGTAATATGTATTCATATATATTTAAAAAGGAGGAATGACTAACTGCATCTTCTAGATAGTGAAATGAAAACACATAGTTTACCTGATTGTTAAGGGCAAGTATTAAAAAAATCTCTTTAAAAGAATTTTGGCAAAAAAACCCCAAAAAACAAAAAACAACACTACTAGATGCAAAACTAATACTATTTCAAATAAATCTAGGTAAAAAGAAAGCCATAATTCAACAATTTCTAGTTCTCTTTGATATAATGCAATCTGCAAACACTGATAATTATGTGAGAGTTCTTATAATAAAGTATTAAACCTTTATTTTTTGGAAATGGATGCTTAGAATAATTTTCATTAAAACATCTTTTCAAATTTAATATTCAGATTTACTAACCCAATTAAGCATTTACACTTCACCCTTAACATTAAAAACAATAAACATATCTAATGTATGCACACAAATACAAATTTTTTAAGTTACAGTATTCACATCACCTACCTGTTCGTTTATAAATTGCTAATTCTTGTACAGTTTCCAAAAACTGCCAAAATTTTTCATTACTTTCTTCTGCCATAAATTCACTATTAAAATAAAAGTAATCAGTTAATAGAAATGAAAAATGAAATGAAATGAGAAACTATACCTTAAAACCAAATTATACCTTAGGATTAAAACAAAAACCCTAAAAATAGGGTTTTTGTTTTAATTAAATTAAAGTGACTGATTTCCATTTACTATAATGCAGAAAGAGAACAAATTAATGATTCTTACATGAGATATCATTCCCAACTTACAAGCATATACTTGTGACTAGAAAAGATTGCACGAGAAATTACTTCTGGCTTTTCCTCATTATTAGCTATAACTAAAAAATGGATAATTTATTTTGTTTCTATACTATATAACCGTTTAGTTAACATACAGTGTTATATTAGTTTCAGGTGTACAATGTAGTGATTCAACAATTCCATACATCGCCCAGTGCTCATCACAAGTGTACTCCTTAATCCCCATTACCTAGTTCACCCATCCCATCTTCTCTCTGGTAACCACCAGTTTGTTCTCTACAGTTAAGAGTCTGTTTCTTGGTTTGTGTCTTTTTCCCTTTGCTCATTTTTTCCTAAATTCTACATGAGTGAAATCATACGGTTTTTGTCTTTCTTTGACTTATTTCACTTAGCATTGTACTCTCTAGCTCCATCAATGTCATTGCAAATTACTGAGAAGTATAATTTAACAGTAATGGAGTGTTATATAAAGGTAAAAAAAAAAAATAGACTGCCTATGTTTCACAACCAAAAATTGGTTTTATAAACATTTTTTAAAAATGTTATTGGGGCGCCTGGGTGGCTCAGTTGTTTGGGTGTCCAACTCTTGATTTTGGCTCAGGTCATGATCTCAGGGTCCTGGGATCAAGCCTGGCACTGGGCTCCGTGCTGGGTGTGGTGGAGCCTACTTGGGATTCTCTCTCCCTCTGCCCCTCCGCCCCCATCTCTCCCACGCACTCTCAAAACATAATATCTATTATTTTTATTTAGCTACTTATTTGTGTAGACAATCTTTTTATTATTTAAAACAGAAAATACCTTAATGAAAAAATTAATAGGAAGTTGGTGTATCGAATTAGGTCTTTGGCCTTGAAGCCCACTTTGATTTTTCCAGAGTGTAGGTCAGAAAAAATGACCAAAGCCATTTAAAACCTTAGGAGATAATGGGGACAAAAATAAATAAAAAATTAAACTTTTGGAAATAATTGAGAGGTTATTCAGTCCTATACAAAACAAAGTGCAAGACACCCAAAGGCAAGTAGATCCAACTATTTTTTTTTTAAAGATTTTATTTATTTATTTGATAGAGAGAGAGAGAGAGCGAGAGCAGGAACACAAGCAGGGGGAGTGGGAGAGGGAGAAGCAGGCTTCCCGCGGAGCAGGGAGCCCGATGCGGGGCGCGATCCCAGGACCCTGGAACCATGACCTGAGCTGAAGGCAGATGCGTAACAACTGAGCCACCCAGGCACCCCGAGATCCAACTACTTAAACTAGAAAGGGAACAGCCATCAAACAGATGATACAGATTTATCACCCATCTTATCTTTCTCTCTAGTCTCGGTAAATTTAAACTAATGCTTAATAAAAATGGAAGGTATGAGGACATCCACGACACATGTAAAGTAATTCTTGTGAGTCTGGTCACTAAAAGGCAAAAGGAGGGGAGAAAAACTGGTTTATCCACATAAATATGACAAGCACAGGAATTGAAAGCAATGCATAAACAACTCTTGCTATTAATGGTGTCCAACTCAATGGCATTTAAAAAAAAAAAAAAGAGAGAGAGAAGCTAAAAGCAGAAGAAACAATGGGATAAACAGGATGTGACCTGAAAAGGTCAAGGATGGTACAAAATCTTAAGCAAAGCAGGGAGCAACACTTCATACCTAACCGACTTGACTACAACTACAGACACACTCATATCCTGGGCAACCACAGGCAAAACTTTCGTATGTCAGAATTTACACATTTAAGTATGATCCTTCCAAGTGTTCACCTTGAGAATGTATTTTCACACTTATTCCCTCAATATACCTCTCCTCTCAGCACTTTTGGAACTCTTCTGGAATTTACTTTCAGGGGCAATTTGCCAGTAACTCATTAATTTTAAAAGAGGAAATAAATATCCTTGAGAGATCATCTAAATCAGTTCCTCACCTAAAGTTTAAAAAGGTAAGAAAGACACAAAAAACTAGCATTTCCAATTTGTTCACTTGTTTTAAACAATATTTAGCTCCAAATAACAGTGTTTCCCAAAAAAGTTCTACCACAGAGGAAAAAAGTGATCTGCATAGAAGATAGGTTTATATGTATGAAAGAGCATGACAGTAGTTATAAGTGAAATTCCAAAAAATATTTTCGTCAAGAGCAACACCAGGGGAATAAAATGCAGTTTTGATGTAGAAGTTACGTGTTATAAAAAGTTAGCCTCATCAGTCTATAATTATCCCTAGCAAATAGTCCTAAATTATAAATTTCTTTAGGTAGGGGACATACCTCATTCATCTTTGCTCCCTACACAGTGCCCATCATAGGGCCATGCACCACTAGATAAAAGCTGTAGTGGGAAAGACTTTATATAACAAAGGACTTGCTGACAATTTATATTTGTTCACAGGTAAGTGCATGAGGGAACACTAAGCATCCTGTCTGGATAATGCCATCAGGACACCAGTTTCCACAGGTCAAGTATATTGTAGAGGTAATTCTGATGGTGGTCTGGAGAAGACACTACCTAATATAAGGTCCCTTCCGGTGAATCAACATTATTGGGCACCTACTTCTTTTGTACTGAGCCTTGGGAAAACAAGTATAACTAAGAAATACTTTTGGGGCCCCTGGGTGGCTCAGGCAGTTGGGCGTCTGACTTGATTTTGGCTCAGGTCATAATCTCAGGGTTGTGAGATCGAGCCCCTCATCAGGCTCTGCGCTCAGTGGGAAGTCTGCTTGAGAGTCTCTCTCCCTCTCCTCTGCCCCTCCCGCTCATGCTCTCTCTCTCAAATAAATAAATCTTTAAAAGAAATACTCTTATTGGTTCTACCAAGCGAATACTTATTACTAATACTTACTGAGCACCTACATTGTACACTGTGCCTTGGCAAAATAAATGTAAATAAGAAATAATCTTATCCCTTGAAGCTCACATTTTTGCAGCAGAGGTTAGCATACATACCTTGCAATAAGAATTATTACAGAAGTATTGACCAAATGCTATGAGAACATACTAGAAAGACATTAGTTTTATCAGAGGACAGGATCAGCCAAAGAGAAAGTAATATGGTAGGTCCATAAATAAGGTGGCAGTGAAGAAAAGACTGTAGTAGAGTACTACATTGCCTTCCTAGGGCTACTATATCAAATTACTACAAACGTAGTGGCTTAAAACAAGAGAAATTTATTCTCACAGTTCTAGAGGCCAAAAGTGTAAATTCCTGGTGTCAGGGTTAACACAACAAGTTCCACAAGTCAGGATCTTGATTTATCTTTTTTGGGCGGGCCACCATTCAAGCCACTATAGTCCACCCTGGGCTCCCCAGAATCCACATCTGTCTCACAGACAAAACGCATATGCCCTATCTCAACAACCCCCAATGTAATCTCAACCCATTAGAGCATCATCTCTAAGCCAAAAGCGCATGGAAGTATCACCAGAAGTCTCACATCTCATCATGTAAATCATTTAAACCAGGAATAAGTGAAACACTGGGCATGCTCCATCCTGGGGCAAAAGTCTTCTCCATATGTGAACCTGTGAACTAGAAAACAAGTTGTCTGCTTCCAAAATGCAGTGTTGAGATAGGCAATCCAAATTCCAAAGATAGACATTCCGATTCCAAAAGGGAAAAATTAGAAAGAATAAAGGAGTTACCCATACGAGTTCGAAACACAGCAGGACAAATTCTATGAGGTTTCAAGCCTTGACGGGTTTCATAACCCTCAGTGGTTTATTGCCCTACTCGCTGTGCCACCTGCCATGGCCCTGCCCTCAGTCTCATTATTCCCTTCTCTTGAACGGTAGCACATGTTTACCACCAAGTAGCGTATCAGCCAATTTCCTGCCTATGGAATTTTGAAAGTCTGACAGCCCCGTCTCATTTCATCCTGTCTCTGTCTCTTTTGTATGAGCTGGCAATGTTTCTGCTGATACAACGTAATAAAAATCCTTGTGAGTCTCTTGTAGGTCTCACCAGGGTCATGCCATTACAGAAAAACCCTCCACAGATCCTTCCTGCATAAGCCCACCTCTATTCCTGGCTTCTGCTGAGATGGTTGAGTGGACCCATGAGTCAGATGCCAAACCTAATTAGAAAAAGACTGTCCAGCCCTTTATGTGGTCTTCTTTCCAGAGCATGCATTCCCGACACTGAGTTTCCTCATTTCAACACTCTGCAATCTGGACAGGTGGAGAAGCTCCCGCGTTATAAAGTCCTGCCTTCCTTTTTCCTCAACAGCTCCTTCTTCAGTTTCTCTTTCCTCTTGCATTTTACTATAAACAAGGAGAAACCAGGAGACACTTTTAATGCTTTGTAGGAAATCTCCTTAGTTAGCTATCCAAGTATATTCATCACTTACAAGTTCTGTTTTCCACACAACTATAGAATCCAATTCAGCCAGTTTTCTGCCACTATAAAACAAGGATCATCTTTGTTTCCAATAACAGGTCCCTCATTTCCTTCTGAACTCTTACTAGCAGTGCCTTTAATGTTCTTATTTCTACCAACATTCTACTCATGAGGACATAAGTATTTCCTATGACAGAAGCTTCATCCCGATCACACTCCCTGCTTTCCTCTAAGTCCTTAGCAAAATCACCTTTAATGTCCCTATTTCCGCCAACAGCCTCCTTAAGGCAAACTAGGCTTTTTACCATATTTCTCAAAACTCTTCCAGCTTTTGCTTGACTTACCAGCTACTTCCATATTTTTAGCTATTTGTTACAGCAGCACTCCACATTAAGTTATCAAGTTTGTACTGGTTTCCTAGGGCTGCTGTAATAAATTGCCAAAAACTTGGTAACCTAAAGCAACAGAAACTTATTGTTTCACAGTTCTGGAGGCCAGAAGTCCAAAATCAAGGTAGTGGTGTGGCTACACACCCTCCAAAGGCTCTAGGGGAGAACCTTTCCTTGCCTCTTCAAGCTTCTGGAGGATACAAGTGTTCCTTGGCTTATGGCTACATCAATCCAATCTCTGCCTCTGTTCACATGGCCTTTTTCTCTTCTGTCTCTTATAAGGACATTGGATTTAGCACCCATCCAGATCAAGATCCTTAATTACATCTGTAAAAATCCTTTTTCCAAATAAGGTAACATTCATGGGTTCCAGCAGTTAGGATGGAGACATCTTTTTGGGAGCTGCCATTCTCCCACTACAAGTGATTAGGTTGGTACATCACATGGGGGCTAGATTGTGAAGGACCTTAAGGAGCATCCTACAAAAGTTCCAGTTCTAAGACTCAAGGGAAATAAAAATCAGGACACTGCAACTACAAATCTAAGACTGGAAAAAGTTAGACTGATTTGGAATGGAGTATGGGATCAGATCCATGCAAACTCTGGGAGAAATAGGGGAAGAGACAGAGGAAGAGGACACATGTTAGGCTACAATACTTTATTCAATAAGACTATTTTATTACACCTGATATCATAAAATACAATGGATTATAATATACTATGAACAATTATGTACCAATAAATCAGACAACCTCAAAGAAATAAACTCCTAGAAACAACCTACCAAGACTGACTCACAAAGAAATAGAAAATCTGAACCAATTACAATGAAGGAGATTGAGTCAGTAATCAAAAAACTCCCCAAAAACAAAAGTCCAGGACCAGATGCCTTCATTGGTGAATTCTACCAAACATTCAAAGATGTAATACCTGTCCTTCTCAAATTCTTCCAAAACTTAAAGAGGAGGAAATGCTTCCAAACTCATTTTATGAAGCCAGCATTACCCTGATACCAATACTAGGACACACACACACACACACAAACATAGAAATTACAGGCCAATGTCCCTGATGACCATAGATGCAAAAATCCTCAACAAAATATTAGCAAACTGAATTCAACAATACATTTAAAGTATCACACACCATGATCAAGTGGGATCTATTCCAGAGATGCAAGGATGGCTCAACGTCCACAAATCAGTCTACATGATATACCACATTAACAAAGTGAAAAGTAAAAATCATGATTACCTCAATAGATACAGAAAAATCATTAAACAAAAGTCAATGTCCATTTATAATAAAAACTCTCAACAAACTGGGCATAGAGGGAACAAACCTTAGCAAAATAAAGGCCACATATGATAAGCCCATAGCTAACATCATACTCAACAGTGAAAAGTTCAAAATTTTTCCTCTACAATCAGGAACAAGACAAGGATGCTCACTCTCACCACTCTCACCACTTTTATTCAACATACTTGAAATTCTAACAAGAGCAATTAGGAAAGAAAAAGAAAAAAACATTCAAATCACAAAGGAAAAAGTAAAATTGTCACTGTTTGAAGATGACATGATGTTATATACAGAAAACTCTACCAAAAATCTATGAGAATAAATTAAGTGGCAGGATACAAAACCAACATATGAAAATATATTGTATTTCTGATACCAAACTATCAGAAAGAGAAATTTAAAAACAATCCCATTTACAGTTGGATCAAAAAGAATAAAATACCTAGGAATAAATTTAATCAAGGAGGTAAAAGTCTATACACTGAAAACTATAAGACACTGATAAAAGAAATTAAAGACACAAATAAATGGAAAGATATTCTATATTCACGGATTAAAAGAATTAATATTGTTAAAGCATCCATACTACCCAAAGCAATCTATACGGATTCAGGGCAATCCCTATCAAAATTCCAATGCCATCTTTCACAAAAATAGAACAATCCACAAATGACCCTGGATACCCAAAGCAATCTTGAGAAAGAACAACAAAGCTAGAGGCAATAGGCTTCCTGATTTCAAACTATATCACGAAGCTATAATAATCAAAACAGTATGGGACTGGCATAAAAATAGACACATAGATCAATGGTGCAGAATAGAGAGCCCAGAAATAAATTCATGTATATATGGTCAATTAATTTATAAGAGAGGAACCAAGAATATACAATGGAGAAAGGACAGTCTCTTCAAAAATGGTGTTGGGAAAACTGGACAGCCACATGCAAAAGAAACTTCACCCCAATCTTACACCACACACAAAAATTAACTTGAAATAAATTAAGACTTGAACATAAGATCTGAAACAACAAAACTCCTTGAAGAAAACATAGGCAATAAGCTTCTTGACATTGGTCTCGGCAATGATTTTTTGGATTTGACATCAAAAGCAAAGGCAACAAAAGCAAAAATAAACAAGTGACACTATAAAATGTCTCTGCACAGGGGTGACTGGGTGGCTCAGTCGGTTGTCGGTTGAGCATCTGACTTTAGCTCAGATCATGATCCAGTGTCCTGGAATGGAGCCCTGCATCGGACTCCTTGCTCAGTGGGGAGTCGGCTTCTCCCTCTCCCCCTCCCCTTGTTCATGCGCTCTCTCTCTCTCTCTCTCTCTCACAAATAAAATCTTAAAAAAAAAAAAAATGCCTCTGCACAGCAAAGGAAATCATCAACAAAATTAAATGGCAACTTACCAAATAGGAGAAAATATTTGTAAATCATACATCTGATAAGGGATTAACAGTGGTAATACATAAAGAACTCACATAACTCAATAGCAAAAAAAAAAAAAAAACCCACTCCATTTAAAAAATGGGAAAAAGCTCTGAATAGACATTTTCAAAAGACATACAGATGGCCAACAGGTACAAGAAAGGTGCTCAACATCACTAATCATCAAGGAAATGCAAATCAAAACCATGAGATACCACCTCATACCTGTTAGAATACCTATTGTCAAAAAGAGACAGCAAGTATTGATGAAGGTTTGGAGGAAAGAGAACCCTTGTGCACTGTTGGCAGGAATGTAAACTGGTGCAGCCGCTATGGAAAACCATATGGATGCTCCTAAAAATTTTTAAAAAGAACTACCATATAATCAAGCAATTCCACTTCTGGGTATATACTCAGAAAAAAAAAATGAAAACATCAACTGGAAAAGATATATACACCCCATGTTCACTGCAGCATTGTTTACAATAGCCAAGATATGGAAACAATCTAAGAGTTCATCAATGGATGAATAAAGAAAACATGGCACGTGTATACAACAGAATATTATTCAGCCATAAAAAAGGAAACCATTATGATCTCAACCATATGTGGAATCTTAAAAAAAAAAAAAGAGCTCATTTACAGAGAACAAATTGATGGTTGTGGAGAGGCAGGCATTGGATGGGTGAAATGGGTGGAGGTGGTCAAAAAGTATGTGAAAATTAATAAAGGGAAACCTCATGAACACGGAGGGGGGATACTAGAAGAAACTAGAAGGGGGAGTTGTACCACTCAAAGTCAATTACAGAAAAAATGGTCAATTACAGACCTCTAATAATCTTCAATAGGAAAGAATCATCAATTGCAGGGCCCAACAGGGAAAAAGGTACCTTGCATCTCCTACAATGAGAAACTATCCTCACCCTGAACTCCTGCTTTTCTCCAACAGACTTTGCTTCAAAACAGCCCCTTCCAATTTCCTCCTTCTATAAAATAACATCCCTCTCCTTTGTTAGACTTGCCATAGGTTTTGCCATAGCTTGTTTGTCCCTAATTGCAATTCTTTTATTCCTGAGGAAACCCATTTCTGTTGGTAAAATAACTGTTTTCAGATTAACATTACTTGGTGATCAGAAGTAGGATCCAGAGATGACCCCCAACGATCCGAGGCTGGTGAGCAAATAATGCCCATACCCACAGAGCCAACAGGGTTCACAGTTTTCTTGCCCACCTTGGAGTTTGAGGGTAAGTTTTCTCCTGGACTGCTAGCCATGCTCTCTTTGTGTTTGAGCTCTCCAAGCTTTTATTTGGGATTTTAAGGCCTTGTTCTTTCTGAGAGTACTCATTTAGCCTTTGATCCAACTCCTTTTCAGAACCGAACTGTTTCTGTTGGAACTGTACCTTATGTTGGCTTTTGGTCCAATTCCTTTTTGGGATTAGACTTCTCCTGTTGGAACTACACAAGTCTTTAGTCCAATTCCTTTTTGGAACCAAACTGTTCCTGTTAGAACTATGCTAGCCTTTGGTTGGTCCAACTCCCTTTCAGAACCAGACTGTTCATCGGAACTGTGCAAGTCTTTGATCTGACTCCTTGTTGAAACTGGACTATTCCTACTGGAACTATGTTGGCCTTTAATTTGATTCCTTCTGGAACAGGCTTTTCCTGTTGAAACTGTGCTGTTTAGGACTTTTTTTTTTCTCCTTTAGAAAAAAAGCCTCTACAAAATGGGATCCCAAACATCGAAATGCTTTGAGCTCCCCACCTTACTCCTGCTTTTGGGACCCCGGTTGTTTTGTGTTTAAAAACTATGGTCCCTCCTCATCTACATTTCTAAATAAATGCACCAACTTAACCAAAAGTAATTTAGAACTGCAGTGGCCATTATGTGATCTCCCCTAACACTTTTCTCAAAGCTGAACTGGGCAGCCATGACTCTGAAATTGTCAAAGCTGTGTGGGATGCCTATTTGGATTGGTATTTTGAAGTTTTCAAAGGTTATCAGAAATCTAAAATTGCCTCTCAGCAAAAACGATTTCTGGATTAGCTGAGGCAAACAATTACAAAGACACAAGAGTTTCTGAGGTCTCTCCTTCCCTCCTGCTGTCTTGTCTCAGGATGCGCGGCAGCCACCTTGCCTGCACATTGCACCTCCCATGCCGTCATCCTCCTTCCCCTCCGTAATGTCTGCACCTCCTCTACACCCTCATTGCCCTCTTCTTACTCTCTAGCTGAAATTACTTTTCCCCCCCACACTTCCCACTCCCTTCTTTCCTGAACCCATTAAAACCTTCCCCTTAAAGTTAAGTCTTCTGAGGATCTAAATAAACCCCAAATTCATTATGTTCCCTGGACTAAGGCTGAATTGTGAGCCAGTCAAAGAGTTTCCTAAAGTGACTGAGGACCTCGATAGGTTTGCTGAAGAATTTAGCATAGTTGTTCAAACTCAGCAGCCTGGTTTCTCAGATTTATATCAATTCGTCCACATGCTTGTTGGTGAGGGTCAGGCCAAACACTGGATAAAATTACTCCAATGAGAAGATCCTGAAAGGGATTTAGAAAAACAGACACCTAACTTTTGGCAAGATGCTGAAACACTTGCTGGAAATCTCCACTGAGCAAGTACAGTAGCTTTTCCTAAGCCTGTTGATTGGAACAAAATTTAGGCTGGCACACAAAAGCCTGGTAAATCCATTCATGACTATTACAATCAACTCCAAATTGTTTTTAAATTCTGATGTTCCTTTAGATGCTGAATCCACCTAAGTAGCATTTAATTCTATGTTTATTAATGGGTCCTCATTTAGTTAAAAGGACCAGGGTTGAATGGGAAACTATGTTTACCCCAGATTTAGTCAATTTGGCAGACTAATTTGCTCAGATCCTAGATGTGTCACCCCCTCCAAAAAAAGATGGATAAAATTCTTAAAATTCTTCATTTTCATCTCCAGCAGATGAAGGCCCCTGAACAAAACCAAAAACCTACTAGTTTTTACTATTTGCAAAGAGGCAGGACATTGGGGAAAAAGTTGTTACTGGGTTAGGAGCTCCTGGCACCTTCAGCCCCCTAGCCGGTATTTCCAGAGTCCTCCTAATTCCCAAGAACAGGGCTCCAAGGAGCTACAGAGGCTCTTCCCAGTCTTCCCTCTTAATCAATCAGAGAAACCACTCTCCAGATTGGGAATGAATCTCTGTTCTTATTGACACCAGAGCTACACTTAGTGCTCAACCCCACTGCCATGGAGCAGCCCCTGCTCTGGAGTACTAAAGTGTGGGGTCTCCAATAAACCTCAACAGGTTCCTATCTCTGAATCTACTCCCTTTTGTCTAAGCACTCTGATACACATACCTTTCTCCTTAGTTGTTCTGCCACTCTTCATTTATTGGGTTGAGAGTTCTTAGAAAAATACACCAGAATTCCTTTCTCCCAAAACGCGAAATAATTCTAGAATCTGACCATAGTAATCAAAATAGGCAACCAGGTAAATTAAATGACCCTTTGACATCTTTTATTTGCTGACTCTGACAGCCCTACAGCTGAGTCTGAGGACACTGGTCATTTGCGCTATTGGGTCCATCCTCTATGGACAAGATCTCCAACTAATATTGGCAGAATCCACAGTGTGCCTCCCATCAAGATTCAAATAGATTCCTCAAAACTTCTCCCTAGGATTAATGAATATCCTATAAATAAAGAAGCCTTTCAAGTACCAAGCACTATAATAGAAGATTACAAAGCTCAAGGCCTCATTATCCCTATTATGTGCCTATTTTACCTATGAGGAAATCCAATGGCCAAGGATGGAGGTTTGTCCAGGACCTCTGAGCAATAAATGACACTGTTATCCCTCAGGACCCTGCTGTTCCTAACCCATACACTGACATCCATTCCCACTGGAGGCAAATTTTTCACTGTAATTGATCTACACAATGCATTCTTTAGTATTCCAGTTAAGAAAGATAGCCAGTATCTTTCTGCTTTTACTTAGGAAGAATGGAAAGACACCTGGACAGTAATGCCCCCCAGTTTCACAGAGTCCTTCTTTTCACAAACCTGAGAAGCTGATTTGGGTGTTAAGTTTTTTACAGGCTCTACTTGGTTACAATACCTAGATGATTTGCTTCTCTGTTCTCCTTCTCAAACCTCTTCATAGGAAGACAGCAACCACCTGTTAAAACTTTTGGCATTAAAGGGAAATAAATACTCTAAAGAAAAACCCTTTGCTCAAACTCAGGTTTGATACTTAGGGCATCTGCCCTCAGAAAAAGGACTACATTTGGATCCAGGGAGATTTCATGGCATTCTGAACTTTCCAAAAACCTAAAAATAAGGCCAATTATGAGGTTTTCTTGAACTGGCTGACTACTGTCAAAACTGGATTCCAAATTTCTCTCTCATGACTCAATCTCTAAATGTTTTACTAAAAAACGTAAAACCTCACCCTATTATTTGTAAAGATCAGGAAGACATATGTGTCTTTGCATGAGAGAAGGGAATACCCTTGGGAGTACTCACCCCAAAACACAGGGACCCACAGGGTATTACAGTCAACAATTAGACCCAATGACACAGGGTTATCACCCTGGCCTCAGAAACATTCCTGATGAAATCATCATGGGCTCCCTTTTAACCACCCTTGTATTTTGGCTAAGGGCAAAACCGCAAATATTGATACCGAGAGCAGGTATGCCTTTGGGGTAGCTCATGACTCTGGATTACGGAAACAAAGTTTTCTTACCTCCAGTAGGGCTAAAATTAAAAATGGCTCTTACGTCCAAAATTTGTTAGATGCCACACTTTTGCTGGCTGCCCTGGCTGTTATTATGGCTCCTGAGCATGCCACACTCAACTCTCTGGAGGCCAAAGGAAACCATCTCATTGATATTTCTGCCCAAAACACTGCTCTCAAAGAAACCAATAACCTCTGTCATGGTCCAAAGAGATGTTCTGCCAAATGATAATTCAGAAAGACCACTAGGAGATACCCAACAAGTGGGGCACCTGGGTGGCTCAGTCGGTTAAGCGTCTGCCTTCGGCTCGGGTCATGATCTCGGGGTCCTGGTATCGAGCCCCATATCGGGCTCCCTGCTGAGCAGGGAGTCTGCCTCTCCCTTCTGCCTCTCCCCTCTGTGTGTGTGCATTCTCTTGCTCTCTCAAATAAATTTAAAAAAAAAAAAAAAAAGGAGATACCCAACAAATTGCCCCAGAGGGGTAAAAACAATATTGGAAACCTAGTAATTGTTGGTTGGTTCAATAAAAAAGAGAGAACTCTGGTTTGGACCAAAAAACAATCTGGTGCTACCAGAAATCTTCAAGTTCCTACTACTTACCACTATACGTGCATTAAACCATTGTGGTCTACTGACACAAGATAACATTCATGAATCAGTACTGGTGGGGACATATTAGTGAGGTAGCAAGAAGTGCCTACCTCACTTGCCCCACCTGTCAAAAACACAATCCAGGGAAACCTGTTTGTGCAGATGGATTTCACAGTGCTTTCCCATCGCATGGATACAAACAAGTTTCAGTAATGGTCCGTATGTTTTCTCACTGGACTGAAGCTTTCCCTTATAGAGAGGCTGCTGTTTTTACTTGGCTAAAAATTCTGTTAGAAAAAGTGACCCCCACCTGGGGAGCCCTCTCGAACTTCAGAGTGATTGGGAACCCGTTTTAATGACCAGGTGCTTCGACATCTGTGCTGTTTGCCCAGTTTTACAACAGTGTCACAGGGCAGATCATCCTCGATCCTCAGAGTTAGGTGAACATATTAACAACACTATTAAGACTCAGTTGGCAAAATTTGTAGAGATCCTCCAAATACCTTCACCAAAAGCACTGCCACTGCTTCTTCAAAATCTCAGATCCACCCCTTTGACACTCAGACTCTCACCCTTTGAGATGGTCACAGAGGTCCAATGCACTTGGCCCCTACAGCTCCTTTGACCCACAGTAGATGAAAGGAGATATACTTCAATAGTAAATAGCCTGATTACTTCTATGAAAAATAACTGTGCTTTGGTAGAGTGATCTTTTTCATTGCCGGGAGACCATGACCTTAAGCATCACATCTTGCAAACTGGAGATTTCATCTACAGAAAAAGGCACCTCCAGAAAGACTATCCAATCTCGCTGGAAAGGCTCTTATCAGGAACTGCTAATCTTTGTGGCACCAAACTCCAAGGGACAGGCTCTTGGATTCACGTGACACATCTAGAGAAATCACCAAACCCTGACTGGACCTGTACACCATTTGGGGACCTGCAAGCAAAGATTTCCTCGAAAGAAAGTAGACCACATCTGACGATACAGCTTTCTCAGCTTGTCGGGACCAGGCCTGGACACCTTTTCTGCACTGTTTGCTTCTACTACCTCTTCCTTAGAAAGGAAACGCTCCCGCGCATTTCCCAAACCCTTGTGAAAGGGTGAAAAACCTCTTGATTACGGCCTTTCAGCAACAGCCTCATCATGATCCCATGATAAATTAAATTTTCACTTGCTTTTTCTGAAGGGTTAGAAGGTTCAGAATTTACAAATGTCTTTCTTTCATCTGCACTATTATGATTCTGAATTCTTATTCAAACTCATGGTTTGTGAATTTGCAACCTTACAGGCTGTTTTACTGGATAACACCTGTTTTCAAATGGTTCTTTTGAGATAATACTGTTTTAATACACCTTTGAAGTTTTGCTATTTTTGCAAAAGGTTCATTAGTTATTGCCTCATGTTTATACGTGCATGAATCTCTCAAATGCACGGCGAATTCTTTCAGTTCGCTCTTACAGTAGTCACTATTTTGCTTCACGGCTACTTTAAGTGCGGACTTCCAGGAGGCACACATGACTCTAGGTTTGCCTCCATAGGGAGAACTTTTCTCTCTTAAGTCGGAATAAGTGCCAATAAATACCTTCAGCTGGAAACTTTCTGACCTAGGGGCCCCATTTAGAACCATAATACAATTTGAAAGTTATGTTACTTCTTCTATTTTTGTATAATTATTTTTTTGTATTTAGTCGCCTGTCAAACTTTTATAAAAATGACATACTCAATTAGGAGAGGATCTCTAATACTTACTCTCTTGAAATCATAGAGACTTTAGATGGTTAGGAGGGAGAACTCTGAGGCACTTCCCTTCCTTGTTACTCAAATGTGGCTTTAAGTGGTTTCCAACCCCTATGTACTTTCCATCAATGTAGGACAAGACAATCAGGAAAGACCCTTTCTGGCACTGAGGGACAAAACCAGGAAATATGAAAAACCTGACTTTTGGTCAGTGATGCTTTCAAGGAAAGATTTTGATCAAAAGGGTGAAATGTAAAAATTATTAAACAGAAACCTCACTAAAGTGGACTGGGGATGGAGAAGCTGGTCCCTGTACCACTCCATGTCAATTACAGGAAGAACTGTCAATTACAGACTCCTAACAGAAAATTTTCAATAGGAATCATCAATTATAGGCCTAATAGAGAAAGATGTATTTTGCATCTCCTACAAGAAACTGACTAGTCCTGCAACTCAGCCAAAGAGAAACTGTCATCATACTGGCTCTGGCTTTTCTCCAAAGACTTTTGTTCAAAACAACCCCTCCAAACTTTCTCCTTTGTTTGTTAGACTTGCCTATGGCTTTGCCATAGTTTGATTGTTCCTAACTGCAATTCTGTATTATTCCCAAATAAGTCCATTTTTGCTGGTAACTTATTTTTAAGGTTAACTGGTACAAACTTTCAGTTATGAAACAAGTCATGGGGGGCGCCTGGGTGGCTCAGTTGGTTAAGCCACTGCCTTCAGCTCAGGTCATGATCCTGGAGTCCCGGGATCGAGTCCCGCATCGGGCTCCCTGCTCAGCGGGGAGCCTGCTTCGCCCTCTGACCCTCCCCCCTCTCATGCTCTATCTCATTCTCTCTCTCAAATAAATAAATAAAATCTTAAAAAAAAAAAAGTCATGGGTACCTAATGTATAGGATGGTGACTACAGTTAATTGTACTGCACTGCATATTTGAAAATTGCAAAGAGATGTTAAAAGTTCTCAACATGAGAAAAAAACAACTTGTACCTATGTTAGGTGATGGATGTTAACTAGACTTATGGCTACGATCATTTCACAATATATAAATACTGAATATTATTACACCTGAAACTAATATGTAGTGTTAATTATATCTCAGTTAAAAAACTGTGTTAGTATCTTAAATATGCAATGTAGTGTCAGGTGACGGACTCTTCTTAGGACCATAAGCTGCTTCTTTGGCGAACTGACAAAACTGGCGTTAAAAGTTCATGCTAACTAAAGAAAGGAACTTTCAAATTTTGTTTAACTTCTAGAATACTAAGAGCAAAATCCAACAGCTGTAGGTTTTGTTTCTGCAAAGTGATATCTTACGAACTAATTTCAGGGGAGGACGCTCGGGAAGAAGTAACTTGTGGGAAACTGCCTTCTCCGCAGGAAGCCTAGAAGCCAAGCCTATCAATGGTGTGGCTATGAAACCAGGTGCTTCCAGTACCGTTAACTAAAAACAACTGCCTACATCCATGGAAGTTGCCTGCATTAAACGCCACACTCCGGCTCCCGTTCTTCCTTTCTTTTTCGTAAACGCTAATGAAATCCAAACGAGTTAAAGGCCCCGAAGTTTGGAAAACCGTGGGTGAGGCAAAGTAGGAACTGCAAGTGAGTGCCGCGCTCGGGGTCGCAGGGGATGTGGTGACGCTCCCGCGCCCAGCACGAGGACGCCTGCCGCAGCGGTTGCAAGGAGCTGGAGGGCCGGCCGCCGGCGGGACGGGGTCCGAGGGGCCGGCAGGGAGCGGCGCGCCCACAGCCCCGCCGACCCTCCCTCCGCGCTGGGTTCGGCAGAGGGGCCGGCCCGCACCCACCTGGCCTCCAGCAGCAGCGGGGTCTCCGGCCACTTCGCGGCCAAGTGGGCCGTCACCGCCTTGGACGCCGAGGCCGTCCGGGCGCCGAGCAGCGAGAAGCACAGCGCGGTGGAGCCCAGGAGCAGCCGCACCACGTCCGCGGCCTTTGCCATGGCGCGGAGAGGGAAGCGCGAGCCCCTCGGACCCCGCGCCCACAGCCCGCAGCCGCCACGGTACAGCCGGCTCCTCCCGTCGCGCGGCCGCCCACTTCCGGTGGGGGGAGCTCGAGTCCGTTACTCGGAGCTCGGGGCCTGGCGGGCAGCGGGCGCATGCGCGTCCCGCTCCGGCGCCGTCCGGGGAGCCCCCCAGGGCTGGATCCTGGATCCACGTAGGTGCGGGCGGTGCCGGAACGAACCTCCGCGTGGCCGATGCTCCGGCCAGTCTGCGATCCGGGCCTCCTGTTCTCGGGCAGAGGCTGTGGGACACGGGGAGGGGAGGCTGGCTCCCGGAGACCGAACTGGGATTGCCGCCGACTAAGGCTGGGTGGACATGCCAAAATTTGGAAGCAAAGGCAGGAACTGTTGTGGATTTTATCCACGTTTACACAGGCGGAAAATAAGGCCCATCGAGGTTCAATTGTCTACTTTATGGGCTTCTAAATTTTATTGCATATTAGAATCATCTGGTAGGGCTTTGAGAAAGCCTGATGCCCAATAGTATTTAACCCACCCCGCCCTCCCCCCATCCCCGTGATTCAAGAGGGCAGTCAGGTTTGGAAACCAGTGACATCACCTGGAGGGCTTGTTAAAACCCTGGGTGTTGGGGGACATCTGGGTGGCTGTCTGTTAAGCGTCTGCCTTCGGCTCAGGTCATGATCCTGGGGTCCTAGGATCGAGCCCCAAGTCAGGCTCCCTGCTCAGTGGGGAGCCTGCTTCTTCCTCTCCTCCCCCAGCTTGTGCTCTCTCTCTCTCCCTGTCAAATAAATAAATAAGTAAATAAATAAAATCTTAAAACAACAAAAACACCGGTTGTTGGGCCTCATCCTAGTGTTTCTGATTCTGTAGATCTGGTGTGTGTGTGTGTTGGGTATGGGGAGGGGGCAAGAATTTGCGTTTCACATCTATCACGTTCCCAGGTGATACTGATAATGCCGGCTGGAAACCCCGCTTTTAGCCTTTGGACTCAAACGTGGTCCACAAGGTAGCAGCAGCATTACCTATGAGCTCATTAGAAATGCAGAATCTCAGGCCCCACCCCGGACCTACTTAACAGGAACCCCAGGTGGTACTGTGCACATTAAAGTTTCAGAGGATCTGGTTTAGAAGGTGACAGGTGAAAAATGCATGGGAAAGTGACAGTAGCTTATGTCATTATCAGCCCAAATCACACAGCTTTGACTGAGTCTTGATTTAAACCAAGGACGGTCTGACCCGAAAGCTCCTGCATTTACTACATCAGGCTCAAAGACAAAACCTTGCAACAGAGTTAAGTGGTTTTCCAGTACATATGATTCATCAAATCAAAACATTCAGTTTTATTTAACTGGGCAGAGGTGGAGCCTCGAGATTCTGGCTCCTAGTCAGGAATGATTCTTTTTCTCTTCAGAAGGCTGTTGATTTATTATAAATATTAAAATATATAGTAAAGAGAAGCAGTAGCTGGGAAAAGTAGTTGAGAATGCACTGATCCATTCCTTTTTTCCAGTTACTCCCCTGCCTCATAAGGAATCTGGATCTCTTGAAGCTGCTGATCATTTTTTTTTTTTTTTTTTCATTTCCCTTCATTTGCTTAGTATATGCCTTTCCTTAGAAGACCTTGCTCTGGAAATTCTACTCAGGTGTCACCTTCTAAGTTTAGCCTTCATTTCCCGATTTTTCCTCCTTGATATGGTCTATCCCTCCTTCAAATTCCCATAAGCTCTTTATTTTCCGGGTCATATATCATTTGTACTTCTCACTTTAGAATTTGTATACAATACTTACTTATTTCTCCTATTAGAGATGGTGTTTTCCCTCAGGACTCATGCTTTACTTACTTTTAGCATCCGTTGCAATACCTAGCACAATACATGTTATTGGGGCTCAATAAATATTGAACAGTCCTTGTTTTTTTTTGGATAAGTAGGCAGAAAGCTAAGGCAGATGAGTAAGGAGCTTCATTTTTATCCACAGAACATAATGGAAATATATATTATGAATTTTCCACAACTATTTGCTTTGATTAACTCCTCATGTGCACTTATTCTTGGACTGAAATTTTGACTGAAATTGTAGGATGAAGGACATAAGATATTTACAGTGAATGTCTTCAATGAAAGCATATCTGATGTTTGCAAATTTTTAAGAAATGACCTGTGGCATGAAGAGTCACATAGAATACACTATTAAAGGACACTACTAAAACATATATACATTCCAGTATATTTAAGTTCACAGTGGGGAGGAATGCTACATTTCTCTTTTAAAGAATGAAATTAATCTAATCCAGGGTCATTTATTTACATAATTATTATACCTTTTAGCTTACATAGTATTTTCCTAGAAATTTAAGTGGGTTTGAAATATTCCTTAGACTGACCATCCTTGGGCTTGTTTCCTCATCTGCAGAACAAAAGAATAGGACTAGGTGAAATGCAATCATTGGAGGAGATCATCAAGAGACCTGCTAGTTGACCTCAGAGCCGGACTCGGGCGATGGGATTCCTTACTCTCTCTTCTGTCCTTGGAATGTAAGCTCTGCCCACCGTTCCCACATCAGGAGCCGCTTCAAGGAAGCAGCCTTCAGAGAGTAATATTACTGAGACCATCTGCTCGTATAGGAGACTGAACTCTGGTAA
Organism: Phoca vitulina; assembly: GCF_004348235.1. Classification (NCBI taxonomy): domain Eukaryota; kingdom Metazoa; phylum Chordata; class Mammalia; order Carnivora; family Phocidae; genus Phoca; species Phoca vitulina. The sequence goes on along the minus strand of NW_022589708.1, from coordinate 14,525,872 downwards.
AGCCTCAGTATAAACTCTTAAGCTTCTGGCAGGTGGGTGCAAAGATCTACTTGTCTTGCAGTTGTCCCAAACAGGCCTTGTAAGAAAGTTCCTTTGCTTCTTAAAACTGCCACCTACCAATGGGGAGTGGTCTGCTTCTTTCTTCGATTTCTCCTTGCCCTCTGAGTATGGCAGCCAGTTTCAAATTTCACCCAGGGAACTCTCAAGGTTGAGAGCCTTGAGATTGAAGTCTCTTCTATATGTCATTTCTACGTACAGATAGAAATATTAAAATGCAAAAATTGAATAACTCAGCGAAGGTCACTCAAGTTAGTGGAGCAGCAAAGCATTCTAACATTCATTATCAATAACCCTTTGGCACAGATTGGCTATGAAGTGAATGTAGTTCAGGGACACAATTGTACTTGAATATTTTTTAGCAAAATGTTATTCAAAGTTATTCACATCAGGGTAATATGAATGAAAATTGATGATGAGAGCAGTTTTCATTGTATGTGGAAGAAGTGATTAATGAGTGCTTCATAATATGAATATTGTGTTTAATAACATAAATCATCTTGAATTTTTTTTAGGTAGGTACAGCATGGACTATATTTATTTAATGAAAATAGTGGTGCTATGTGAGGATAAAGTTACTACCAAATTATGTAATATAATAAAACTTTAATTTTCTCTACCTAAAGAAGTCTCACAGCTGAAATGGCTTTTAAAAAATATTACCCAATAGGTCTTCCAGATTTCCTCTACTATAACAAAGACACCTTTCTCATTTTTTAAAAAAGATTTATTATTTGAGAGAAAGAGTGCAAGTAGGGGGAGGGGGAGAGGGAGAAAAGCAGACTCCCCACTGAGCGCAGAGCCTGACGCTGGGCTCAATCTCATGACCCTGAGATCATGACTTGAGCTAAAATTAAGAGTTGGACACTTAAACCACTGAGCCACCCAGGTGCCCCACCCTTTTCTCATTTTTTATTTGAATATCTTAAGTACAAGAAAATGTCCTACTCTTCATTTCAGTTGGGAAGAATTTGTAGACTTATTTAATTTGTTATATTTCTGCTCCCTAGGCAAGATTATACTAAAATTGTAATCAAATGAGTTATTGTTAAATGTCAGTAAGTTCGATTTTTATAATTTTGCATATTTTATTTAACATATATTACAAATGCCTCACAAATGTCTAACTCCAGGTATGTTTGAGGAAATTTTTTACTGTAGTGTATTTACTACAGTGACTTTCAAATAGCAAATTAAGTATACAAAATAGATAATCTTTTAATCAATTGGGATGATATAAGAACTTGACATCTACTATTTAACAACATCCTTTTATACTTACATACATGGTCAATATTTTATAATTATGCATTCAAGTTTGCTAAGTCACTATTCTATTGCTTCTATTATTTTGTTTTGTTTCTTTCACAAAACACATAGGATTGGGACACCTGGGTGGCTCAGTCATTAAGCATCTGCCTTTGGCTCAGGTCATGATCTCAGGGTCCGGAGATCGAGCCCCACATCAGGCTCCTTGCTCACTGGGAGGCCTGCTTTTCCATCTCCCACTCCCCCTGATTGTGTTTCCTCTCTTGCTGTGTCTCTGTCAAATAAATAAATAAAATCTTAAAAAAAAAAACACACATAGGATTGAAACATGTTGGTATCAGACAAACGTGTCCTGTTTTTACATCTTCTAGGAGAGGTTAGTACAGTTATGTGCACAAACTCACCAATTTATTCAAAATATATTGTTTATCATCTATGGGAAGCTGACTGTATCATATATTGGGAAAAATACTGAGGTGAATAAAATGGTTAATGTCTTCGAAGGGTTTATGGTATAGTGAAACATAACAACATATACCAATAAATTATTACAGAGAAAAATCAATAAAATTCTATGGAAGTCAGAAGAAGATACTTTTTTTAAAAGATGTTATTTATTTGAGAGAGAGAGAGTGTGTGCAGGGGGGAGGGCAGAGGGAGAGAATCCTCAAGCCGACTCCCGGCTGAATGCAGAGCCTGACGCGGGGCTCAATCCCAGGACCCTGAGATCATGACCATGACCTGAGCTGAAACCAAGAGCAGGACACTTAACCGACTGAGCCCCTCAGGCACCTCCAGAAGAAGATACTTTTTCAGAAACCTTGTTGAACAAATAAACAAATAAAAAGCTTTAGTAAATTTTATCAAATTATTTCATGGATTTGAATCTAGAACTTTGAGAAGCTGCACAAATCCTTTCAGCCCCTAGGGGAGCATCTGAGTCTACGTCATGAATTACCAACAACACAAATCAGCATTTGTAGAGTTGCTGCTTCACATTTATGTCATGAAACGTGGTCTCAAACCCTCAGTGACTTTGTCGTCTGGTTGGGAGGGTAGTACAGTACATAAAAGGGGGATTACAATGAGGAGTTTTGTGTGAGAAGATCTAGAGGGCTGGCATGTGACAATAAACATGACAGGAGTTAAAGGAGGAGGCGGTCTCAAGAATAGGTGGTGTGACTGACTACAGGCTGGAGGAAGTAGGGATGACCAGGCTGCCATTGTCACATGAATGCAGCCACAGACAGTATGTAAACAAATGGACGTGGGTATGTTCCAAAAAGCTTTATTTAGGGACCTATGAAAATCTATTGTCACATACCATGAACTATTCATTTTCTTTTGCCTTTTTTAAATTTAAAAATGGAGGGGCGCCTGGCTGGCTCAGTCAGAGGAACATGCGACTCTTGATCTTGAGGTCGTGTGTTCAAGCCCCATGGTGGGTGTAGAGATTACTTAAAAAGAAGTCGATAAAACTTTAAAAAATAAAATAAAATTTTAAAATGTAAAACCATTCCTAACTCACAAGCTATACGTATTTGGCCCATGGGCCCTAGAAGGCCAAACTTTGCTCTGAAGGAAGTTTTGCAGGAAACTTATACAAGAAAGAATTATTTATAGAATTATTGTTTATGATAAAAAACTGGATATAGCTGAAATGTCTATTGAAATACAATGACAAAATGTGGCTTATCTGTTCAATGGAATACTAAACAGCAGTGACAATAAATGAGTCACAGATATGTAGATAAACATGGATGAACCTCAAAAACACAGTACCAGTGAAAAGCGAGTCAAAATACATACTCTACGATTCTATTACACAGGGTTCAAGGACAGGTAGACTTAACAATATAACCTTTAGGGGCACCTGGGTGGCTCAGATGGTTAAGTGTCTGCCTTCGGCTCAGGTCATGATCCCAGGGTCCTGGGACCGAGTCCCACATCGGGCTCCCTGCTCCTTGGGAGCCTGCTTCTCCCTCTGCCTCTCTCTCTCTCTCTGTCTCTCATGAATAAATAAATAAAATCTTAAAAAAACAAAACAAAACAAAACAATATAACCTTTAGAGATACATGCAAACTCTAATGAAAGCAAGGGAATAACTAACACAAAATTCAGCATATTGATTATCTCTGAGTAAGAAAAAGAAGATGAGATCGAAGATAGGTCTTCAAAGATATTAATAGTGTACTTCTTAAGAAAGGTGGTAAGTGCACAATTTCACTTGTGTGTGACATAGTTCCTAATGTTTACAAAGTGGAGTAAAGAGCCACAAAACAAATTATGTTGATGTCTTAAAAAATGATGCTTCTCCATTGCCTACAGAATTAAATTGTACTGCTTGACACACTTTTAGATTTTAAATGTTTAATTGAATACTGGCCATGGCTTCTTCATTTCCTGGAAGAGCCTCCACTGGTGTTCTAAGTCCTGTTATGCTGTTTAGAAATCTTCTCTCCAACAGGGCCTGTTAGAGTCAGTTAAGCGTCTGCCTTCAGCTCAGGTCATGATCTCAGGGTTGTGGTATCTAGCCCCACATCAGGCTGTCTGCTCGGTGGGGAGCCTGCTTCTCCGTCTGCCCCTAACCCTGCTTGTGCTCTCTCTCTCTCAAATAAATAAATAAAATCTTAAAAAAAATTAGAAATCTCCTCTCCTAGAGTATGTCAGTTTTTAGAGAATCTTTCTATAAATATTTTCTTTTTCCTACGTTTAAAAAAAATTTTTTGTTTAACACTCTGACCCCATTATACCCATGACGTATGGGTTTGTCCTCAACCTCATTATCATGTTCCTTATTTTTTAAAATTACTTTTCATTTCCTGAATTTTCCAAGGCCTTTGGTATACTCTTTTATGTGGATGTTGTACCTTTTAGCTAGAATTCACTTTCATTCTTTTTCATCTTGTCTGACAGCAAAGCCCCTATCTTTTCTATTATGCCAAGATGTAGAATAAGGTCTTCGTCACCATGGCTCTCTAGTCCTTGCATGGGGTTTAGCTTATAGTAAGTGCTTAACAAATATTTATTGAATATTAAATGATGAATAGAATAGAATTGTAACTTCTCTAGAATATTTGGGTTTTCTTTTTCTTTTTAGTGTTTTCAGTGGAAAGAATGTACAAAATGACTCTAAAGCAACAAAGTTAATTTTCAGAATTTACCTATTATTTATTTATTTTTTTGAGATTTTCTTCTTCTTCTTTTTTTTCTTTGAGAAAGAATGCATGCAGGGGTGGGGAGGGGCAGAGGAAGAGGGAGAGAGAGAATCTGAAGCAGGCTCTGCGCCCAGCGTGGAGCCCAATGTGGGGCTCAATCACACAACCCTGAGATCATGACCTGAGCTGAAATCGAGAGTTAGATTCTTAAATGACTGAGCCACCTGGGCACCCCCAGAATTTACCTATTTAAACAATATCCCAGGAAGTCCTTTTTCAGGGAATAGACATTTTATCAGATGTTACAACTGGCAAAAGTATTTTTACATCGTGGTTAAATGTGCATAACAAAAAATTTACCATCTCAACCATTTTTAAGTATACAGATCAGTAGTATTAAGTATATTCACATTGTTGTACAACCAACTTCCAGGACTTTTTCATCTTGCAAAACTGAAACTCTATACCCATTTATTTTTTTTTAAATTTTATTATGTTATGTTAGTCACTATACAATACATCATTAGTTTTTTCTATATCCATTTAACAACTCCCCAATTCTCCATCCTACCAGCCCCTGGCAACCACCCACTCTATTTTCTGTCTTTGTGAATGTGAGTGCTCCAGATACCTCATATAAGTGGAATCATGTGGTATTTGTCTTTTTGTGACTGACTTAGCATAATGTCCTCATTATGCTAAGGTTCATGCATGCTACAGCATATGTCAGAATTTCCTTCCTTTTTATGGCTGAATAATATTCTATTTTATGTACACACCACATTTTGTGCTTTCTTCTACTGGTGGACACTTGTGTTCTTCCATCTGTTGGCTGTTGTAAATAGTGCTGCTATGAACAAAGTATCTCTTGGTGTCCTTGCTTTCAATTCTTTCAGATTAAAATCAGAAGTGGAATTACTGGATCGTATGGAAATTCTACTTAAAGTTTCTTGAGGAATTGCCATATTGTTTTCCATAGTGGTTGCGCCATTTTACATTCCCACCAACAGTGCACAAAAATTTCCTTTTCTTTTTCTTTTTTTTTTTTTAATGAGTCATTCTGATAGGGGTGAGGTGATATCTTATTGTGGTCTTGGTTTTTTACGTCCCTAATTGGTCAAAGTATTTTTGAAAAACAAGTTTTGGAACTACTTTCAGACCTAATTTATGAGCTATTCAAGTAAATAATTTCTATAAATTATGTAAGTACAAGACATTCTTCTTTGTTGTTGTTCTTTTGCCAATACTTAACTCAGATTATCTCTCAATATATCACTTGAGAGATTTAGTAATTCAAAGGGATACATGTGCCCCAATGTTTATTACAGCACTATTTACAATAGCCAAATTATGGAAGCAGCCCAAGTATCCATCAATAGATGATGGTATATATGGATAAAGAAGATGTGGTATATATATATATATATACCACATATATATACCACATATATATATACCACATATATATACACCATATATATATATATAAAATGGAATATTATTCAGCCATAAGAAAGAATGAAATCTTATCATTTGCAACAACATGGATGGAGCTAGAGAGTATTATGCTAAGCAAAATAAGTCACAGAAAGACAAATACCATATGATTTCACTAATATGTGGAATTTAAGAAACAAAACAAAGGAGCAAAGGAAAAAAAAAAAAGGGAGAGAAACACACAAACCAGGAAAGACTCTTAACTATAGAGAACAAACTGATGGTTACCAGAGGGGAGGTGGGTGGGGGGATGTGTGAAATAGGTGATGGGGATTATGGAGTACACTTATCATGATGAACACTGAGTAATGCACACAATTGTTGAATCACTACATTGTACCTCTGAAACTAATATAACACTGTATGTTAACTATACTGGAATTAAAATGAAAAACTTCTTAAAAATTAAAAAAAAAAAAAAAGAGATTGAGTTAGGCTGACATGATCAACACCCCCAAAAAGAGTAGTCTGAACTAGCAAGAGATTATATTTTTTTCTCATGAAACTAAAAAAGGAGCCTGAAACTGCTTATAACAGCTCAAAGGTGCCCAATCTTTTATGCCTTTCTGTTTTGCCATCTTTAATGTGTGGATTTTAACCTCACGTTACAGATCATTCCTATATCCCTAGTCATCATCTCTAGATTCCCAGCAGGAGGAAGAGGAAAGAGAAAGGGTAATAGGCAAAACCTGGGTGTCTATAGAGTGGGCTCCCCTTAATAAACTTTCCCAGAAGCCTGTCCTCTGACCTCATTAACTAGTTCTTTGCCACCTGGCCACCCCTTGCATGTGGAGTCTGGGAAATGTACTTTTATAGCAGGCACATTTCCCCTATCTCTCCCAACAAAATTAGGATCCTGTTGCTGAGGAATCAGGGAGTGATGTGGATTGTGTAGACAACTGGCTGTGTTTGCTGCGCCCATGTAATCTCTTTGCTCTCAGTGTTTCATTTTGAGGAAAAGAATTAGCCTGGAAACTAGAGGGGGTGACATTCCAGAAGCCAGAGGACAATTTGTAAGGCAACATCAGGATAAGGACTATACGCCATAAGTAAATATCTTGTAGCCTATTATAAGTACCATAATTTGTGTTTAATTGGTTGAAGAATCACTTGAAAGTCAAATTGCAGTACGTTAAGAAGTGCCTTTATTTCAAAAATACTGTAATTCAAAAGTAGCAAAATATCAAAATTTCGTGGTGATTGTTGTCTTGAATCTGTTATATTTGCAGCTGCAAACGCTAAAAATCACTTTGTCTAAAATTAGTTGTGTCAAGTATTATGAGCCAAGAAAATTTACGTCATTTGTATAATTTTGGTTTAAAAAATCCTCCTGATCCAGCAACTGATATTAATATAATCAAATAACAATTTGTTTCATTTCAAAAGCCAAAATTTGATTATTCTTGCCTAGCTAAAAAAGGAAGCAAGGGAAATTCACTCTTCCCGCTTACCTTCTCGTCTGCTTCTGAGTGCATATTTCAGCTCTAGAATTAGGAAAGGGGGATTCTAGACAAGAAAGAGGCATGAAGGCTGTTGAAGTAGCACACCAAATAGGGAATTTATTTCTTGTGTATACTGTGTCAGATGGAGATCCTGAGTAGGGCAGAGAGATGAAAGGGAGGCGAGGTTTTACAACGTCAGCAGACTTGGAAAATCTTTTTATTTATTTTCCTTTTTGTGCCCATTCCACTGTGGGGTCCAGTATCATTTTGTTTTCTCTTCCCTCTTCTCCTTTCCCTTTCCACGGTTAATCTGATATCATTCATTTTTAATTTAGTGTGAATGCATTTCCGAACCTAAGCTAGAGTTGCCAGAGTCCTATTTGCAGGAGCGGCTCTGTCTGTTCAAAAGTCATTCACTTCTCCCAGCTGCAACTACCCTAGAAGAAAAAGGGACATGGACATGACCCAAGGGGGCACAGGATACGCGGCTTAACAAGGGCCCTGCTTTATCCATCCTTGGCTTCTATACTCTTTTCCCCGGAGTTCAGACTTCTCTCCTCACATCAACCCCTTCAGCTCTGTGATCCTGCTGCCTCCCTCCCACTGAATACCCACTCACTAGACTAGCCCTTTGGTCTCATGCCCCAGAGAGCTTTTATTTTGAATCATTTGGTATCCAGAACATCTGGGGATGCACCTTCTAAAGACAAGTGGGATGCACGTGGATGTACTTCTCAGAAGCGTCATAGTGGGACTAGGCAATAGGTAAAAACAGATCAGAGGGTACATTATGACCAGGTGGGCAACCTCAGTCATGTGCAGCAAAATTTCCTGGCAGTTGGTTGCTGGGGAGCTGGATTCAGGACTAAGGCATTTTAGTGTATTATGTTCATATATTAACATATGTGACTCTAATAATGAAGATTAACTTGCCGGTGTGGGCACTTCATGGATACCCAAAAAACAACAAAGAGAGGATAAGAACTCTAAGAACAATGGCACTGACTTAGGTGAACATCTCGTTGTTTTTCTACTTCGTTGTAATGCATCACAAGAAGCATATGTAAAACTACATTAAATAAAATAATGTATATAAACAATGCCTCGTGAATGCCTAGTACACGGTAGGCACATGAAAAGGCAAATCTATTACTAATTATATTATTATGTTATATACTTGTCACATTATATTATTATTATATTATAATGCAATATATCATTTTTTCATTACTAGGTGCTTTATGAGATTATCTTTGTTTCTTATTATTATAACGTTCATGTTCATGTAGCGGAATTTTCTGTTCATACATTTCCTAAACTGGTGGGAATATTTGTGTGGATTTTTATTAAGTGCTGTTGGAAATTATAAGTCATATCTTCACCCAAAATTTGTGTTCCAAGTTTCAATAATTTAAAATGTCAGAATGATTTCTGCCGTGGACTCAGAAGGTGTCTCTCTGCCTCCCCGTGTCTCTGCTGTTTTGTCTGGATTTATAGTTAAGCATTTGGCTTTCATTTTTATCTCTAATTCAGCCAGGCTGTAAGAATTGAATAGTAATACCAGCTGGCACAGAGTTGAGCCTGCATCAGCATATTGATGATAGTGACACCAAAATGTCTCTCTGTCTCATGAAACGGCCTCACACAGGCATTAAACAAGTGTGGTGACAAAGGGGATTTGACAGGACTCATCCCCTAAAGTGGTTGAATGGTTGCCCATTGGAAGAGAGAATGTTTACAGTGAGGTGGTACGTTATCATCATGGTATGAAACAAATCAGTAGATCCCAACTCCCCATAATACATGTAAGAATGAGTATGCGACTTTCTGCTGGTCATTGAAGATTAACTATTGGGACCAGAATACTTTGGTTCTGAATATGATTTAAAAAAAAAAACAACAAAAACTCACCATGATGAAGACATTTAGAAAACATTAAAACTGTTGCTCAGTCCTGATAGGGTGATCACTGGCTTATCAATTATGTTTTTATTTAACTTTGTAGTTGAAGAAAAACATATATACAGGAAAGTGTCCACATACTTAAACAATTCAATGAATCTCATGTATCTACCACACTCATGGAACCTCCACCCAGATAAAAAAGATGGTACATACCGACAATACTCTTCCTGCCTCCTAGCAGTCATCACCCACAGCCTCCTCCCCAGAGCTAACCACTAGCCTGAATTCTTATACAATGAATTAGTTTTATTTAATTTTGAACCATACTTCTATGCTACCTTTGAGAGTGGTTTAAAGTGAGGGAGTGTATTATCAGACAAATGCGATAAAAAGATTATTCTACACCAATATGAAGAGTAAACATGAGCCACAAAGACCACATAAGAAATGATTGAAATAGTTCAGGTAAGAGAGAGTGAGTCAGTAGAGTAGGGCTATTGAGTTTGATGTACCATATGGCAAGGAGATGGGTAGCATTCAAGATATTAGGAAGTCAGAATGCAAAATATCTGTTGGTTGAATGTATGAGGGAAGGACACATTAAAGAAATAAAGGTGTGGGGCCCCTGGCTAGCTCAGTTGGAAGAGCATGCTACTCTTGATCTCGGAGTCATGAGTTCAAGCCCCAAGTTGGGTGTAGAGATTACATACATACATACATACATACATACATAACTTTAAAAAAAAAAGGGAAATAAAGGTGTGGTGATGATCCCCAGGACTCTGGCTTGGGCAAGTAGGTGAATATGATGGACATTCATTGAACTAGGAGAACTGATGAGTTTTAGTGAGTTTGAGGCACTTGTAAGGAATCCAGATAGAGATAATTAGATAGTTGGATACATGGGTCTGGGCTCAAAATATGGATTTTTTTGAAGAAGATTAAAATAAAATAAGGTATTTCAAAGCACTCTGGAAATTATAAAGTGCTCTGTAGACCACTATTAGCTATTACTTTTTGTTGACTCAGTTTAAAAAGACCCTGATAGTGATATCCAACTAGTCCATGATTAATTGCTTGAAGAAAAACATCATTTGTGGTTTTTGTGGAGGTAAAAGAAGACATCAGCATTTTGTCACTGATAACAATGGCATCATGCCAGTCTTTGCAGCCATTTCAGCCAGGACTCATCAGAAATTATTCACCTAAAGTTTAACTGTGTGGCAATTCAATGCTATAAGAAAGGAAGGTTAATATATTTTTTTAAATGGTTACTATTAATTATGGCACTAAAAATGCCTTTAGTTGGGTAACTGGTTAAAACTGAGGAACCTTCTGTAGTCCAGGGCGGTAAGCCCTGTGATCAAGAAAAGTTCTTTGCTGGTGCACCTGGCTGGTCAGTCAGTAGAGCAGGTGAGTCTTTTTTTTTTTAATGTTATGTTAATCACCATACATTACATCATTAGTTTTTGATGTAGTGTTCCATGATTCATTGTTTGTGCATAACACCCAGTGCTCCATGCAGAACGTGCCCTCTTTAATACCCATCACCAGGCTAACCCATCCTCCCACCCCCCCTCCCCTCTAGAAACCTCAGTTTGTTTTTCAGAGTCCATTGTCTCTCGTGGTTCGTCTCCCCCTCCGATTGAGCAGGTGAGTCTTGATCCCGTGAGTTTGAGCCCCACTTTGGTGGTAGAGATTACTTAAAAACAAAATCTTCAAAAAGAAAAGAAGGAAAAGTTCTTTGCTATGACATTGTCATCACCTTCATTTTCAGATCCCAGTGATTCACCTAGGAACCAGGGAAGCACCAGTAAGAAAGTTGCATAGTGCTTGAGTTTCAAGTTCGTGGGACTCCATTGAAAAGACCTGAAAAGGCTCTGTGAGGACATCACTGGATGTTTCAGAAAAGCACCATGTCTTTAAAATTCCTGAGGAGGTTATTCTTCCTCTTGCAAAAGAGTGTGGCCCCTTGATGCTTCAGTAAGTATGGAACAGAGACAAGGTAGAAGAAGTATCCACCAACGGATGAATGGATGGAGTAGATGTGGTATATACATACAATGGAATATTATTCAGCCTTGAGAAAGAAGGAAATCTTGCCATTTCCTACAGCAAGGATGGATCATGAGGGCATTACGCTCAGTGAGACAAGGCAAACAGAGAAAGGCAATAGAAACGTGGTTGCCAATGGCTGGAGGTGGGGGCAGTGGTAGATAGAGTTGGTAAAAGGTAGAAACGTTCAGCTGAAAGATGAATAGGGTCTGAGGATCTAATGTGTACCATGGTGACTATGGTTGATAACGTTGAAATTTACTAAGAGACTAGGACTTAAATGTTCTCATACACACCAAAAAGATAAGTAGGTGAGGTGATGGATGTGTTAATTACGTAGCTGGGGGGAATCCTTTTACAACGGATTCATATATCAAATCACCATTATGTACACTTTAAATATCTTACAATTCTTTTTTTTTTTTTAATTTTATTTATTTGAGAGAGTAAGAGAGCAAGCGCACAAGCAGGGGGAGTGGCAGGCAGAGGGAGAGGGAGAAGCAGACTTCCTGCTGAGCAGGGAGCCCGATGTGGGGCTCGATCCCAGGACCCTGAGATCATGACCTGAGCTGAAGGCAGATGCTTAACTGACTGAGCCACTCAGGTGCCCCTAAATATCTTACAAGTCTGTATGTCGATTATACCTCAATAAAACTGAAATAAAAGAAAATGGGGGAAAAAAAAGACCAAAAAAGGAAAACAAATTTGAAGAGGAGTAATAAACTGAACAAGAGAAATCATGGCTTCCTTCCACCAGTCAGAATACATATTCACCAGTCACTATGCTGAGTGTTGGGGCTATCAAGTATAAATATGTGTTTTCTTTCAGGGTCTTACAGGCGGGTGAAGAGACAAACCTGTAAATAATGATCATGCAAAAGTGTTAATTATGGTCATGGAGATATAAGCAACCCGCAATGGGAGAATAGGTGAAGAGGGCCCCTAATACTCCCAGTAACAAATACTTCACAGAGAAAGTGGTATGAAATAAGAGTAGAGGCATGAGTTGGAATTCAAATAGGTCAGAAAGCTTGAAGATCCTTCCACTAGCCAAATTAACAATAGCCTGAAATAAAAGATGACAGTAATTAATTATAGTACACTGAGCAAAAAATATCCTTAGATCCATAGTGATATTCAAGAAAGAGGGCAGATGGAGGGATCGTAATGGAGGGGGGTGGGAGAAAGAAAGCAGTAAATATGGAGACAAATGATAACATCTGAAAATCATCATTTGAAATCCCCAATGTAATGCTTGATTCAGATATGACTCATGAATAGATGCTAAAACCACTGGGTAAAATGATTTTGGAGACTGTGATACTTGAACAGTACCAAAGTATCACCCCAGAGTTGACTTATTCATTACAAAAGTAAATTTGTATCTTTACAAAAGAGTGATCTGGGGACACTGCCTTAACAGAGGACCAAGTGTACCGTCCCTTGGAGTGAGACAAGATGATGGCAGCTGCCTTCTGATGAGATGCAGTGAGATGCACCCAACATCACTTATGAAGTATTTTTGGCTAAAATGCGAAACCCGAATCTATTCAAACCTCTAAGCTTAACTTCTACTTTAGAGGAAATACAGGGAAGAGAGGAACAAGGTAAACAACATTATGAGAAACAGTGGAACAAATTCAGAATGTGCAGTCCTTCTACAATAAAACTGTGGCCTGATCTTTTTGTAGGTTAATGTCTTAGGGAAGAAAATGGTGGTACCGTCCTAGATTAAGAGAGATTCAAGAAACATAACATCACAATGCAATGTGTGAGCCTTGACTGGATCCCTGTTTGGAAAAACAAAAACCAAACCAAATAGCTACTAAGGACATTTTGGGGGAAAACTGGGAGGAAATCTGAATAGAAACTGGATATTCAGTTGTGTTGTAGAATTGTTAATTGTCTTTTTTTTTTTTTTTTTAGAATTGTTAATTTTCTTAGTTGTAATAAGGAAACTGGTTACCCAGGAGAATGGACTTATTCTTAGGAGATGCATGGAGTTTAAGATGTCTGTGACACACTGTCGAATGATTCAACCAAAAAGATGTATATATTTGGCAACCGTGTTAACAGCCTTCTTCATGATGGCCCAGGGGATTCCGTGTCAGATCTGTCGTTTGCTTCCTGAGCTTAGCATCGCAGACTCTCAGTGACAGCCTGTTGCGCCTGGCCCGACAACAGATCTTTTGGGGCCTTAGACTGATGTGAATGTGGCCTGTATTACTATATGACAAGATGGTTTGAAGTCCCTCCGAGAGCTGCCTGTTATTGTCTGAGTCCATTCCTGGCTCCAGTTCTGTGTCCGCTATGGGACAGTAGGATGCTTCACTTGTCACCACAGAGCCATGTGTCCCAACAGACATCCTCAGACTTTCTGCACCTATTGTAGGAGACAGTTCTTTTCTTAACTTTCTGTAGATGGCTCTCTCATGCCATGTTTAAGTGGAGACTACACCAGACTCAAGCAAAAAGAAGCAGGAACATTTTTCTCCGTTTGCAGCTGTTCCAGGCACCACTGCAATGTCTGGGGGCAGAATGTCCAGAGGGCTTGGGAAAGATGTATCGCCCAGGTTCTAGTATTATATTCAGCTTTCACCAATCCTACCCCTATTACAATCAAATCCTCCTATGTTTTAAATGCAGTAAAACAAAAACCAAAAATACGCTAATAACTAAAACCAAAACATTATCAGGCAGTCAGGATATTTGATGCATGCTTTGGGAAATACAATAAACCACACTCTGATTATAGCATTTCAAATCGGTAGACTAAAGAGTATGAATTAAATACTTTCTTCTCAAAAACACTGAGTCTATGTAACAGCTCATCATTTTTTTGATGTCAAACAGAACATTTAAGTTATGGTCATTCAATCCTGAGTCCATGCAATGCCTCGTATTGGGTGTAACTATGGTGAACGTGGAAAAATTATTTTTCAATAATGCAAATGAACATCTTATATCTTTTCCCATTAATTTGAATATGTAAAATTTTCAACTCAGTTGATTTACATGGGGTCATAATTATAAAACGTCGAAGAAACAGTTTTAAAATCAATGCAAAATATAAAAGGCATACATGAATGAATATGTATAAAAAAACTGCAGCCACAAGCTATTAAACATATAATTAAAATGGATTTATTGCTTTTGGCTTTGATTTTTTTCCTCTCTGTTATTGAATCATTATGGGGATCCCTTGAGTTCAATTATAATTACACACATACACATTATAATGTTTCACATATATAAAGTACATATATAGTCTTTAAAGCTGAACTAATATAATAATATATATGCAAATTTAAATGTGTAAAATTCAGGTAATTAAAAATTATGATTCCCTAAGCAGCATTAACATACAGGTAGTTATGAATCATTGCATTGTGCATTAAATTTATATCACAATACATCTCTCTGGCAAGGTGGATTTATTGGTGTATGTGTGAATTCCTTAAATTTCATAACTTACATTCTTAAAGGATTAGGCATAGGTTTCCATGTTTAACAATTTTATTCTATATTTGAAGGCTTTCTTTGTGTCCTGAACAGGGTCCCCTGCTAAGCAAAATGGCCTTAGAGGACTGCTTAAGGGTAAGTGGCTTAGGGACATTTCACGCCCCTCTTCCTGTGGCCACAGGTGAGGTAATGGGTGGGTGGGCGTCCTACCAAGTTTTCCCCAATGTGTAGACTTGTCAAAACCCCGAGGGGGCATCAGAATTAAGGGCTTTGCACAAGAAAGGAGTCAGTCACTTATTAGAATAATCATATTCTCTCACTGATTTTGAATGTGTGATTCAGAGAAGCTGAGCAGTTAGTAGATGGAACAAAATCATGAAAAAGATGAAAATAAAGATGCTGAAGCATGTCAGTAGGGAATACTGCAAGAAAGACTCATAAAATCTGGTTCCCTTAGGGGGCAGCAAGGTAAGCTGGTTGCTGAAGCTGATCCTAAACACCCTTGTAGGTCAGATTCGTTGTGGATTGAATTGTGTCCCTGCAAAAGATATGCTGAAGTCCTCACCCCAGTACCCGTGATTGTGACCTTATTTGGAAATCGGGTCTTTGCAGATGTACTCAAGTTAGGATGAGGTCATTAGGGTGGGCCTAAGCTAATAGGATGGGTGTCCTTGTAAGAGGAGAACATCATGTGAAGACAGAGACTGACAGGGAGGAGGTCCTGTGATTGCAGAGGCAGAGACTGAGGGAGACAGCGGCAAGCTGAGAAGTGCCAAGAATTGCCAGCAAACGACCTGAAGCTAAGAAGAGGTAAGGAAGGACTCTCTCTTACAAGTTGCGGACACCTTGGCTTCTTCTGACTTCTAGCCCCCAGAGGCATGAGATGATACGCTTCTGTTGTTTTAAGCCACTCAGTTTGTGCTACTTTGACAACACAGCCCTAGGAAGCAAATCACTCACGCAGACCAAGTTTCCTGCTCCCCCACCAGGACCGGCTGTCTGACTTCCAAATTCCAAGATGGCTGAGCTTCACATGCTCCTTATTTCTGTCTAATGTGAAGTGAGCTGATTTATGTTCCTCGCCACCAAAATATCAGTGTCAGTTGGAACCAGGAGTGGTGCAGTAGGCACATAGGAAATGAAGGACATGTGGAATTGGTTACGGTGATGAGGTCATATTGTCCACGAAGTGCTGGTTTCCTGCACTTTGTGGTGATGGAAAAATTAATTAAGCCACACCTAGTTGTCTCTAGACACCCAGGTAATATATCCATCAAAGGCAAGTCTTTGAGGGCTTTTGTAACTCTAAAGACTAGATCCAAAGGCCTGTAGGGTTGTAGGGTCAGCTGAATTCCTGATTAGTCCATACTTCCACATAAAGATTTAAGATACTGGGGCACCTGGGTGGCTCAGTTAAGTGTCCGACTCTTGATTTTAGCTCAGGTCATGATCTTGGGGTCGTGGGATTGAACATCCCGTTGGGCTCTTCGCTGAGCATGGAACCTGCTTGGGGTTCTCTCCCTCTCCCTCTGGCCCCTCCCTCCCTGCTTGCACATGCTCTCTCTCTCCCCCCTTTCTCTCTCTCTCGAAAAAAAAAAAAGATTTAAGACCTAGATGGCAGCGTTTGGAATCCAAATAATGAGAAAATCTGAGAAATAAGAGAAGTTAAGTGACATGCTCAAGGTCACACCAATGCTATGTTATGTGCATTTTATTGCATATAAATAAACAGTAAGTAAGTAAAAGCACTCGGCTTATTATGAGTCAGGCAAAAGAAAAAGTAAAGAAAGTTAACTGTATGAAGTGCAAAAAGGATGCATTGAGGATTATATGTGGGAAAATTTAAGGCTGAAGTTGGAACAAGATCTGTGCCAAAGGCCTCATATTCTCCACTCAATGTAATCTGTTGGCCCAATGAAGGGCTTGTCCCTGCAGAAGTTTTATTATTTTAAAATAAGTGTTTTGCTGAAATGTCCCTCTAGAGAGTGGGACAAAAAAATTTTAGGATAACCTAATCTTTATGATCTTCGCAGAATAGGTAAAAAATGAAGAGTATCTTACTGCATCTAATACTTTGGAAATATTCATGATATCTTTGGGAGAAATAAAATTATAAAAGACATAAGGTTATAATGATCAAGTACTTCTTTGCTTTAACACTTTAACTAAATTAAGAACTCACAGAATTTAGTTCCATACTGTTTACCTGACATATGCAGTCAGTTTCCTCAGGAGAATCTAGCTTTTCTAGCCTATATGTATATACCTTACATATCTCTGGTGTCAGTCATTCCTTAAATGGAGGATACAAAATAAAGGTGGAAACTTTCAGTGTTGTCACTTACTGTCTTGGTCTCATTCTCTGAGTGATTGAACAGAATTGAATATTAAACCTAATTTTGCTTCCTGGTTAAGGAAAAGAGAAGATAAAGGATCCTCTGGTTTTCTTTCTTTCTTTTTTTTTTTTTTTTAACATTTTATTTTTAAGTAATCTCCCTACCCAACATGTGGCTTGATCTCACAACCTGGGATCAAGAGTTGCGTGCTCTACCGACTGAGCCAGCCAGGCACCCTGGTTTTCTTTTGGTAGAATACAAATCTTGCCAATCTGTAACCTCATTCTTTTGCCCCCATATCTAGAGCCAACAAACAAGCCAGCAAACACAAACACTCAAACTAAAAGCTTCTGTGCTTCTTGCGCATCTTCCAGCATTACGCAGGGATTAGTCCCACCCCAGAAAGGAGTTTTTCCCTCTTTGCTAAGGAAATGTAAATTTTGGCCATGCTAACTGGTCAAAGATAGGTGAGAGAGGGAAAAAGGAGAACAGACATTTATCAAAGGACAACTCTTCTAACCTGTTCAATCCCACTGAGTTATACGGAGGACTATCTCCATGTTACAGAAGCAAAGATGTTTATTTACTCAGTCAAGACCACTCAGCCAGTGGCGCCTGGGAGGCTCAGATGGTTAAGCGTCTGCCTTTGACTCAGGTCATGATTCCAGGGTCCTGGGATCGAGCCCCGCATCGGGCTCCCTGCTCAGCAGGGAGTCTGCTTCTCCCTCTCCCTCTACCTCTCCCCCTGCTCGTGCTCTCTCTCTCTCTCTCTCTCTGTATCTCTGTGTCTCAAATGAATAAAAATAAATTAATTAATTAAAAAAAAAAAGACCACTCAGCCAGTGGCAGACCCATTCTGATTCCAAGCCAGGTGCTTTCTCTCATACATCACCCAAACTCTCCTATTAAGAGAATATTTGTTCATGGTTAAAGTGGTTTTTGCTTCACACTTTCCACAAATACCCTATTGTCTTCAGATCTTGCAATAGTTAAGATCCCTTTTCTTAGGATAGTGCATGCACACATTCACTATACGTCATAAAAATGATAGCAGTCTGCTAATTGGTGAGTCCCAAATTCCTAGGTGTCTTTGATATTCTTCATTAGTCCACTTTTGCCAAGGAATGCCTTTTTAGGCACAGAGGCTGGATGATTGATATTTGAAACCGTGATGATAACAAATGATAAAGGACCCACTAAGCTGTCTAAAATTTGATATTATATAAAGCACTCTCTTTAAATTTGGAAAATCCATATTTCCAAATGGATGTGTAAATTCTTTAGTAAGCTGATCTTAGAAAAGGGAATAGACCATTATTTAATCAACACATAATGCACACTTTGCTATTTTAATTTCACCATTTCTACTTTCTCTTTTACTTATTAATCAAAACTATTTTGTTTCTTGGCTTGGAGGAGATGATGCTAACAAAATGTACTGTAATTGTTTAGAAGTGATTTTCTCCAGAGATCCAGGAAGCTTAAGTAGTTGAGTTTCCTATTACTTTCTGCCCCCTGGGCTTTACATTAGTTCTGCACTGACTTTCCTGTCTTGTGTATTTGTAAGAGTAAACGATTAGGTAGGAGAGGCTCCAGGGGACTGTTCTTGGCAGTAGCAGGTTGTGCTTAACTACCTTCTACTTGCATGCACCTGATGCTGTCGGTTATTAACAGAGTTTGTGGGAATCAATGGCTACAATATCTCTTTGCTTAATAGGTGCACCAAAGGAAGAAAAGATGTAATAACATTTATCTGCAGGTGCATCTGATGGTCTTAATCCAAGAAACAGAATTTCGGAGAGTTGTTGACAGCTGTTTTACTTGTTCTGTGTTTTCATTGCACAGGTTGAGCCACGAATATTCAAAACATGGTCTGCCTGACTATGCCACCCCTGGGAAAAATCATCAAGAAGGCGTGTATGTGGTGGAGAGCAAGGATCAGGGAAGGTTATTGCAAATGGAGTGGTAGGAAGAAGGCATAGACCCACCAGAATGATGGTACAATCAGTAGAGGGTTTTAAAAAAGGAAAATGTGATACCAGTGTTGAAGTCATAATACCCAGGGATGCTGTTGGATACTTGGAGGACGCTGATGACCTCCAATCCATCTACACAGTCTGAACCCTAGAGGTTAAATGAAGTTTTGTGACTGTTCAGAGAATATTTAAAGTGTTAAGTTTTTGCATGCTAGTCCTATCATGTTTCTAGAGAAGAACTACTCACCTTCCTTTTCTTCCTTTTTTTCTTTTTCTTCTCCATCTCTTCCTTTCTCTCTTCCCCTTATCTTCCTCTTTCTCTTTTTTCTCAAGCTACTAGGCTTTCTTTGCTGCTGTGTGGGAAGAAAAATTGGAGAAAACAAAAGCCAGATGGCTCTCCATGATGAAAAGGGAAGGGAATGTTCAGAAGGAAAAAAATCTAGTTGAGAGATTGGAGGCTGGAGGGGTGGTGGCCGGCAGGGGGAGAGGGAAGGGGAGGGGAGGTTTAGGTTGGGAAGGTCGGCAGAAGCGTGGAGCCAAATGGCACATGGGACTTCTGGAGAAGAGGAAATGGATAATAAAGATTTGTTGCTATGGGATGCATAATGTAATCCTTACATCTCTATTCCCAACCAAATCCTGGAAAGGTCAGGGGTGTGTGTGTGTGTGTGTGTGTGTGTGTGTATGTGCACACTATCTGTTATATCAACACGTGTCTGGGCATTAGGTAAGAGCAGAGCTGACCCACTAAGACCCAAAGAAGAAGCAGAGTGAAAAAAAAGTATTGAAAAATAGGAATCACTTCCTTTACTGTCCTGTAAATTATCTCCTACAGCCAAATGAAACTACTCACTGCTTCCTGAACTTCTTGCCCCTCCTTACTCCTGCACTTTTGTGCTTGCACTAGCTCAGCCTTAATACCCTCTACCACTTCCATTCCCCTGGCTATCTAAATCCTACCAATCTTCCAAAGTCTAAATGCCATCTTTCCCTTACAGCCTTCTCTGACTCCCTGGCTGGAAATGATTTTCTCTTTGATTCTTATTCTCGCATTTTGTTTGCAGCTCTTCCAAGTTCCTCATCATCCACTGCCTTGTATGACAGTCACACAGGCAGGTCTCTCTGGGCTGAGAGAGTGTGAGCTCCTGCTATGAAGATAACCTGTTTTATTTATCCCTGTGTTCCACCTAGACCCCGGGTCAATACACTTAGCAGATACTCAATCAACATCGATGGGGGCAATGCATGCCTGGCTCATCAAATAGAGGTTTTTTTGTTTTGTTTTTTACCTGCATTGTCTCTTATAATTCATGGAGTTTTTTTTAAAAAGCAATTTTGCAGGTAAAATTCCTTCCCGTGGTACAACATTGAAAGGTAAATTGGTAATAACAAATTGCAACAGGTGATATAGTTCTAAAACAAGCAAGTTGGAAAAGTAATCAAGAAATTCTTTAAAGGATACTACTTGTATTCCAGTAACTATGCTATAATAGGTGCTCATCCATTTGGGAAATGTATTTACAAAATAAGATTGTGTGGAAGTGAAAAACAGCAAAACTGTCATTCTAAAGATTTTTATACAAATGGAAGGGGATCCATGCTGTTATCTATCTTTGTCTTAAATTAGAAGAATTGTAAAATGCAAATTATTTTAGAATCAGAAAATGTAAGTAACCTGAAGTGATAATTAGAGGTAATTTTCATCCTTCCCTGTGGAAAGAATGGATACTTACGGTGGTACACATTTCTCAGTTTTCATATTGTCCCTGTGCTTTCTGGCAATAAGGAAGAAGAGAAATTCTGATTTGAGAATCTACTTGGAAGAAATAATAGGAACCCAGAAAAAATGAAGGAACAATAGCCATATAAATCAACATAGATCAATTTAAAAAAAAACACACACACATTGATTAGTGAAAAAGGAAATCACAGAAGAATACATGCAGGATGAGTCTCCCTACATAAAGTTTAAAAAGCCAGGATGAGTCTCCTTACATAAAGTTAAAAAAGCAGATAAAACAAGACAATATGCTGTTGAGAGATACATGAATAATGTTAACACATAAGGAAAATAGGAAATGTTAATGCAAAATATAAGAAATGAATTTAAGGGGCATCTGGGTGGCTCAGTCAGTTAAGCACTGAACTCTTGATTTCGGCTGAGGTCATAATTTCAGGGTTGAAAGATTGAGCCCTACGTTGGACTAGTGCTGGGCATGGAGTTTCTCTGCCCCCTCCCCGCTCTAAAAACAAGAGTCTCTCTGCCCCTCCCCTTCTAAAAACAAAAAAAGAAGTGAACTTTATATCTCTTTAAAGAGATGGAAGGAAAAGGACATTTAGGAGGGATCAGAGGGTCTCCAAAGATACAAATAATATTTTATTTCTTAAGCTGGGTGGTAGATTTTAAAAACTGTACCTATATGTTACATCACTTTTATGTATATGATATAATTAACGTTGACAAATGAGTATTTACTGTAACTTCACAGTCCTGTTGCAAAACTGGTATATAAACAGCAGCTTGGTAGAGAGTTATGTCAAGGGTGATGCAAAACTACCAGATAGACTATTTGAGGCTATCATTTTTTGTCAAAGTGTTTAGGCAAGATATTTTTAAATAAAGCATACTGGAATATTTTATGGAATAAAACAAACCATTTGCATGAAGTTTCCAAGATAAAATGCAAGTGTTGCCAAGTAAGTTGCTGTTTGCAGTGAGCCATTTTAAGCGTGACCCCAAACCATGGTCTTCCAAAGTAATGTATGGTGTATGAAAAGAATCTTGGAAGCTCCAAGGAGTCAAGGAGAGGCGTTTGGCCTGAGCCACCAGGGAGAGTAGACTCATGCCTGATCTCAGAACACAGCAAAGGGGGACTTATAAATATAACCCTCTAGCATATGGTGTTAGACAAGCTTGTTTCCTTTTTGCTATTTTAGAGAACACTGAGCAAATTCCTTTCGAGATCTTTGGTGAAATAGCTATTATGTTTGGTGCCCCCTAGAGGTTGTTGGGGATACAGTAATAAATTAGTCTAGCTCACCAGTGACATTTGTACTAAGCCACTTTTAGAAGAGTGAGTGAGGGATTCTGGAGAGTTTATAAGGGCAGATAACACACACAATAGGCTATCAAAAAAGAAAAGGAGGCTTTAGGACACAACAAACAGGCATCCTTAAAACGCTGGAAGACTTTACTAACTTCCTTTGTCCACGTACAAACTGAGTTGTCTCTTGTCAAAAAGGGGAATGTCAGTTTTCCTAATATATGGACATCAAGAAAGAGTAAAAGTTGTCTCTTGAGACAAGCAGGATAAGGATATTAAGAAAGTCTAGATTCCTTCATTCAGCAAATATTTACTGAGTGTCCATTATGTGCCGGGCACTATGATAGTCAATGGAGTGATGGTGATGAGCAAAAGCATTGTCACTGGCCTTTGGGACATATATTGGTAAAAAAGATGGAAATTAATCAAGTGACATACCAATACATGTATAACTGAAGATCGCTAAAATGTTATGGAATGAAAGCACATGTTGCTAGAAAGGAAGTGTTATATAACAGAAGGATTAGATATATTGGAGGAATATATCAGGAAGAACTTCTCTAAAAAAGTGACATTTGAACTAACATCTGATGGATGAGTAGAAATGAACTAGTTGAAATGTGGGGAGGATGTTGTGCTCTAGGACAGAAACAGGATATGCAAAGGTCCTGAGGCAAGATGCAATATTCATGGCATATTCTGGAAATTAAAAGACTAGTGTGACTATAGTGCGAAGAATGAGAGGGGCAAGGTGAGCATGCAAAGGCTTTGAGGTCCATGCTAAAGATTTAAGTCGTTATCTTAAAGGCATGAAAAACCAGGGACGTATTGTGAAGAGGGTAGGGGTGCCTGGGTGGTGCATTTGGTTAAACATCTAACTCTTGGTTTTGGCTCAGGTGGTGATCTCCGGGTTGTGGGAGAGAGCCCTGCATCAGGCTCGGCGTTCAGCGCTGAGTCCGCTTGGGACTGTCTCTCCCTTTGCCTCTCCCCACTGCTCCCTCTCTCTTATAAATAAATAAATAAATCTTTAAAAAAATAAAGAAGGGAATAATATGATCAGATACATGAAAAGAGGGGCACCTGGGTGGCTCAGTCATTAAGCGTCTGCCTTCGGCTCAGGTCATGATCTCGGGGTCCTGGGATCAAGCTCTGCATTGGGCTCCCACTGAGCAGGGAGCCCTGCTTCTCCCTCTCCCAAACCCCCTGCTTGTGTTCCCTCTCTCACTTTGCCTCTCTCTGTCAAATAAATAAATAAAATCTTCAAAAAAAAAAAAAGATACATGAAAAGAATATTATGACTTTAGAGTGTAGAATGAGCTGAAAGATGTAGAAAGAGGGATACCAGTTGGAATTGTGAGTCAAAGCCATGGATAATGGTACTTTAGCTTATCATCCTAATAGAAAGAAAAATGTTCTAAGAAGTATTTAGAAGGTAAAAATCTGCAGGACTTGAAAAAAATGGGATATCAGGGGTAAGGAAGAAGACTTGTCAGGGATGACTCTCAGATTTCTGGCTCAAGATAGTTTTGCCATTGGCTTGGGGCACACACAAAGGAAAGATCATGAATTTGGTTATGCACATGTTGAGTTGGAGATCTTAGGGAAGCAACCAAATAGAAGTATTGAGAAGACAAATTAGCTACAGCTGGAGCTGGAGAGGGGTCAGAAAGTCACTCGTGTACAGGTAGTAGATTAATGCTAGGGCACAGGTGAGGCTTTTGGCGGAGGGGGTTTACAGGGAGAAGAGAGGAGGGAGTGGTCATAGAGCTCAAATCACCTCTGGAAATTGTGCACAACCCGGCCTTTATAGCTCCAGTGAAAGAGACGGCACAGGAAAATGAGAAAGACTCAAGTAAAAATCATTCATTCATTCATTCATTCAGTTACACAAGAATCACCTACCGAGTGTCATTGAACTAGGTTCTGGAATTAATCTAAAGAAGAGGAAGGCATAGACTCTGCCCTGAGTAGACCATAAACCCATAATCCAGGGGGGAATCAGCTCTCAGTCTCCAGCTCCTCAATTTGATGTAAACAATATGGGGCCATGGAGAAATTCATGCCCCATCCTCACAGAAACAATCACCCCTTCTTGCTGAGCATTTGGATTTCCAAAACACGGTTCTGATCTCTACCACAAACAAGGCTATCACATTGAATCTTTGAGGAATCACCAGTCCACTGGGCAATTAACACCCAGTTGGAGAAGCCTGGGCCTTTTATATGCAAGAAGGGACAGCCCAAAACAGGGTCAAATGGGGAAAAAGTCTCAATCTTTTGTTTAGAGCAGTGGTCTTCAATCTTGGCTTGGAATCACAGGGGGAATTTAAAACATTCCAAGGCCCACATCCTGATTTAACTGGTCTGGGAAAAGTCTGATATGAGGATTTTCTGAGCTCCCAGGATGATTCTATTGTTCATCCCAGGTTGAGAATCTCTGGCTTCGAGCAATCAGAACTTAAAACACTCACCCTCATGTCCCTACCAGCTTCTTTGTGTGCTTACCTGGAACAGACCTGTGATTGTCAATCAAATCTGAGCCTAGCTCACCTACTTATCTTGAGTCCTGTTTATCAGGTAAAACTGATTCTATCATAAGTCTTTATTCTTAGCAAAGCCCATAGCTACAATCTAAGTTTTTCCCCCAGTAATAACAACAACAACAACAACAACAACAATAATAGCAATTTATTACACTCCTGCCCTTGGCCTCAATCCAAAACTACATACTTTATGTACTCTGGAAGTTAGGAAATTAACGCCCCTTTTACCACTTAGGAACAGTCAAGCAAAGTTTGTGCACAGGGTTTGGGAGAGTTTTAGGGGCTCAGGAATGGGGAAAAAGCAAGGAACCAAATTTGGTCATTTCCCAAATGTGATTCATGATCAGATTAGCTGCAACCCTACTTTGATGCTAGTCACTGCTGTGATAGTCATCTCCTGGTCTCTATCAGACAGGGAACAGGAGCTCCTGAAAGCTCACATTTTAGATAAGTTTCAAGTGCCCTCAACCTTGGAGAAGAGAGGGTCAGGGTTCTTGACTTTTGATACAAACTTTTACACTCAGCTACTTTGAGTTTGACATTCCCCAACAACGAGTCCTTAAACACCTGTGGCAATAGACATCCTCACCTCTGTGGAGGCTCACCAGCTAGAGACCAGAGCAGAACACCTGTAGTAAAACAAAAATGATTGTATTGCTTGTTGCAGCTAAGGAGACCACACACCATGAACAACAATGACTTGTCTTGAGTTATGAGGGGTTTATTATAAGATTTCAGCATATGTAAAGTAATTTTGGGGAGGATTCAAAGGAACAAAGGAATGGATTGGGTTCTGTCAGAAAGCAGGACAATTCGGTGATTGGGTATCTTACTACATTTTATCTAGAGAACAGGAGAAATAGAGGGGAGCTGTAGTCATCATTGGAAAAGGAACACTTGTCATTCATATTTTCTTGGAGAAGGAGACATTAGGTTATTTTGTGGTTGCAAAATGTCTCTGGTTTGACTTCTGTTCAGACGTGTTTATGGAGTGGTCTTTTTGTCTTGTTCATAATTGTGGAGGGTCTTCACCTGATATTGATATTATGTGAAGCTGTTTATATTCAACAGGAAAACACCATGGCCTAACCGGTATAGACTAGGCCAGCTACCAGCTGACAGGTTGTCAGGGCCCGTTGGGGGTAACCAGACATGTTGCGGTCAGGGTAGGGATGACAAAATGGTTAGTGATAACTCAGGGATGAGGAATGGGATGGAAGTTAGGAAACATAAACAGAAAAAACTAATTTAAGCAACATAATATGTCTGCCACCTTTGTTCAGCTCAGAAAGGCCCATCAATCATTCTAAGAAATCAGCTATCCATTCTCCATAACGAATTTGTACTTAAATGGGGCACAAGAAAAACTCTTGTCCTAAATAGTATATTTCTTTCTCCCTCCTCTCTTTCTTATTCCTTCCTTCCATAACTTAATTGATTAAACCATCCATCCAACAAATAACCAGCCAATATTTTATTATGTACCAGGCACTGGGCCATTGTATTAGTTTTCCATTGCAATATAACAAATAACCATAAACATAGTGGCCTAAAAAGACAGTTTGTGGGTCACAGTTCTGTAGGTCATAGGTCCAGGCTTCTCATGGCTGGGGTCTCCACTCAGAGTCTCACCATGCTAAAACCAACGAGTCAGATGGTCATTTCCTGTCTGGGGGTGCTGAGGAAGAATCCGCTTCCAAGTGCGTTCCAATTTTGGCAGAATTCATTTTCTTGAGGCTGTGTGATTGAGGTCTTGGTCAGGGGCTGCTTTCAGCTCCTGGAACCTGCTTGAAGTTCCTTGCCAGGTTGTCCCCATGGATAGTTCACAACATGATTATTCTCCTGGGTCAGCAGGAATGACTCTCTCTGACTTCTTCCTCTGCAACCAGCTGGAGAAGACGTTCTGCCTTTAAAGAACTCAGGTCTAACCAGGATCATTTCCTTTTTACCATATAACCAGCCAGAATCACAGCTTTGCCCACACTCAACAGAATGGGATTATACAAGGGGTTGGGGTCACTGGGAGTCACCTTGGAATTCTGCCTACCTCAGCTGGATAAATACAGATATCAATAATCAATAGTGCCTGCCCACAAGGAATTCACAGTCTCATTTAAGAGTCAGTCATACAGATGTAATTTAAATACACAGTATGGTATTAGCACTGCATAATTGTAGTGAGGTGGAAGAGAGAAAGGAATAGTTAACTTCACCTGCAATAGATGGATATGGAGTGTCCAAATCGATTTATAGAAGAGGAGATATCTCAATGGAGTGTGGGAGGGCAAACTGGATCATGAGGTGGACGGGGTGCAGAAAAGCATTCCTTTTCTTTTTTTTTTAAAGATTATTTATTTATTTATTTGACAGAGAGATAGAGAGAACAAGTAGGCAGAGAGGCAGGCAGAGGGAGAAGCAGGCTCTCTGCTGAGCAGGGAGCCCAATGCGGGGCTTGATCCCAGGACCCTGGGATCATGACCTGAGCCGAAGGCAGATGCTTAACCGACTGAGCCACCCAGGCACCCCTAGAAAAGCATTCCTGATGGAAGGTCGCCAGGACTAGAAAGTATGTGAATGTGTGTGTGCGCTGTGCACACATGTGCATACGCATGTGCGTGGTGGGGAGGTATAGGTCTTTGCCATTGGAATGTAGTAGAGTAGAAAGAGGAAGCTGATAGTAGAGTCTAGACTGATAACATATACAGAAAAGTGGTTAAACCGCAGCTAGTAAAGCAGACCCAGGGAAGAGCAGTGGTCAAAGACCCAGTGTTCCTTTTTTTTTTTTTTAATTTATTTATTTGACAGAGAGATAGCACAAGTAGGCAGAGCGGCAGGCAGAGGGAAAGGGAGAAGCAGGCTCTCTGCTGAGCAGGGAGCCCGATGCGGGGCTCGATCCCAGGACCCTGGGATCATGACCTGAGCTGAAGGCAGACGCTTAACCGACTGAGCCACCCAGGCGCCCCGACCCAGTGTTCCTTTTAATTCTCCACAAACAAACCTCCCCAGCCCACTCCTCCATGAGTGGTGCACCTGATTTGTACAAGGAGCCGTCATGTGATGCACAAGACCGTTTTATCTTGCTCTGCCATTTTGCACTTTTAGCAAATAGAACGTATCACAACAAAGACCCAGAAAGA
The DNA here is from genome assembly GCF_004348235.1 of Phoca vitulina. Classification (NCBI taxonomy): domain Eukaryota; kingdom Metazoa; phylum Chordata; class Mammalia; order Carnivora; family Phocidae; genus Phoca; species Phoca vitulina. The sequence goes on along the minus strand of NW_022589708.1, from coordinate 14,497,990 downwards.
CAGATGTTCCAATTTCCCTTTTTCCAGGGAAATGAGATGTTTTTGCATTTGCTACATTAGGACAACACCTTAGTGCTAGACACTTAAATGATGTATCATTGCCTTATAAAATCACAAGAACAACATTTAACTAACAATAGTTGGGAGGAATTAGCATTAAATGCTTGAGAGCAATTCACAGGAAAGAATGATCAGTAGACAGCTATACTCCATGGAGGGAAGAAAAATGAAAGAGCAACTGTTTCAAAATGACTTTTTGTGCAAAAACATATATCGAATTTGGGTGTCTGAGCACAATTAAGAATTCATTGGATAAAAAAACATGCATTTCACAGCATGATTTTAAAAATGACTTACATTAATTAATTGAATAAAAATGGATACGCATTTCTGGGGTTGTGTGTAGGACCTTGACTTGGGTCTGGGTAGGCAGCTTTACAGCTACATTAAAGTTGGTTTTTTACGTTTAGAATATGCTTTCTTGATAAAATAGAAAGCTAGAACAATAATGAGCAGAACAGAAAGCTTTAAGAAAATGCTCTGAGGACAATAAGTGTTTACTGCCTAATTCCTTGAGGGGAAAAAAAGGAAATAATTACAAAGTTTGGAAGACAATAAGATTCTATATAGTAAGCATTAGAAGGTAGCAAAAATAATTTTGCCTGGTAGCTCATATACTTCCATGGCAAGGTGACCAGTCTTTTTGATAAATGAATACATATATTCATATACATAAGGGAATTTTGCTTTTGTATGGTATAATTCCTCAGACCATAAGAACATCAGTTGAAATCTTAGCAAAAGGTCATGCTAAAAAGACTATCATCAGTAGTAGGAACACAGTTGAATGATTTGCTGAGGGGGGTCAGCGCTCACTTCAACTTAGAACACATGAGTGAGAGCTGTCAGGGGTTGGAGATTAGGCACAAGTTAGCAAGGGACTTTGTGGAACTCATCTGGCAATCTAAAATGGGAGCGGATATATTGCTTAACTTATTCAAAGAATATTTATTCAGATGCCTATTAAGTGGAAAGGACTGGGCTTTAAAAAGGAAGAGTCGGAAATTAAAGTCTGCCCTCAGTGAGCTTTCAGATCACCTGTCTTTCTGTGTTGTTGGAAAATGCCAGCCTACTGGAGCAAAGAACAGCTACTTGTGCTCTCAGAACCTGCTTTAGATATTTGATTTCTTATAAAGATAGATCTCTCTCTCTCTCTACCTATCTATTGAGAGACAGAGATTGAAAGTGAGATAGAGATGTTGAAAGGAAGGATAAAATTCATTGCCAGTGTGGAAAAGAGGAGCATTGCATCCTGATTTATCATATGAAACATTAGAAAAGAGGAAATAGTCTTTACAAAATATACTTGTACCTAGACCTACCTACCTTCCCTCCTTTCTTCCTCTCTTTCTTTCTCTCTTCCTTTCTGATTTATTTATTTGAGAGAGAGAGATTGAGAGCAAGCACGAGTGGGGGGGAGGGGCAGAGGGAGAGTGAGAGAATCTCAAGCAGACTCCATGCTGAGTGCGGAGCCCAAGGGGGCGGGGAGGGCTTGATTTCACCCTGAGATCGTGGCCTGAGCCGAAATCAAGAGTTGGACGCTTAACTGACTGAGCCATTCAGGTGCCCTTAGACTTTTCTTTCTAAAGCTAATAATTAAACTAAGGTTATCTGTCTAACTACAGAAAAATTAAATTATATTTTTAAAGTCTGCTTCCTTAAAATGAAATGTAAATGTTTTGAAGCTCAAACCCATTTGAAAAATGCAAACATTTTGATTTGCTGAGAGAACTAGTACTTATCTACATTGATTTTTCACTCCCAGTCCTTCAGCCATTTCTTCTCCCATATTAATGGCATTGCCGTCCATGTAGCTTCCCAACTTCAAACACTTGGAGTCATTCTTAACTTCTTCCCTTCCTGCTGCTTCACACATAGTCACTGGATCTTACTGATTCTACTTCTGGAATATTTCTCAAATTTTTACTCTTTTGTTCTACTGCCATTTCTTTGAGCGCGTGTGTTTGTGTTCTCATTTCCTTCTTATACCATAGTAATTGCTTACTTAGTCTTTCACAGATTTTTTTCAAGAAATATTTATAGAGCACTTACGGCTATGTGTTACCTATGTTATTAAAACCACCACCATTTTATCTCCTGTCGTAGCTGAGCTCCAGATCCCATAAACAGCTATTTATTTGCCATCTCCATCTGGCTGTCTCATTAGTATTTCACACTTAACTTATTCAAAGCAGAACTCGGAGTTCACCCTTCCTGAATCCTCAGACTCCCAACTTGTTTTGCTTTTAGTCTCCCCTTTTCAAAAAGTAAATAGAACTGTCAGCCTTCCAGTAGCTCAAATGACAAACCTCAGAACCATCTTTGATTCATCCCTTGTTTACTCCCCATATCCAATCTTGCAGGAAGTACTATTGATTTGGCTTCCAACATCTATCTTGATGGAATAGATCTCTCCATCTCTGAATCAGAGCACCTGGTTCAAGTCCAAGTATGTCACTTACTAGCTATGTGACCTTGAGTAATTAATGTCTGAGAGTCTTGGTTTCAAATGCAAAACCAGATTTTTAAAGAAAAAAAAGGTGTCATCAAAAAAAAAAATCATCTAAAAGTGTGGCTTTACCTGTCAAGAGCCAAAGCCTCACTGATTGAGGAAATGTGTACTGATTTGGCCTTTTTGTCTCCCCCAAACTGATCTATTTTGACAGGAGGAGAAAGAAAGAGGAATACTTAGATTCTCAATGGAAGTGATTATAAGGACTGGGGGTGTGTGTCTTTACTGGCCTTTATTTGGTGGGGGCAATGCTAGAATTGTCTTGCATTAATGCGACTTCCTAATATTCTACTACGTTCAGAAATCAGATTAACTTTGATGTGTAGTAGGATTTCAAGATAGAAGGTACATTTTTTTTTAGATATTTTGCATAATAGAGAAGTATTTTGACCCGACACTTAAAAAAACCTACCTCATTTATGAGAATATCATATTTCCCTGTTTTCTTCAATGCCAACGTCCATCTGATAATTTGTCTTGGTGTGTGATCTTTGCTTCATTTAGAGTTATTCCCCTCTTTTTCTTATCATATCTATGAATTTATAAGCCAGGTCTATTCCTTTTTTAAAAAATTTTATTTATTTATTTGATAGAGCAAGAGAGCGAGAGAGCACAAGCAGAGGGAGCTGCAGAGGGAGAGGGAGAAGCAGGCTCCCCACTGAGCAGGGAGCCAGATTCGGGGCTTGGGGCTCCCTGAGGGGCTCAGGGCTTGATCCCAAGGCCCTGATATCATGACCTGAGCTGAAGGCAGCCACTTAACTGACTGAGCCATGCAGGCACCCCAAGGAGGTCTATTCTTAATTATCCTACCACCATTTTTAATTCTAGCGTCCACTAACACCTTTTGCTCTTTCAGTTTCTTCTTGGAAGGAATGGCCTCCAATCTCACTTCTTTTATATCCAAACAAGATAGTTAAGAGACACAAGTGTCTGATGTTTTTATGTTGTCTACTGTAGTCGGGTCTGAGCATTTACACAGTGTTCTAGTATTAATTCTTTTAAAAAATATCTCCTTCACTTACAATTGAGGCATTTTATATTAATTTTGCAAAATTGTGTGTAGGTAGGTTCTATTTTCTACGACATTTAAATTGGGACTTTTAAGAGGGACCATTTCAAAATATTTGTTCAACATAAGCAAGTGCTGGGTCTGATGGAGTTGAAAACCACTGATTCAGATGCAAAAGTGCTCCAGAGAAAAGGCCAGAGAAGAGCTGAAGGAGTTGGCAGACAGAAAGGGCCTCAGTTCATCTGAGGAAGTGTAGATTGTAAAGACCGGGGCTGTGATAAATGGCAGCAGAGGACCCAGCAGGAGTCAAGCCCTACCCGTGAGTCCAGGTGAGACTAGCCACACACTGCAGGGAGGGCTGTGGGAGCAGGAAACTCCCCACAGACCACATCTCCTTCAGCCAATGTGAAGATTTTACATAAGCTCCCTTAGCTCAGATAACCCCAGATGAAGGCGAAGAGAACAAGGAGAGGAGACACATGAACTTGAATATTTAGCCCAAAGAGATAGAGGTTAACTGAGAAGTGGTGAGCTAACTTAAGTTGGATACTTTTAAAATCCTCCAGTGGCTTCCCATTTCCTTCCCAGTAAATTTCTTATAGTGGCTAACAAGCCTGACAGGACCCGCCTCCCACCATCCCTCTAACTTCTTCCCTACTATTTCACCCTGCTGGCATTTACACTCTTGAGGGCAAAAACTATTGCCTTTTGTGTTCACTAAAGTATCCCAAGTACCTAAAAGCACTTAGTACATAGTAGTGACTCCATAAATATTTTTGGATTAAATGTATGGATCCTATTGTCTTATTCATTATTTTTCCACTGTTAGGATGTAAGTCACATGAAGGCAGGGTCCTTTTTGGTCTTGTTTAATATACGGTAAATGCTTAACAAGTTTTTTTTTTTTAAGACTTTATTTATTTATTTATTTTTTGAGAGAGCACACAAGAGGCACAGAGGGAGAGGGAGAAGCAGACTCCCTGTTGAGCAGGGAGCCCAATGCAGGGCTGGATCCCAGGAGCCTGAGATCATGAACTGAGCCGAAGGCAGATGCTTAACAGACTGAGCCACCCAGGCGCCCCAATGCTTAACAAGTTCTTATTGGAAGACATATATGAATACCTACTATGAAAAAGTTATTGCCTCTGCTTACGCTATACTGAGTTAACGAATACATTATACATACCAGTGCCATAGTGTGTATCCATCACTCATGGCAGCTATCCATGGTGGATAAAGAGTGTTATACGATAAGGCAAAGAATGAATTGTTCATATAAATAGTACTTTATGGGAAGCAGTCTGTAGGGGTATGGTTGCCCCAAAGTTACAACCATGTAGTGAACTGGAAGACACTCTGTATATAACACTATTTTTTCTGCAGTTTGCCCTGTCTGTGCAAACTCTTCTACTCAGCTTCCTCAGGAAAAAAAAAAAAGCCACCGCTTTGCTGCTTATTTGCAAAACTGCTTACCCTGGGGGCTTTTTTTTTTTTTTGGGTTTGTTTACAAAAATGAAAAAAAAGTCATTTCAGTGTATAAGAGCTCTTTGTGTTCTTGAAGGAGAGATTCGTGCTGCCAATGACTTACATAATCTGTTTTGTTTTTCATGTGTATTGAAGGGCATTCGCATCTATATATTCCTGTGTGCAAATGTAGGGGATCCAAAACTATTCTCTGTGATTGTTTGGATTGTTAATCTCTCCAGGGTTTCCTCAACATTCTCCAAGGCAGTTTCTGGCACCAAAGGGAAAATGGAGAAGTTGAGATGCAATTTTATCTCCCAATTGAACTTGATTAAATGGGGACTGTTCTAATCAAAAGTTTGAATCCTAGGGGAGTGCAGCGTTGTTAACGGGTTTGAGAATATTCGAGAAGAACAGGGAAGAAGAGTACTAAAGTCACGGTGGAGAAGGAAGCAGGCAAGAACATAATTGTAGTAAAGCTTATTAAGGCATAAAATTAGGTGAACAAATTGTTTCACAGATAGTGTTAAGCTCATTGCTAGACTGGCAAAGGAAGTGGAAGAAAGCTCTTTGAAAACATTATTTTTATTATTTTAATAATTTGTGTAGGATTCATAGTAGCTGCAATCTGTTAGCCAGAAACAGTTACCAGCTGGTGTCATCATGGAGTAACTGTAGCAGGCTGAATGCAAACATGTTTTTCCTTTTACCTGGAGTGCATTCAATTTTACAAAGTTTCTATTCATTTCCACCTGAATGTGAGGTCTGCCCTTGTAGATAAGGAAACCTGTTTATTGCGTGATTTAAGCACTTCGATTGGGTTCACACCAAGTTCCACAACTGTAATAGGGAGACCACACCTGGGACAGGCAGTGTTTACACAACTAATATTACCTCTCATTAAAAATGCATACTTGGGGGGGCGCCTGGGTGGCTCAGTCGGTTAAGCATCCAACTCTTGATTTCAGCTGAGGTCATGATCTCAGGGTCCTGGGAGGGAGCCCCTCATCAAGAGTAGGGAATCTGTTTGGGATTCTCTCTCTCCCTCTGCCCCTCCCCACTGCGCTCTCTAAAATAAAAATAATAAATCTTTAAAAAAAGGAATACGTGGGTACATGCTTGAATTGTCTAATTGCTTGATTCTATGCATTGCTTTCCTTGTGGTTACCTCGAGGAAATGGTGGCACTCCATTAGTTATTTTACTGAAAGCAAAAGCAGATTTCTGGGATAATGTACTTTGGAAAGGGTTAAAGTGCACTTATTTATGGAAATATACATTTTGTTAGTAATGTAACTGTGATATTTGTTTGTCATCATATTGTCTTCTGAAATTCTCCTAAATAATGTCTTTTAACAATGACATAATCATGTTAAGAGCGTTATTGTCTTTCCCCTGTTTATCTGGAAACTGATAGAGTAGGTGCCAAAATACTGCAGGATGTAGAGATCACTCAGCTTTGCCTATAAAGCCAGAGGGAGAGGGAAAATAATTTAATTGTTCTATTGCAATTTCATTGCCCCTTCCTGCCTCTTGACTCAAAGGGTCTCAAGAGGAGAGAGAGGAAATTATGGACTCTTTTGCAGATGTTCATGGGGTTTCTTCAATGGCGATTTGAATGTATGTCCGGGATGTTAGTGGTTGCTCATCCTGGCTCTGCTTTCTCCTGGTTGTCCTTGGTTCTGCCTCCTCATCTCTGAAATGGGATATTATACTTCTCTTATCTCCTTAGAATGTTGTTCTGAGGAGCAAATGAGATAACATCTAGAAAGTGCTTTCCACCCTATAAATTGCCCAAGCACTCACGTTATACATTTGGGTAGCTAACAAGGTTATACTTATCCATGTGATATCAAGCGACTTTATAGGAAATGAGAAATGTCTCAAATAAAGTAATATAAAAAAGTATACTGAATTTTTACTTGGTAAAGCAAAGGTGTATATTTTATTTTATTTATTTATTTTTTTAAAGATTTTATTTATTTATTTGAGAGAGAGAATGAGACAGAGAGAGCATGAGAGGGTCAGAGGGAGAAGCAGACTCCCTGCCGAGCAGGGAGCCCGATGTGGGACTCGATTCCGGGACTCCAGGATCATGACCTGAGCCGAAGGCAGTCGCTTAACCAACTGAGCCACCCAGGCGCCCAGGTGTATATTTTAAAATAAGTAATATCATTAACCAGATGCATTCAGGAAGTGATCTTTGAGTTTTATTTTTATTTTTTATTTTTTTGTCCTATCACAATTTCTTGCTTTGGAGAGTAGTGTGATGCCATTAATAGGATTGTAAACTTCAAGTGAGAGAAAAATAAATAGATTAAGTAAGCTCTAAAGAAGCTGATTCATCTTGCTCAACACCTTTTTTTTACTAATATAAGCTCATACAGTATCAGGAAGGGCACTGTTTGTAGTTGTTTATAGAGTTGAAAAGAGGAAAGGAAGCAGAGGTGGGGAAGCTTTGTTGAGAAAAATCCCACCTGTCTAGAACAATAAAAATAACTTCCTATGGGAAAGAGTTAGCATCCCTGAAAGAGATCTGGATCCTAACTGATGGCTTGAAGGGGACAGTCTGACAAATGGAAGAGATCAGTACAGTGTCTCATGAAAAGACAAGTACCGCACAGATCCATAAAGAGGCCCGGTGGGAAGGTTGACTGCTCTGAAGGCATGAGATGCCAGGGTAGCCAGGAGGGACATGATGACCTTGGCAAGGGGATCAAATTGCATTGATTCCCTCTTCAACACACTGCCACTCTCCACTTGGGTCAAGCAAGTATAGGGACTGTGAAGGGGCAGTTACTGCCATTTGATGGTACATCCATTCATTACCTGAAAAACAGAAACCATTATTAAACAAAGATTTGATTCTCAGGTAAATGCAAACTTTAGATGTTTGAAAAAGAAAGTTCAAAAAATCTGCACATAAACAAGAGCTTATTTAGCTTATGAAATAGAGGTAAGTGTAGGTCTTATCATCCACATGGAGGGGGGGTAAAGGGTGAGTCTTGCACATTTAGGAACTCAATGTGTATTAGCAGGATGAATTTTAAGAGGTGACCCCTCAGCTCCTCTTGCATGGGAAGTACTGCATGGTTGTGGGCTGGTGGGTACGGTGCTGGAAGAAATGAAGTGTGCGTTCAACAAAGACCCTGATAGCAGGTGCCTAATGGCTCATGGATGGATGCTGATTGAATAAAATTGTAGAGTTGGACACACAAAGTTTGTAGTTAAGGAGGGACCGGAATAAAACTTGGGCAACAGTTAGAATGTCCTGGGTGGGAATTAAAAGCAGTCTGGAGCCAGTTTCCCCAGCCAGCTCGAGTGCAGTCCTGTCTAGGTGAGTCTGCCCAGCGGTGTGCGAGTGTTATCCCTGCACGGAGGCCGGCCAGATTTGCGTCCATCCTCAGAAGGAGAAAGCTGCGGATGTAAAGGTCTCGGTTCCGTGTCGGCGACGCTCTCCTCGGGCCTCTCTCCTTGCTCCGCCTTTGCTTCTCTCCCAAATATTTCCTCGCTCTAAGCTGAAGGGATTCCCACCCCCCAGCTGCCTCCTCCGAGCCCCGCGGAGCAGCGGACTCCTCCCCTGGAAACTCCTCCGGGGCTGGGGAAGGCTTTGGCGCATGCTCCGTACCTAGGGCAGGTTTTTGCTGCGGGTAGCAGGGCTCCTGTCACACCGGCTGGCGGGTTGTGGCGGTGCCAGCCAGTGTTTGCGAGTGTGCCTGCGTGCCCGCGCCTGGGCGGACCGACCCGGAGCAGCAGTGCGACTCTTCCCGGGGACGCGGCTCCGCACAGACGCCTCGCGGGCAGCCGCCGCGGGGGCTCCTCTGCAAACTTGCGGCGGGCGCCGTCGGCCCTCGCGGCTCCCGCGCCCAGCGACCGGAGGGCAAAGGCGCCGGCCCGGTGCGCGTTCCGGGCGCGGTGCCCGCGGCCGGCCGAGGCGGCGGGGCCGGGCCGCGCCTTCGCCCTTGGCCCGCGCCCTGGCGAACCTCATGCAGCCCCAGCGCTCGCGGCCGCAGCCGCCCGGCTGCCCCGGGCAGGTGCAGGACCCGAGCCGCGCTCCCCAGCGCCTGAGCGCCTGAGCGCCGGCGGCGGGATGCCCCGCGTGGCCTGAGAGCGCGCGCCGCGCCCTGGCTGGAGCGGGGAGCGGGCCAAGCCGGGCGCCCCCGGGAGCGCAGGGCGCCCCACGCCGCAGCCGTAGCCGCGCGCGCCGGCGCCCGCCTGCCCGCTCGGCTCGCAGGCCCTGGCGCTGCCAGCCGGGGAGTGCGGGAGTGCCGCGGGGCCGCCAGCCAGCCGCACGCCTCGGCGTCAGGGGCATGGAGGAGCGGCGGGCTCGGAGCCGCGCCACGGAGTCCCCGAAACTTCCGAGCGGGCGCCAGTCCGCGCCGCTGCCGCCGCCGCTTCTTCGCCTGCCGGCCTGAGAGCGGGACCATGGATGAAAGGTTCAACAAGTGGCTGCTGACGCCGGTGCTCACTCTCCTCTTCGTGGTCATCATGTACCAGTACGTGTCCCCCTCCTGCACCAGCTCCTGCGCCAACTTCGGGGAGCAGCCCCGCGCGGGGGAGGCCGGCCAGCCGGCCGCCCTGAGTCCCGCCCGCCGGGCACAGGCGCCGCCCGAGGAGTGGGAGCGGCGGCCCCAGTTGCCCCCGCCACCCCGGGGGCCGCCCGAGGGGTCTCGGGGGGCCGCTGCGCCAGAGGACGAGGATGAGGAGCTCGGGGAGCCGGAGGAGGAAGAAGAGGAGGAGGAAGAGGAGCCGGACCCCGAGGCCCCCGAGAACGGCTCTCTGCCCCGGTTCGTGCCGCGCTTTAACTTCACCCTGAAGGACCTGACCCGCTTCGTGGATTTCAATATCAAAGGGCGCGACGTGATCGTGTTCCTGCACATCCAGAAGACCGGGGGCACCACGTTCGGCCGGCACCTGGTGAAGAACATCCGGCTGGAGCAGCCGTGTAGCTGCAAAGCCGGCCAGAAGAAGTGCACCTGCCACCGGCCGGGCAAGAAGGAGACGTGGCTTTTCTCCCGCTTCTCCACCGGCTGGAGCTGCGGGCTGCACGCCGACTGGACGGAGCTCACCAACTGCGTGCCGGCCATCATGGAGAAGAAGGACTGTCCCCGCAACCACAGCCACACCAGGTACTGTCTCCGGCCCCCTCTCGCTTCCTGCCGCCTCCCCGCCCCTCTCCCCTCGGTCCCTACCCTGGGCGGCCCTGCGCTGCCTGAGCGTGCGTGTGGTTCCCTGGTGTCTTCCAGCGATTGGGGCAGAGGCTTTGGGAGTGGGGTAGGGAACCGCTGGATAGCGCCCTGGTCTTGAACTCACTCTTCCCCTCCCCACTCCCCTTCTTTCTCCCCGCCGCTTTCCGATACCCCCTTTCACCTTCAAAGGTGTCCCGAGCAGTCGTGTGTGTTCTTCCTTGTGCCTAGGACGGCGTGGCCTGCCGCCCACCGTGCAATGCAGAGGAGGCCTGGGTTAGACTAGCGAGGTCGGATCTTGTACCTAAATTGTGTGAGTGGAAACCCAAACCCGGTGAAAGGCAGGAGGAACTGCGCATGGAGAGGCAGGGCAGGCGTTTTCCAGGCACGCTGAAGCCAGAGGCGAGTCTAATCCCTCTATAAGTGGCTGTTGGGAGGCTCCTCGCCAGCTCAGGAAACAATCCTCTTGGTGTGTCTTTGAAGACACACTTTCAAATTCCCGCTGTACCTCGATAACCCTAATTCTGGAGGTGGTCTTTGTTGCTGAGCAATGCCGGGATTTGGACTCATGCTGTTCTCAGCAAGATTTCCACTCTCCCCCAGACCAATCCATCAACACATTCCAGAAGTACTTGTTAAATGCCTACTGTGGGCCGGGCAACGTGCTATGGGGACAGAAAGATAAAATAAGGAAAATCCCTTCCTTTCAGGATAGGTGGTTTTCTCTCTCCACCCCCCCCCCACACTTTTAAATAGTAATACTGCTGAAATTAGGAAAGTTTGAAATCTTAATAGCCAATGATACTGCTTACATTAACATCCTTTGAGAGAGGCATGAGCTTAAGAATTTGGTTGAATGTTCTTTCTGCCCACTGCAATTTGAAGATTAATCTGACATGCTTGCTCAAGGGACTAAAATACTAAAAGCTTGGAACACTAGTTTATTGAAGTTTTTATCTCAAAGGTTTCAAACAATTTGGTGTAAGGAAACAGGAATTTAAAAACTCAAGCTCAATATGTTGATATCAGATAGCTTTTGCATTTGACATTATGGAAAGACTTCATTTACTGGAAGCTACCCAGATTCTGAATTCACCACCACTGAAGCATCTAATTCTACTTCATTTCTCCAAGAATGAGCAAAATTTCATTATGGGATTTTTTACTCTGGCAGTTTTTCAAATACTTTCTCTCCTCCCTGCTCCTTTCCCTGTTTAATGGAAATTGGTTAGAATAGGAAACTGGTTGGACTTGGAATGAAGGCATTAGGCTCCTTCCTTAGCATATTTTAAGGACCTTTTACTTTAAAAAATTTCTAATCCTGTAGTGTTTTAGACCCTGCACCTCTGTTTTAGCTTAAAATAGTTTTTCAATTAATTATTACTTTCAAACTTCCTAACAGACAAGACTGTTATTTCAATGAGAGACAATCTTTGCTGCATCTTACCCCAAATTGTACCTTTTGTATTTCGGCCTTTACCTATTAATTACTGACTGACTCCAAGGAGTTTGCTACTCTGATTCCTAGCTTCCATTTCCATAAAACTAGAGACTTTGATTATCACAGAGGAACATCGATTCTACAGTAGGGATGGGCATTTTATTCTCTCAATATATATATAAAAGTCTCAGTGGATAGATGAAGAGTTTTGGAGGAACTAGAGATTATGGAACCTGAAAATAATTGGAGTTTTGCTTAGTGATGAAGTGTTCTTCTGCTATAGACCCTACCTGGATTAAGCAGTAAGGTCTCACTCCTATAGGAAATACTCAGTATCTCTCTACTCTGTGATGTGGGAAAATTCCACCTTGGCTATTTGAACATACGGTTTCTATTGCAGAGTCAAATGCTTTTCTCTGTTTAATGATGGACCATGAACATTTATTTCTCTCTGAATCACAAGTTATCAGATAATCACCCTGCACAGGGTTGCTTTTTTTTTTTTTTTAGTTTTTTAATTTTCACGTAGGTTTTTTTTCGGGAGGGGGTGGTTACCACTTTATAATTCCTTTTCCTTTTCTTCTTCACCTTCTCTCCCCTTCTTGGTATTCTAAATTACTTCTTTCATTCTAGATGTCGTAGGAAGGAATGGTTGTGGGTTATGTGAGGCACCCTGCATTGAACGTTATAGGGAAAAAGTTGAAGGGATGTCCAGTAGCATCTTCCTCACAGAGAAGATTGAATTACTGGTCTGGCATTGGAATGCCTGTGTACAGCATTCTACAGTCAACTAGATTAGCCTGGATAATGGAGGGTACATTTCCACAATGCAAAATGGCAGATAATCTATCGCTACATAATGGGAACAAGGTTCTTCAAATAGGGCTGACTCTAAGCAAACTCGAGAAGTAGATCATGTTGATATTAGTTCCCTAGCCTTTTTGCTTTTGGCCCTTTTGAGGGTCCCCCTCCCCATTTCTCACAGGGATTAGTGCCTTTGTAAGGCATCTAGTGAGCAAGAGCAAGGATTCTGGATCCAGATGGATGTGGCTCTTGTGTAACCAAGAGTGGCCCTTACTAGCTATGCAACCAGGAGTATGTTACTCCTTCTGAGCCTCAGATTCTTTATCTTTAAAGCACAGGTAGTAATGAGTACTTCTCTTATAGAGGTGTTGTGAGAACTAAATGAACAAATGTGTGCAAAATGCTTACCGCGGTGTCTATGTATAGTGTAGTGTGCTGGAATATAGTACTTACTTTGCAGGTATATAGTAATAGTTAACATTAGTTGTTGTAATAACACTGTTTTCCTGAGTCAAGGCCTTCTTTCCTGAAAGGATCTGAGGTCAGTTCCTTAGAGCAGCGCATTGTAAATGGGTCACCTTATTTTATAGAGATGCTATTTTGTGATTACTTGTATTGAGACAGAATTCAAACTTAAGAAATAAATGGAAAATAATGGACATTTGAGCATCAATCAATGCAGGGGACATGATGGAAGACAGGGACACAATATAATTGGGTATATATTCTGTTGGTGATGAAACAAACAAGCAAACAAAAACCAACCTGTCTGGGATGGTGTGAGCAAGTGGGAGTATCTAGTACCAAAGGCAGAAGTGGGAAGCCAACTCTGAAAGGAGATGCATGGTTTAGATGAAGGAGCCATCATATGGACTGTATGGACCCAGGAAGGGACAAGGCTCTGGGGCTGGCAGTTTGGATCCAGCACAGAGGGGTTTTTTTTTTTTTTTAATGTTTTATTTATTTATTCATGAGAGTCGCAGAGAGAGAGAGAGGCAGAGGGAGAAGCAGGCTCCCCGCCTAGCAGGGAGCCCGATGCGGGGCTCGATCCCAGGACCCTGGGTTCATGACCTGAGCCGAAGGCAGATGCTTAACCATCTGAGCCACCCAGGTGCCCCTGAGCACAGAGATTAGTTAGAGTAAAATAGGAAGCAAATCAGAAGGTGGCACAAATGAATGACCTCTTCGATCCTGTGACTGATGATTTCTTCTCGTTATATTTTTTTTGCTTTCCCCCGCAACTATCTTTTTGGTGGGTTATTCTTTCTTATTCTTGTGTTGCCTTCTTTGTTACTGTTTTTCCTTTTATCTGCATGTTCAGGTCTTTAGAAGACTATTCTTTACCATTGTTGAGTATGGATAGAATCATAGCATTTTATGGCTAAAAAAGACTGAAGAAGTAATCAAGTCTATAAAATATCTGGCAAATGAGTAATTTAATTCTAAGGAAGTGAAATGATGTATCTAAGGTTTCTTCAGGGAACTTGAATTTTCATTTTAATAAGTTATATTTGGTGTTTTGCCTGTTGTTTTCTTCTATACTTCTATATGCTTCTATAAAAGTAGAGTGGAGAGTGTTTTAAGCACTTATTACATGCCGGGTACTGTGATAGTTCTGGCAATAGAGTTTTGAATAGTGTCAGTCCTATGGGGCTTAGGCTATTAGGAAAGAAAGACCTTGATCTTCTTTGGTAGGTGAGTATCACTCTCATTCTTAAATAATGGTAGAAAGAGATTTTTTAAAAAGATTTATTTGTTTTAGAGAGAGAGAAAGAGAGAGAGAGCGAGAGCATGTGTGTGGGGAGGGGCAGGAGAGAATCTCCAGTAGACTCCACACTGAATGCCAAGCCCCATGTGGGGCTTGATCCCATGACCCATGAGATCATGACCTGAGGCAAAAGCAAGAGTGGGCCACTCAACCAACTAAGCCACTCAGGTGCCCCATTGCAGGAAGGAGATTCTATTCACACTTTTTGTGGGGGGGGGTAGTGATTTTTCCCTTTTATGACCTGTTTTCTGTTGGTTCTAGTAGACTAGTTGGAATCTTATGAATATTGTAGTAGATAGGACCTTCTGTGTTGCAAATGATACAAACCTAACTCAAACTCAGTTCAGCCAGGTGGGAATTATTGGCTTAATAACCAGACCATAGGAAACATAGGGGTAGAGTTGGTTCTAAGAACGACTGGAACTGGAGGTCTGGGGTCTTTCTCCCCACACTCTTTTGGATATTGACCTCATCAGATTGGCTAATTCCATGAAATGGGTAAATGGCTGTCATATCTAATAGCTCCACAGGCCAAGCAGATAGCAAGCTTTCTCCATGTTCCAATTTAAAATCTTGGGGAATGACTCTGATTAGTCCAGCTTGGAACTTGTGACTATCCTTTCTGCCAGTCCATGTGGCCAGGGCGATGAGGTTTTCGGACCCACCTGGTATCACAGTACCATCTGTGGGACTGGTGTGTGTGTGTGTGTGTGTGTGTGTGTGTGTATGTGTGATGATAAGAAGGGGCCCTCACATAGATACAGCTCCCACATAGACGATTGGGTTCTGGATAGTCTTTCTAGTTGTGTCAATTATATGTGTAAGTGAATAAAAAATGAACTTTCAGATCTCCCCTTTGCATTCTTGCATGTAGGAACATTTTCAAGTCAAGCTATAGCTCCAGTTTACTTGCAGCAGCTGGAAACCATGTCATATGAGGAATAATTTGAAGGAACCTGAAGTATTTAATATGGAGGTGGAAAAATTAAGGAGAGATGTAAAAATTGCCTTCCAATAGTCAAAGGAAGAAGGTGTGGAAAATGGAGGAAGCTTGCTCTGTATTTCTCCAAAGGATGGAACTAGGATACGTGGGATACCAGTGGTAGGATAAGGTTTCAACTCAGAGTAAGAAAGAACTTCTTAAAATTTGTAGCTGTCTAGGTGCCTGGGTGGCTCAGTCAGTTAAGCATCTGCCTTTGGCTCAGGTCCTGCCTTTGGCTCCTTGTTCAGTGGAAAGTCCGCTTGTCCCTCCGTCCCTCCCCTTGCTTGTGCTCTCTCTTTCTCTCTCTCAAATAAACAAATAAATAAATAAAATCTTTGAAAAAATTGTAGCTGTCTAAAACGAGAATGAAATCTTCTGTGCAGCGGCATACTACCTAACAGTGAAAACTTTAAATGTGGCTGATCAACCACTGATGTTGTGAAAGCAATTCCTCCCCAGGAAGGGCTGAACTCGTATGGCCTTCTATTTTAAGTTTCCGTGTTCCAATCTAAGCTGAATTCAGGGTATCTTTCTTTGTCCCTTTCCTGCCCCATGCAGAGAAAATAAAACAAGAGAAAAAAAAACCCCAAAATGATTACAAATGAGCTACTCCTTTCTCAAACATTTGTAGATATTTCTACCAAGGAAACTTTTGGTAGAGCACTGTCTGATGGTATAGACTGTTGTACTCGTTCGGGGCTAAAAGCAATGGATAGGTCCTGTGTACTAGAGCGTCGCTTCTTCATAATAAGTATAAAAAGGTAAGATGAGAAATATAACTTCCACCAGAAGCCGTTACCACTTTGAAACATCATCTGGGTATTGCTTTTTCCTGTGGACAGCAGGCTAAAATATATAAGGAGGCTACAGAGTTCTGTTTGAGACTGTCTAGAATATTATGGCCCATACTGCTTTCTAAAGCATAATCTTTTTGATGTCTCTTCTAATTAGAAATGTTGAACTGTGAAGAAGGTTAATTTTCACCATCGGGTTTGTGTGCTGTGTGAAACCGAGGAGATAAGAGATTGTTCTGTCTATATGCCATGTCCACTTATATGTTCATTACAGAGTCTCTGGAAGTATTGCTTCTGGTCCAAACCACCAATATTTGCTATAAATCAGAAGGAGATTGAATTAAACCCATTCCTTTTTTTTTTTTTTTTGAGTTGTGAAGATAAAACTGGAACCAGTAAATGGTGATCGATGATTTATTTTTCTGCCTTTTTCGTGCTGGTTACCTTGGGATGTTGGCAAGTGTTGATTTTTTTTAGAGAAATACAGATGCTCATGTAATAATTGGAAGCTAGGTAAATTTAGCCTCTAACAATGTGGATTGGCTTAATCTTAGACTCTTACTTTATTATTCCCCAAAGCTAATTATTATCATCTCATTTTTACTAAGGACAATCAGAAGCTTATGGCATTTGAAAGTTACTTATGCTTGATAATGAATTAAACAGGTTTAATTGAGACTGCCAAATCTTAATGTGATTTTAAGACTCATGAAATAAATTATTGAGCCAAGAAATAGGTTTAGTATGAAAACAATTAAATGGGGAACCCAAATTAATATTTTCTAGTAATCAATTATCTTGTTTTTGAGTTTGTTAAATTGTGGATATCATATATAAATTCTCTGTTGATTTTAATGGGCCAATATAACTCTATTTAAATTATAGCTAAGCATTTAACTGCATTTGGGAAGTGTACTGAACAGTTAACTTAGACGGTGTTATTTGTTTATATCTCCCGTAGCACATACAGTTGCTCAGTAAAACCCATGTAAAGTTCCCAAGCACAGAGACCGACCTATAAAAAATGCTCAACACATGTCAGCTAAAAATCTATCATATTCTAGTTTACCTTGTAAAAATGTCAGCATAACTTGACCAGACTGTGGTTTTTTTATGGAATGATCCAGTGTTTTATGTCATGACTCTCTTATTTCAGGTGAAAATTCTGATCATTAGTAATTGCCTTCCATAATTAGCAAGGTGTCAACTGCCCTGATTCTCTAGAGGAGGAGTAAAAGTCAGGACAGAGGCCAGGACTTATTGGACCATTCTAGAAGGTTTCTCCCAGGAGACAGTAAGCTACAAGTCAGGAATTCCTTTGGGTACAAGGTTAATCTCATTCATTCTCAGTTTAGGAAAAAAAAATCAGCCTAACTAGAGAGAATGGGCTCCTTGATGTAGGTTGGGAGGCTGAGAAAAGTCTAAACAATGTGGCCTGGATTACTACTGATCAAAGTCAGACAGTTGAGGTAGTTGTGGTTGGAGATTGTGATATTGAAGAGCATTGGAAGGAGACCCTTTATTAGGAAAAATGTCCTCAAGGGAAATTGGAAGAAATCAATGACAAAGTTATCAGCCACTGAAAATCATTGGAAATTGTGCTGATGCCCAGTTTGTGAGTGTCATTTGGGTGATGTGTATGAGCATGGGCTGTGACGTAAAATGAGCTGGATTTTTTTTTTTTTAAATTTAGAATATATAAGTCTTTTTTTTTTTTTTTAAATTTAAATTCAAGTTAGTTAACATATAGTGTAGTATTACTTTCAGGAGTAGAATTCAGTGATTCATCACTTACATACAACACCCATCCCAACAAGTGCCCTCCTGAATACCCATCCCCCATCTAGCCCATCCCCCCATCCATCTCCCTGGCTCAGCCTCTTACTTCCTGATAACCCTGAAGTCAGTTACCTGTTCTGTACTTTGATTTCCTTCTCCGGAAAATGGGAGGAATAGTGGTACTACCCCTGGTGAGTGCTAAGAGTGCACAGAGCCTGACCCGTGTAAGAGTTAGCCATTATTTTGTTCTCACGGGGCTTGTCTTACACATCCATGCTGTTGTGCGTAAAAAATAAAACGATGAGAGGCAACCTGTACCATCCTTTTTGAAGGGGGAACTTCTCATCGCAAGTGATGCAAAAATGAATTGCAAGCCATGATGCAAAAGAGAAGCCATAAATGGTAAAAGTGAACATTATTAATTCGTAAGCCACCGTGGACACTCAGTGGGCACTTAATGAACACTGTTGAATGGAAACTTGCCTTCTTTCTTCAGCATATCATTTTATTTTTTTTTATGGGAAATTAATGAAACAGCGGCAGAAATGTTTAAAACACACACAATTAAATTCATAAATGGAGCAATCCTGCAGTGAAATTGAATTAGTTGCCTGTGGGCACATAAATATTTGCAGTTCGTCGCAATTATTAATATCTTACCATGCTTTTATTGGTAAGTACTGTGCCATTTGTTGTCAGAACCTTGCATTTAACACCGTGTGTTCACGGTTACTGCTGCATTCTAGTTTCTTTAAAAACATAAGAGGGTAGAAATGCTAACCTCCTTGCTGTCCTCCAGATTTATGTTAGATTTTGCAGAGTATTTCTTCCGAAGGAATCAAGGTTATGGAAATATGACTGTAAACCTGGATGATAACTTCCATATTTTGGGGACTCTAATTATGAACTTGTAGAATTTTATAGGTTTGCTTAAAAAGTGAAAACACAGACCTAGAGAGAAGGGTACACGTGACTTTAAACATATATAGGTGGTAACTTGATCTGTGTGTGGAAGTCTGAAGGAAAGATCTGTGGAGTACAGTGAAAAACAAGGTGACATGCCCCGGGAAGAGAGACCAGACACTGATCATGTGGAGTGTAAATTAGCAGGTTGCTACCAAGGAGGGAGAGAAGAAGGACAAAAGTAGTCAAGGTGAAGAATGAAATCCTAAAAACCTGAAATCCAAAAGAATATTGAAAGTGGAGGTCACCAGTTTATCTCGTATGCATGGTTGTCTCATTAGTGCATTTATGGGGAGTCCTCCACTATCTAGGCGGCTGTCTGCCTCGGAGGGCTGCTGGGGTTCTTTGATTTACTTACACGTTCTTCTTCTGTATCACGGGGAGCTGTATTAGTCAGCAGCCTGGCGGCAAACAGAGGCCCACTCTGGGACGAAGAAGGGGCTATTATAGAGGGATGGACTGGTTAAGGTCCAACACTGGACCTGGGGCTCCTTGTCACTCCTAACAAGGGGATGTTCTTATCTCTTCTGAGCCTGAAGTGGCAGAGGGAAAAAAACCCTGTTGTCAGCATCCATTGTCCGCTGGGGCCTGACAGGAGCTACAGCCTCAGAGGTAGGAAGGGCTGCCCCATGGGAGCTGCTTGCAGAAAGCAGCCTCACCCCCCGCCCCCGCCAGAAATACGGAGCTGAGGCAGAGGGGACGGGTGGGGAGGAAATCTCTCGATCACTTTCTCCTCCCACCTGTCCTCTGTCTCCTTCCATTGTCTTCCACTGGCTGAAGCCACATGGAAGCTGAATGGCAAGAGAGCTACCGGATACAGTGCATGTGCTTTCCCAAGGCAGAGAAAGGCAGAGAATGGATTTGGGTTTGGGGTGGGTGGGGGTGGGATGAAAATGGAGAATAACGTGCACAGTGCCTTTAAATAGCTTGAAATTTCTTCTCATCCACCTTATGAATGTCCCATTCGGTTCTACAAACGAGACCAAGTACAAATATCCATTCCTTTAATACCTGAACCACATGTTTTCTGTATGGACCATTAGTCTACACCTAAAGAATAGTGAATGCAGCAAAGGACATTCGGCAGCAGAACAGTCACCATAGACAAGGGGCTTTCGACCGAATAGTAGAAATGATGCTAAATTGGGGTGTTTTGTCACTGTTGTACCCAGAATCAGCTGGTAACACATTTGGGCAGTTATAGCTGTATGATGATGCATGGTGGACAACACACATTTTATATTATATCTGTGTGGGGTATTTTATAAATTTGAAGTCATATAGCAATATTAGTTAAGACAGGACAAGATAGTTTGCAAAACTGGCTGTGGTTTGCAAAAGCATGCTTGTGAGATGAGCTGCTTCCTGTTGCTTAGATTTTCTTCCAAGAACATTAAGAACGTTAAAAGTAATATGAATGTGGCTTTCAGTCTCTGAAGGTAAAAGGTGAGGAAAGAAAAAAATTGTATCGGATTTGAAACTATTTTAATGTTTTTGGTTTTAATTTTAAGACTTTTGAAACACTATTTCCGTATTTGTCTTGGGGGAGATATGAAAGCTTGATACTCTGCATATGTGCAACTCTCTGCAAAACATTAGGTAGGTGGAATCGCCTAACATTAGATACTGAAAAACAGTTGAAGTTGACATCTGAGAAAACTCAAGTAAGAACTATCAAGTCACTGCTTTAATTCCAAGAGTCAAAATGTCATGAGTAAAACGCTATTCAATGTAAGCATTTGTAGGTGACAAAAACGATATTCAGCGCAGTATTTGTTCCTAGTACATCTGTTGAGCTTGGTGCATATGTGTTAAGTTCATTTCTTCTTTTTTTTTTTTAATTTTTAAAAAAGATTTTGTTTATTTGAGAGAGGGAGAGAGTGAGAAAGCTTGTGTGCACGAATGGGGGTAAGGGCAGAGGGAAAGGGAAAAGAAGCAGACTCCCTGCTGAGCACAGAGCCCATTGCCGGGCTTGATGTGGGGCTTGATGTGGAGCTTGATCCCAGAACCCTAAGATCAAGACCTGAGTGAAAGTCAGATGCTTAATGGACTGAGTCACTTAGGCGCTCCTCCCCAAGTTCATTTCTTCCATCCCTAGGAGGGAATTTTGCATTGCTGGGAACAGCATCATCCATGAAGAACTTACCCACCTCTTTCCTCTTTTTCACAGCTCCCCCTACCACACAACACCCTTTTTTTGTTCTCTGGAACCCCATCATGTGACCTTAAACATGAGGATCATCTTCAGGCCCTTGCATCTGTATGAAAGTTACTTGCCGTGATAAAATTGCCTTAGGAAATTTTTTCCGCTGGCTATGAGAGTTATTAGCTCTAAGGGGCCTGCACTCCATTCTACTGAATTTAAGTCCAGTTAACTTAAAGATTCCAGGAGTGGTGTTAGAGAAGTTTTTCTTTCCCACATAGCTTCATTGAGTTTGCAATTCTGCCTTCCGTACACTTGATGAAAGAGGTGGATTAATGGGTAGTTCTATTTCTAATGTTTCTATTAAGAAACAGTTCTATCAATACTTCTCTTGATAAATAAATATCAAAAGTATTGTGTATAAAAACGCCCAGACAACATGAAGGAACTCAGGTACAGTGGAGCTGTCAAATTTATTATCTGATGTGTATTTAATCTAAAAATATTTGTCAGCTCTCATGGCCCATTCTTTGTCTTTTAAATTCAGACTTAAGCCTACAGCACCACCGCAGATAAATTTCTTCGCTTTGAAAGTTTTATTCTCCAAGTTCCCTATGTGTGCTATAAAGAATAATTAATGTAATGAAAAAATCAATATTGTGTATAAATTATTTAGGTTTTACTATTGTTGTAATTTTCTCTTGAACACCTATTGATCGGCGACAATTCATTTGTTAATTTCTTCCTAATAAGATATTCATTGTATTAGTTCTGTAGTAGTGCTGTCCCTGCACCTTCAAAAATAAGTCATGAATTACTAATGATACATGGAGCAAGTTAACCTACTAGTGAGTGCCGTGAGGTGGAAAACCGGCGGAGGGGAGTCATTTGAAATGTGGAAAGCCTATGTAGTCAGACAACGGCGAATAACTAAATGAGTAGACTCTTGCAGGGTATTAATTTGCACTTTAAAATTTTATGTGAGTGTATTTTTCCAGGTACAAGAAGGTCTTCCCATTGGCAGTAGCATTTTCTAGATCTAGTAAAATAGAGAGGCAAAGAACCTATGTTCTGAAACACAACTGGGGGTTCAAATCCTGACTCTATTACTTATTACTATGTGACCTGGCACGAATTGTATAAGTTCTCCAGGCCTCATTTTTTTTGATCAGCAAAACAGTGATAAAAATATTCCTATTTGGGGGGCGCCTGGGTGGCTCAATCAGTTGAGCATCTGCCTTCGGCTCAGGTCGTGATCTCAGGGTCCTAGGATCAAGCCCCGCATCTGGCTCCCTGCTCAGCAGGGAGTCTGCTTCTCCCTCTCCCACTCCTGGTCCCTCTCCCCCTGCTCATGCTCTCTCTCTCTCTCTGAAATAAATAAAATCTTAAAACAAAAACCAAAAAACATTCCTATTTGAGGTTAGTGTTGGTTCGAGACCTCGGGAGCTTCCTGGGTGAAATCTGAAACACCCCTGTACATGGAGGGCAAAGAAAGACTGAAGGAAGAGACAGCCACTCTGGACTGGTAGGTGGGAGGTTGGATGAGCAAGGGAACTTACCTCTGAGGATTGTCTTGGGCAGCCCCAAGATGAGTAGCTCTCTGCACCTGCCTGCCAGAGTCTAAAAAGTTTATATAGAGATCTTAACTGCATTCAGTCCAGGCGGTCTCAACACTTTCCTATATCAAGGCTGTTTCCTCAAGACTGCTCCTGGCATGGGGATGTAGGCAGAAAGTGCATTCCAAGGACTTTGGAGAGAAACCTCCGAGTGCCTGAGTCCAGCTTGTACCTGGTCAACCAGTAGGTCATGTCCTCTAGATGACTTCCTCCAACAGTCTGCAATGACGATCATGTGAGTTAATGCGCACACACATTTATAGGTGTGTGTGTTTCTTTTTTAAGTTAATTTTAAAATCCACAATTCTTTTGTTTTTTTTGGGGGGGGGGGATGAGGAATAATCTTCCTAACTATCTGTAACAGTGCTCTGAATGCATTGGTTATTAAATGCTGCTTCGATAGTTGTCCACTGAATTTCTTCAGAGGAGTAGGAAAAATCTGAGACCTTTTGGAAACCCAAAGAGGTTTGAGTCCAAGAAATCAAACTGCCAAAATTCATGGCAGAGAGAACTATTGTGTCAGCTTATTTGGACCAGGGAGGCACCTATATTTGTGATTAAGCGACCACGGTTTGAGTCTAGGCTTCTTCATGGACTTGCTTACTTACTTATTGTGTGGCCTACCTGCCAACGTGTAATTTTCCTGAAGCTAGTGACTATTTTGTTTCCCTCTGCATCCTCAGTGCCTAGAATAGTGTCTGGTCATAATGGCTATCAAATAAATGTTGGCTGAATAAATGAAAGAAAGAAAACAAGCATAAATAAATTTACTAATTTATTGGACAATTTGGGTAAGAATATGTGTCTTGTCTTCCTTTTTGGACTTGTTGGAGGTTGAGGAAATGCCAGTGAAAGCACTTTGTAAAGGATAAAGTACTATACAAATTTAAATTTTACATTGACGGTGAGAAGCCTTTTGATATAGAACGGAAAAGGAAGGAAAGTTGGATTTTAGAAATGCAATGAATATATAATTCAGCTTTTACAGAGAGTTTCAAAAATCAGGAATGACAAAGATGCATTTGAAAAATATGCAAAATACACATTCAGCTCAACAACTTGTTAGAGTAATGAGCATTTTCCTTTAAAACAGGACAGAGTATATCATAAAAGGCTTATCAAAATGCTTAAGTTTTTCTCCTTAGACCATCAGGAAACCTAGATTTGGTACAGATCAAGATATAAAAGTTTTGTATTTTTTTTCCCAATGCTTTACCCCTTTGAGGAAGCTTTCCTAAAATTGGTATTTTTAATTTTATATTCATGACTTTATCATTATTTTCATATGACAGCTATAAATTATGGCTTTCGGTTAATATGTCCTGAAAGTGAGCTGAGAATGTAACTTATTTTCATTTAAGCTGATTTAGCATGTGATAATCCACTGAGCTGTTCTCTACATGCTTCTGAAGCTAATTACAGAGAGAGCAAAAAGTTACCTTAGAAGAGAAAATAAAATCTAAAATCAAGAGTGTGCGTTATAATAAAGATCTATCAGCAGAAGAACTTTGCTTAGTAATGAGCTGGTTTTCATACCTGAGGCATGCCTGGTCACTTCTAGGAGGATGTATACATTTGCCTGGGTGCAGATCTAAAGTACACAAAGCAACTGAGCTGGGCTGGAGTCTTAGAAGAGGTTCAGTAAGCTGATGGAAACCCACGGTCACAAAAGTGATGACCGGCAGTAGGAGGGGATTCAGAAGATTATTTATTGAGCTCTATGTTAACAGCAATAGCCTAAGGCATGGAGAAGCATCCCCATTTTACAGATGAAGAATCTGAGTATATTTATTAGGATCCTATCAGCTGCTTTTAACAAAAACTCCAGTTCAAATTGGCTTAATAGTAAGACATTTAAAATCGCATAACCAGCCCAGAGAGAATTGGTTGATTCTGTCTTGAGAGCATTTTCCAAATCCAATAAAGCAAAGAGGCAAAGAACCTAAGTTTTGGAGCCCAACTGTGGGTTTAAATCCTGACTTTACCACTTGTTGCTATGTGACCTTGCACAGATTACAAGAATTCTTTAGGTCTCAGTTTCTCAATCTGTGAAACAGTGATAAAAAGATTCCTACCTGGGATTAGTGTTGAGGATCATGAGTTAATGCCCACAGACATTTAGAGGAATACCTGAAACATAATAAATATTCCTTAAATGGTAGCTATTGCTATTTTACAGAGGACTCAGGTGTTTTTTTCACACCTTTACCCTGTACCTTAACCTTGTTGACTTGGCCCTTAGGCTGCCTCCCTCCTGGTTGGTTGCAAGGAGGCTGCAGCTGTTCAGCCAGAATTTCCTGGCCAAAGGGACAATATTTAGAGCAGAAAGGGTCACGTTCCCATCCCTAAGCCCATCAGGGGCAATGGGAATGGGACCTCCAGGATTTGTCCCTGAAGATGGGGATAGGATAACCCTCCCCTGAATCACAAGTAGATAGCAGAACAAAATCAAGGCTCTATCAATGAGGGAAAGGCGGGATGGATGTTGGAGAGCCTACCAATAGAATCTCCGTCCTGTCTTAGAGAGACACATGTAAAACTGTAAATTTGTAAATTGTAAAACTAGACTTCAAATCCAGGCTTCACTTCTAAGTTCTGGGCTGCCAGTTATTCTAAAAAAATAAGTGTTGCTTTTCTACAATTAGTCAAAGATTATTCATTGATTTTTTTCATTCATTTCTTTGTTGGTTTAGTGAACTTCAGCATACATTTATTGAGTGTCTACTACGTATCAATCACATGCAGTGCACTTTGGGGGAAATCACAGGGTGAAGAAATAGTAATTATTGCTGACACATTTTAATTGCTTACCTTGCTTTAGGCTAAGTGCTTTATTATGTAAGTACTTGCATTAAGTAGGTACTATTATCATCTTCATTGTACAGATGAGAAAATGAGGTTCAGGGATGTTCAGTGACTTATCCATGGTTGCAGAATTAATCATTGGTGGAGCAGCAAGGTATTTTAATCCAGGTGTATCTGATTTCAGAACCATGTCTTTTTTTTTTTTTTTTTTGAGCGGAGAGTAGGAAAGACTTTATTGTTTTTTATTCAGGTATACTTAACATGCAGTGTTATATTAGTTTCAGGTGTACAATATAATGATTCAACAATTCTTTACATTACTCTGTGCTCATCAAGATACGTGCTCATCCTCCATGCAGGACCATACCTCTTAATATCTTGACTGTGCTGGTATTGTGTAGATATGACTGCTGTCTAGGCAGGTAGGAAGAATACCAGCGGGAGCAAGGCAGGACCAAGGGAGAGCTACGTGGGTTGTTAAAATAACCATGTTTTCTAGTTTCTGTATTTCAGGCTTTGACATCTGGGGCCTTACTGACCCTGGAGGGATTGCCCCTCCCAGAATTAGCTAATTCCTACAGATAAGAGTACAGGACCATGACTTTGAGCATGTCTTTCACATGCAAACCAACGAATGAATTCAGAGCGCATTTCCCCAACCATTTCCTTATCAAGCTCTTCTACTCCAGGCCACTCCCCCACCCCCAATCACCTGAGGGCCAAGTACTAGACAATTTAGCACAGCCACTATACCCCAGAGCCCACAGCAATTACTCCAACTAGCCAGTCCTAAACCGGCTTACCCCGCCTCCCTTGTTCCTGCCCTCAGAAACCACAATAAAGGCTCTTGTCCAAGCTTTCCTCCTTGCTCCCTCTGCCACCTGACAGCGGTGCTTTCCCCTGTGGTCTGCTGTGGCATGCTAGGCGTCTGTGAGTATACAAAACTCCTTCCTTCATGACAGTCATTTCTGTGTCTGCTTTTCTTACCAAACATGATTAAAACAAATCCCCAAGTATCCTTAACACAGCTATCAAGAATGGAACTCAGATATAGGACAAGGAATCTGGTTAATCAAAAGCATCAAAGTGGTAAAGTCAGATCGGAAGCAGAGTAAAAACCAGTGATCAGAGTACAGATGCAAGGTCAAGTTGGGACCGGGTCCTGGATTAGACTAATCAGTGCTCTCACATCCATAGTCAGGACTGTGCATTGGTTGCAGAGACTGGAATGGGACCAAGTCTTCAAGTCAGATGGTTCTGAGCTATAGGAGGACATGGATATAAGAGGATGGAGGGAGGAAAGGGAAGGGCTATAGAGCTGTGACATCAAGTGATCCCTTATAATTTAAACAATGTTGTGGAAACATCGACTGGTTGACAAGAGTGATGTAATAATATTTTATTTCATTTCATTTTTTAAAGTTTTTATTTTAATTCCAGTTAACATGCCATGTGATACTAGTTTCAGGTGCACAATATAGTGATTCAGCAATTCCATGCATCACTCAGTCCTCATCAGGACAAGTGCGCTCCTTAATCCCCATCCCCTATTTTACCCATCCCCCCAGCCACCTCCCCTCTGGGAACCATCAGTCTGTTCTCTAGAGTTAAGAGTCTGTTTCTTGGTTTGTCTCTCTTTCCCTCTCTCTCCTCTCTCTTTTTTCCTTTGCTTATTTTGTTTCTTAAATTCCACATACGATTGAAATCATATGGTATTTGTCTTTCTCTGACTGACTTATTTCACTTAGCATTATACACTCTAGCTCCATCCATGTTGTTGCAAATGGTAAGATTTCATTCCTTTTTTTGTGACTGAATAATATTCCATTGTGTGTGTATATGTGTGTGTGTATGTGTGAGCACCACATCTTCTTTATTCATTCATCTATCATTGGACACTTGGGCTGCTTCCATATCTTGGCTATTGTAATAATGCTGCTATGAACATAGGTGTGCATGTATCCCTTTGAATTAGAGTTTTTGTTATTTAATTTAGTTTTGAAGTGGTTTTATTTCTGTAGCTAGCTGGCTAGATTGATTGATTGATTCATGATTGTATGTAGCCCAATACTGGGCACTGTGCAGGACAGAGACTGGGGAGAAGACCTGGTCCTGGCTCTCAAGAGGTGAAATCACAGTTTTGTAAGGCATAGACAAAATGACTTGGAAATATTTACATCATAACATTTAAGTCAATTCATGGTATTGTATTCAGAATTATATATAAAATGTGTGGAGCCCAGTGTGGGGCTTGAACTCATGATCCTGAGATCAAGACCTGAGCTGAGATCAAGAGTTGGATGCTCAACTGACTGAGCCATCCAGGCACCCCAATTTATAAAGTTTCTAAAGAAGATGTGCATAAGAAAGAGTATGAATATTTTCAGTAATAAACAGGCACATAATAAAGGGTTTGTATTGGCTGAAGAGAGGGTGATATTGGGATGGATGTAGGGTAGTTTATAGGGGGCCCTAAATATATACTGGACTGAGGAGATTATTTTTTATTCAGTATCCCATTTAGAATTACCTTAAGTTTTTTTTTTTAAAGATTTTATTTTTAAGTAATCTCTACGCCCAATGTGGGGCTTGAACTCATGACCTTGAGATCAAGAATTGCATACTCTACCAGTTGAGCCAGGCAGGTGCCCCTAGAATTACCTCAAGTTCTTAAACAGTGATGGTTTTACAAATCTATCCACAAATTCTCTGATACTTGTGCCCAGGATTGACTTTAGTGACTTAATTCTAATGAATAGAACACAACCAAAGGGATGAGATGCCACTTCAGATGTTAGGTTATAAAAGGACCATGGCTTCTGTATTGGTGTTCTCTCTCCCCCTCTCTCTCTCTCCACCCCCCACTCTCACCCACCCCCTCTCATTGCTTGCTCTGGGTAAAGTTGTGTCTGAGCACCCTATGGAGAGGCTTATATGGCAAGGAGCTGAAACCTTCTGCCCACAGCAGTGTGAGCGAGCTTGGCAGGGGATCCTCCAAGCCCCTGTCTAGTCTTCAGAGACTACAACCTTGCAAGAGACCCTGAGCCATGTTTGAATGCTAACGGGAATGATAAAACAAAGACAGGTGATTGTAGGAGCGATATTTTTAAGACAATGACAGATGATCCAATCACAGAACACAAGATCTCATCTATCTTCTTCTCTTTTTAACAGAAATGAAGGCAGAGTATTTGAGTATAGATACGGGAAGGTTGGTGAACTGATAGTTGAAAGATGAGGTCATTCTAATCCGAATGCATCTCTTTTCTCTATGAAGTACAAAGCAAGGTCATTAGCTGAGAGTGGGGCAGAGAGGAAGGAATGTTGGAAACTTGAGGAGAGCAGAGAAGGTGTAAATAATGATCTCAGAAGTTGGGAAAACAAATTTCCTAGGAAGTAAGCTGTCTGGCAGTATTCAGGTCTGTTTTGAGACCTGTGATTATAAATTTGAAACCGGTCCCATCAGCAACGTTCTGTGATTTTCTTCAGCAACATTAGGCTGCTCTAGTGGAAGCAGTGCATGGAATAAGTGCATGGGGTGTTAACCGGGATTAGGGTTTTGCCAGTGGAGGAATAGGAGAGTTATGTTTGCAAGGCGGCATTTATAGCGCCTTGTTAATCAAAAGCAGGATGGTTAGGAGATATGTGAAGATACAGAGTGGTAGGGTCAATGGTGTGTGTTAGGGTTGATAACGTAGGTCTGCCTAGGGAGCCGTAGGAGGGAAGCTGGACTGTGGTGGAAGTGTGCTGGACCGTAGGAGATGATGGCCAGAGAACAGGGTGTGTGAGGTTGACATGCTGGAATGGGTGCTGTAACTTGCATGATCTATGTGAATAGGCACTGAGCTGGGGCAAGAAGTGATCCCTGGAGTTAAGAAGGTCAAAGGATGCCAGGGACAAGACGTTGGATGGATTATTCATGGGAATGTTGAAGTCAAGAATGATGATAAATGTGGAGTTGAAGAGGAAAGTAAGGAGCCTGGTGCTGGGGGTCGGGAAGTCAGTGGTGACAAAGAATGACATGTACTCCAGAAGGGTGTAGGCATGCGATTCCTCAAGTCAGGCTTCTATGCTTTGAGAAACCAAGAAGGAAAGGGACAAAGGAGAGAAGGGAGTAGAACATAGAAATAAAATAAAAAAGAAGTAGCAATAGGAAGTTAAAGAAGGAGATAAAAGAATGTGAATATCGCCCTGCGGAAAAGGGCAAAAGCCTTCTGTCCTCCAATATCCCATTAGGATAGTCCCTATAGGGGTATAGGGACTCCTATGTAAGGAGGTCAGCGTGCAGCATTCCATAAAAGGTTAGGGCCTATGACTTCCACTGTCTTTATATTTATCACTCAATCACAGTTATCAAGACACGGTTTTTTCAACATTCTCTCTTTATGAAAGCAGTAATGGGAATAATATTTGTAAAATTTTTTGTCTAAAAGCATTTAGAAATGTTAAGCCTTGGTATCAAAGGGACTGAGATTCTGTTGTCTGCGGACTTCCTTTATGAGGGACAGCTCTGTCCCTGTATTAGCAGATACATGAGATTTTCCAGTGGACAGATGACCTCACAGGAAATAAGATCTTGAATATTGGCTGTGAGCTGGGCCCCAGAATCTGGAAACAGTGACTCAGCAGATCATATGTCAGTATGTGAGTAGGTAGGTTTCTGAGAAATAAAGGTTTCTCAAGGAGGCAGCTCTCATTTGTAAAGGAGGGTTAGACTGTTTCAGACCACTTGTGGTTTTCATGAGATGGACTGGGAGAAGGATGCGTTAGGGGATAATTATTATGATTTCCAAAAGGTTATGCATTGCTTATATGTGGAAGGGGCCTCATTCATAGATAGGTTGGGCTGTGTTTTGTCTAAAGCTTGATACTTTCCACGTTGGGAGAGCTACTTACATTTAT
The DNA here is from genome assembly GCF_004348235.1 of Phoca vitulina. Lineage (NCBI taxonomy): Eukaryota > Metazoa > Chordata > Mammalia > Carnivora > Phocidae > Phoca > Phoca vitulina. The sequence goes on along the minus strand of NW_022589708.1, from coordinate 14,467,763 downwards.
TCAGAATCTGATATCCTCTTCTGTTCTGGAGAAGGGCTAAAGGCAGTATAATAAATTATACTGGTGTTCATAACTTTGAGGTATCAGGAAGGTCAAGAGGGACCAGGGACCAAGGAAGGGTTTTGGAATGAAGATCCCACAGTGGCCCAAGAGATGTAGACTAGAAAGGTACACATGGAGGATGGGCACACAACTAGTATTCAAGTCCTTAAACTTCAGGTTGAGTAATAGAACAAGTTGGGGCATGCAGAGGTGGCTAAGGCTCTGCTGATAAAAAAAAAGTTCTCTTTTTGGATGGGAGAGAACAATCTGTTCAACTAAGATCCAACGTGAGTAGGTTGGAAGTGCTAGTTGCTGGCTAGGTGCTGGAAATATAAGGTGACTCAGACATCGTCCCTGTTCTCAAGAACCTTACAGACAGACTTAGCACTGGACAGTTTCATGATTGTACCAAGGGATGTGCTGGGACAGGTAAAGTAGGGGTGTGGTAAGGAGAGAGGCGTGGTCTGCGAGGACAGGAAAGACATCCTAGAGGAAACGGAGTAACTAGAATGGGCGATCAGAACTTAGGATAACGAGTGGCTAACTTTGCTAAGGGTATGGTAAAGACCTCAGAAGTTATAATCCAGGAACCATGCACGAGTTACTTAACCTTGTCAGGGAACTCCTCCAAAATCGTTTTTCACCATTTCTCACCCATGTGGGTCCCGGATGTGTCTCCATGACATGCTGTTTGCTGCACTTTGACCAGTTATTAAGTTGTATCATGAGTGATTTTATTACTAAAAATATCAGAAGTACCAAAGTTTATGAAAAATGATTATATTTTTCTTTTAAATTAAAGAGGACTCAAGGTGCCCTGTGGGATCCCTCTCACGTTCTCTGATGCTTTCTTAAGTGGGATACAAAGGGATAGATTTACAGTGTGTCCTGAAGGGAAAAGGTTGATTACCTTGTTTTTAGCATATATAATTAGGAACAGATGAACAATACTATTCAATTATCATATAGCTTAATTACTTGTGAATGTGCTTATTAAAGTACAGAACCTTCCTAGGCTAACTGCCTACCTCCAAAGACAATTTGAGGTGGATTACAGAATTAAAATAGGACAATTAAAAATACAAGTAAAACAAAAACCAATTAAAAGGAAAAGAAAGATATGTGTGCCAGGCATCTAAGTTTAATTCATTCGTGCAGTTAAACATGAACTTAAGCTTTTAATATCTTGGCTGCTAAGACAAAAAAAATAAAATAGAGAGCCTTTGTCATTGGGTTAAGTTTATCTCAGAAAAAAAAAAAAGACAACTTGTTTTTTCTGGCCTCTGGAAGGAATTTATTGCTTAAAGGGACATGGGATGACATCATGAACAATGATAGCTTTGCCAGAGGTACAGAAACATTCTTCAAAGGGCTGTTACTTACATCAATTCTATCAAACAGAGATTTTGGTGTATCACTAATAAGTGACGGAAGAATATAATGAAAAAAAAAACTCATTTACTATAGTGACAAAGATATAAAAGACTCAGGAATGAGCTTTATTAGAGGATGACTGTGACCCACATAAATGAATGTACAGCACTTCCCTGGAGATACACTTGAAGCATGAATGAACAGAGAAACGTTTCCTGAATGGAAGAATGAATATTGTAAGGATTGTAAACTTTTAGTAAGTTAATTTATAAGTTTTAAAATTAAAAAACTCTGTGAGACTCTTTCTTGACAAAATCATTCTAAAACATTCCGGAAAAAAAAATCACAGGATACCAGAAATAGTACTAAAGAAGAAAAGTGATGAGGTGAAGTTAGTCGCGTATACACACACACACGTGCACACACACACACACACACCATGTTAGAAACAATAATTTATACTGTATATATTGATGTGTAGCTAGGAAAAGGAAAAATAGGACTTAAATAGGATGAAAAGCTCCAGAAATTGATATAATTGTTTTTGTAAACTGAATGTGGGATGCAGTAGTTACCAAAGAACAATAGGGAAAAAAATACTCACTTTATAATCAGATTCCCAACAAACTTTAGAAACACAGCGAACTCTTTTAGGTCTGTGTCTCATATTATACAATAAACTATGTTTCAGATGAACTGAATAGTTAAACATAAAGGTGAATATAAGCTTGAGGATGATATAATATTGGGCATATCTGAGGACCTTGGCAAGAGAGATCCCTTCCAAAATATGAAGGGATAAAAGAAAGCACAAGAAAAAGCCTGAGAGATTTATCTGTATTAAAAATGTGAAATGTGTATCATGAAAGCAACACAACTGAAGTGAAAGGGGAAAGGAGAGCAGAGTTCCGTGGGTATGGGTTGGCAGGAATACCAGAGATGCACAACTCCACTGTTAGGTTAGATTACATTCCTGATTTATTTAACGAAGGATGCAGGGTTTTATTGGGATGAGAAGGTCACACAGAGCTAGAGCAGATGCAATGGGTCTCCCCACCTTTTCTGTCTGTGGAACTTCTAGTGAGGTGAGTGCATTAGCCCTGTGCCATGGCACTGTACCCCCTGGGGTGGGGTCCCTCCCCATCTGAGAAGTTCAAGTCTTATTGCCCCCTCAGCTCTTTTATACTCAGGGCTTAAATTACTATCCAGGGTTCAATCACACAAAAATAGATTCACTTAGACTGAAGGAGATGTTTGCAAAACAGATCAGGCTCTCCTGGTTCTTGAGCCAAACTCAACCTCTTCAAGGTCACTGCTTTGTCTATGGGCAGAAAGTGGACTCAGAGGCCATTTGTCACTGAGCAGCATCTTTGCTTCTTGCTTTCCAGGACCTTAGAATGCTCACTCCCCAGTAAACAGACTGAGGAAAAGCATTTGAAGTATGACAGGAAGGGGTTAATGACTTTCTTAAAGGCATTCAAACTGGTAGAAAAACTATTACATTCTCAATAGATAATAGGACAAAACCATGTACAGAGAATTTTCTCATTAAGAACCTCAGTTAGTAGGTAAACAACTAGGAAAATATTAACCTCATCAGTAAGCAATGCAACTAAAATATAAATTAAAAAAAACCCATAACTTATACCTACAAAATTAGTAAACATTAAAAAATATAGGCATAATATCCATTGCTCATGAAATTGTATGAAACAGGTTCATTGGTGAGTATGCAACCTTCCATTGCTGATTTTTGGAAAATAATCTGACTATATATCAGGAATTAAAAAACTAGTCATGGATATTTGTACTAGGAATCTCCACTTCGGGAATTTATCTTAAGGAAGTAATTCAAGAGAAGGAAAAAACCCCTACTAACATAGTTCTTCCACCATTACTTACAATGGCAAAGAAATGGAAAGCCAAGGAGTACCTAGGAAATTGGATGGTAGGGGAATGGTAGGTTAAGCTATGGTACAACGAATCAATGGAATATTTTGTCCCCATTAAAATGATAATTATGAAGATCAGTGTATTATGAAATTTTGAGGCATTGTTAAATTAAAGAAGACAGAAAATAGTATCTATTCAGGGATCAGCTTTGTATCTCTCCTATAAAGTTTTACAAGGGACTATAATAAAACAAAAAAAGAATTTTGTGAAAAGGTGGGTAATTTTAGTTTTATTTCTAAATTTATTAAAAGTGGCATGGAGTAGTGGTTAAAAATGTGGATCCTTAAATTGCTGGGTACATTTACAAGTTCTACTTACTACCTGTAGAGAAAGTTACTTACCATTTTTGTGCCTCGGTTTGCTCTTCTGTAACATGGGGATAATCATAGTGCCTAATTATAGAATTGTGAAGATTATGTGTTAATATTTATAAAGTGCTTAGAAAAGTACCTGGTACATATAAAACACTATGTCAGTATTAGCAGTTAGTATAATGTTGATTCTGATAAGATATAAACGGTGTAAAACCCCCAAATGAACAAAACTTTATTTTCACAAGACACCATCATCCAAGGCTTAGTAAATAGACATTGACTTCTCATAAGTCGTGTAGAGAGCAAAGCTATTGCCACTGGACCATGATTTCCTTTAATACAAGGACTCCAGTTGTACCCATTTCTACAACATGCTGGTTCATGGTAGGCAATCAGTAATTTTTTTTTTTTTTTTTGACTCATTAGTCAAGCTATATGGCTTTTTGATGATCTGGCTTATTAGTTAGCCAGGGTTTAGGGAACCACAGCAGTTGTTCCTCCTTGACTTGTGACTACCTGAGGCCTTACCTCCCCCCCTCCATCTACGTGTCCCTGTTCAGTGTACTAGTTTTGCAGGACTCTGTTCAGGTGTTGAGGTTGGATCAGGAGCTCTTCCATAGCACAAACACAGAACCCTGTATCTGTTATAGCATTCCTCATATTATAATTACATTTTTTTTTTTTTTTTAAATTTATTTATTTGAGAGAGAGAGAATGAGAGAGAGCAAGCACATGAGAGGGGGGAGGGTCAGAGGGAGAAGCAGACTCCCTGCCGAGCAGGGAGCCCGATGCGGGACTCGATCCAGGGACTCCAGGATCATGACCTGAGCCGAAGGCAGTCGCTTAACCAACTGAGCCACCCAGGCGCCCTATAATTACATTTTTGCATTCATTGGAGCTCACCTACTTCCAAGCGACAGAAGCCAATCTAATTAGCTCACACCAGAAGCAATGTTTATTTCAGATGCCAGCAGGCCACAGCAATATCTCTGGAAAGTAGTCAGTAGAACAATAGATGTCTGGAAGAGCCTTAAGAATCTGGTCAACTTCCGGAACTGGGCAGCAGGAATGCATGACTACATATTCTCTTCATTCATTGGCTTCTTTTACGCTGGTGCTATCTAGCTCACTTCTTATAGGCCTAATCATACATTTTTTGGCTGAGAAATCTGACTGGCCTACCTTACCTGATCCAACTCGGTGGGGATGGTGGGAAGGAGTATTGTGGTGCTGAAGTGCCCAGGGCTGTCTCCTGATCAGTCGAGATGTAGCCTGTTGTTCTTGAGAAGGGAATAGCAGCATGGCAGACTCCCTAAAACATGTTAGTGTATAGCAGTCTCCCTTCCCCTCTTGATTCCCAAACCATAAATTTTTCAAAGGCAGATGAGTATCTCATTCATCTATGTATTCTAGGCAACTGGCCTGGTGTCAGGCATGCGGCAAGTGCTCAATATACATTTATTGAACTGAGCTTTCTAAATTGCAGTAAATTTTCCAATGAATGCCTGCAAACCACCATTTTAGACCGTTGATTAAAGAGGAGGGCTGGAGAGGTGCAGCTGGCAGAACCACTACCCCGCTATGATTTTGTGGGTACCTGAATTGTATTCTCACCATTCTACTTGTGCAGAGAGGCTCAGGGGACTTGAAGGTAGGTAAAACTGTATGTAAGGACTGATGGGAGTTAATATGCAGTCATGGGAAAAGCATGAGTTTTGGAGAATACTAATTAATTTTGACCCTCAGGTTTATCATTTATTATATACATGAACTTGAGAACGTCCCTAACTTCTCTGAGCCTCAGTTTACTCATCTGTAAAATGAGGTAGAGAATTTAACCCATTTTTTTTAGGATTGAGTATTAAATGAGATTGTGAAATGCTGTTTCTAGGATGCAGTAGGTATTAGTAATGTAATTCCCTTCCCTTTCTCTCTCCTTGCTTTTTACCTCAAGTGCTTTGAGAGTTATTCTGAATGGAGTCCTAAGAGTCCTGATTTTTGTAGCATGAAAGAGACAGTTTGGGCCTGAATATTTCATAAGACAAGAACTCCCAGGAAAATGCTAAATGGATTAACATTGTAAGACGCCCCCTGTGGTTTAAACATACCAAATAATAGCAGAAGAATTACAAAAATCATAATAAGCATCACAAAGGGAAAATAACCTTTGAAAATAGTAAATGAAAATTTAAAGTAAAAAACAAGATCTCATTGTGAAAGTATTTTAACACCAAAGAGGAAGAACATATTTGTAGGACCAGGCTTTTGCACTGGTAGAGGTGGGAAACAAATATCAAGAATCACAAAGACATAAGATTGAATGATGATATCCACTTGAGAAAATAGAAAAGAAGACATAATATTTATAAAAATATGCAGTGATAGTGAATGACTGCAGTACATGGAAATGCTACAGAAATACCAGAAAACAAGATAGGCTACAAAGCATAGGTTTAGAGCACCCAACTAAAGATTTACATTAGTTGTAAACTGTAATGCTAAATGATTGAATTAAAAACATGTAATAGATTGCATGAATACAGAAAATAGATTGAAATAAATCTGTGAAGAATAGGGACGCTATTATGGGTTGGATTGTGTACCCCACCAAAATTCATATATTGAAGTCCTAACCCTGGTACCTCAGAATGTGATTGTATTTGGAGATGGGGACTTTAAAGAGGCGATTAAGGTTAAGTGAAGTCATTGGAGTGGGCTCTAATCCAATATGACTGGGATCCTTATAAGAAGTGGAGATTGGGACGCAGACACACCGACACCTTGATCTTGAACATCTAGCCTTCAGAACCATGGGGAAATACATTTTTGTTGTTTAATTCACGTAGTCTGTGGTACTTGTTATGGCAGCCCTGGAAAACCAATACAGGTACCAAAAATGTTGGAGAATCAACATGAAAACCACAGGAAGGAAGTAGAGACTTCTCTCTCTCTCTCTCTCTCTCTCTCTCTATCTATCTTTTTAAAGATTTTATTTATTTGAGAGAGAGAGAATGAGAGAGAGAGAAGGAGAGGGGGGAGGGTCAGAGGGAGAAGCAGACTCCCTGCTGAACAGGGAGCCCGATGCGGGACTCTATCCTGGGACTCCAAGATCATGACCTGAGCCGAAGGCAGTAGCTTAACCAACTGAGCCACCCAGGCACTCCTTTTTTTTTTTTTAAAGAAGATTTTATTTATTTATTTGAGAGAGAGAGAGCATGAGCATGAGCGGAATGGGGCGGGGGAGAGCCATGGGGAGAAGCAGATTCGGGGAGGGAGCCTTACTCGGGGCCTGATCACAGGATCCATGAGATCATGACCTGAGTGGAAGGCAGACGCTTAACCGATTGAGCCACCCAGGTGCCCCAGGAAATAGAGACTTCTAACCTAGAAAAGGATAAATTATAAAAGTAGAATTAGGAAAAATGTTGAAATTCTTTCAATCAGTAGTTAACAATGTTAGAGATGCTTGCTGCAGGACTATGAGTGGAAAAAATATGAAGGACTAGATGAATAACTGATGTTACTAAATGCATACATGATTATGTATATAGAAAACCCTAAGAAATCAAATAAAACTATTATAGTAACAGAGTTCTGTCAAATTATAACATAAAATATATCCCTAGCCTCTAGTGCTTCATGCATCTATAAAATGTCATAAAAATCAATCTCTTTATAAATAGTAAAATAGCATTAAATAATTGCCAATTAATTTAATGCAGGATATGAAAGCTATTTAAAGGAATTTAAAATAATGGGAGAAAAACTGAAAAAAAGAGAATAATTTTTTTAAATAAAAGTGGGAAAAAGAGAGTAGTATTTTACTCCAGAATGATCTTACTAAGTATGCAAATGATTTTAATATCTCTTTATTAAATGAAATGAAATATAATAGATATTGGTGCACTTTATAAAGTATAAAGATTTGGATGTTAGATATTGTCTTATTACTAGAGTTAAGGATAGCAAAATTGAGACTCAGGAATTTTAGGGGAAATTAGATTTTAAGATGGTCTAAAATACTTAAGGATTGAGATCAACAAAGAATGCCTGGTTGCTCAGTGATCAATCATTTTGACCCTTGATTTAATGAAATTTGCACTGGATCACTTCCATTCTCTACTATAGAGTATGATTAATCTCAAAGACCGTGGATCCAGAGGGCTCTTTCATCTGTTATCTGAGTGTCCTTGGGCAGTTATGTAATCTTCTCCTCAATTTTCACTCTGTAAAATGGGGCTAAGGTTGTTATGAGGACTAATGAGTCCTGAAATACCGCATAAAGATTAAAATTACTTTTGCAGACGGTTTTCAGCATTAAATAGAATAGCAAAAATAAATAAAAAAGAAAAAAGAAAACTCTTCCACCACAGGGGACTATTAAAGACTGAATTGTGGGGGCGCCTGGGTGGCTCAGCCAGTTGAGTGTCTCCCTTTTGCTCAGGTCATGATCCTGGGGTCTTGGGATGAAGCCCCACGTCCGGCTCCCTGCTCTGTGGGGAGCCTGCTTCTCCCTCTCCCTCTGCCCCCCACTCATGCTTGCTCTCTCTCTCTAGTGCTCTCTCTCTCAAATAAATAAATAAATAAATAAAATCTTTAAGAAAAAATGAAGACTGAATTGTGTCCTCTCTACTGGAAAATATGTTGGAGTGTTAATTCCTAGGATCTCAGAATGTGACTTTGGTTGGAAAGAGTGTGGTTACAGGTGTAATTAGTTTAAGATGAGGTCATATTAGAGTTGGGTGGGCCCCCTAATCCAATATAGCTGGTGTCCTTGTGGGAGGATGGCCATGTGAATGAAGTCAGAGAGACACACATGATAACAAAGGCAAAGACTGGAGTTAACGGAGCTACAAGCAAAGGGGCTCCCGATACCCAAACACCAGAAGCTACAAGGAGGGCAAGGAACAATTTTCCCTGCAGATTTCAGAGGGAGCAAGGCTCTGCTGACACTTTGGTTTCAGATTCCTGGCCTCCAGAACTGTGAGAGAATAAATTTCTGTTGTTTTTAAGCCACCCCAATTTGTGGTACTTTATTACAAGAGCCCTAGGAAATGAATTCAAGAACTATGCAGTTTTTGCAGGAATTTAAGGCATATTTTTTAATATTTTAAGGATATGAAAAATGCTCACAATATATTAATCATTGAAAAATCAGTTTGTAAAATATTCTGTATACTCTGACTCCTATTATCTAAAAATACATAAATGTATGTATGTATATTCCTCCATTTTTTTTCTATGCCTCATATTGTTAAAACTGGTTTCCTCTGGTTAGGGGCATTTTGGACAACTTTTATTTCCTTCATTATATTTTTCTGAATTTTTCAAATTTTATCAGGACACAAAAATCTATAAATGTTATCTTTTTTGAAGAAAAATGTATTTTACTTGGTACTGTCTTCCTGTGACTTAGACAACTGTGCTTCTTCATGAAAAGCACACAATAATCATTTTTTTTCCAATTTAAATTTCTATGCATGGAGCTCAGCAGAACCATAACAGCTCTGGCACACGAGGGACCTAACGTGGACAAATCAGTTAGTTGTGTAAAATATGGAAGGCTGACATATCTAATGGACACATATCATAAAAGCATTAGAAAGTTATACATCAAGACTCATAGCAGTAAAGCCTTATCTGGAAACTGGATAAGGTTTGGGATAAATATAGGAAGTTCCAAAGCTAATGGAGCTCCATTGACCTACAATGAAATTATCTGGTCTGGGCTGGATGGGAAAAGTGACTAATAAACCTTGGGCACCAAGAATTTCATTACCCAAATCTCAGACGTCCTAAAATAGATGCTGTTAAAACTGGTCACAGAGGATTTAGATTCGTTTGCACACCTCTCCAAAGAATATTTTAAATTATTTTTAAGTATATTCCCAACTATACTAGGGTTTTAAAAATGCCTTCATTTCCCTTTAGGTTTTAAAAATATGCAATTTCAGAGTTGCTGATTTACTAATACTTTGAATTTACATGTATTTAATTTAGCTGAATTAAGATATACCCAAGCAGGTAGATTCATGGGCTTCTTGGGAGAGTTTATTAGAGACTTTATTAAAGAGTCAAGCAAATGTAGAGTAAAGCTAGGATTATTTGAAGTGAGGTCACTCTGAGAGGTGTAGAATGGAGATGTCTGCAGAAAATGCATTCTCTTATTGCTATATTTGATTATAATGTGTGTTGACACCTTGTGGCCATTCTTCCCTCTGGGCAGCTAGAAGACTCTGATGCCACTGAGGAGTGGAGAAAGCAAATGGGGCAGCAAATGACCACAAGTGCTAATAGCCCAGGCCAGTTCATAACAGCCACTGAAAGAGTGAGCTCACATTCCTGCCAGCCCAAGGTCTCTTCCAGTAGCAATAGTTATGTATAAGACATGACAGACTCATGAACACTTGGCTTATTTTTATTGGTTCTGGTCACTCTATTTGGAGGAGCAGCTGGCTTTGGGCTCCCAAAGTTTTCCAGCTGCTGGACTCTCCTAAACATCTCTTGTTTACTACCTAATCCCTTCCCCAAATGAACTCACTGTTTGTTTGGTACTTCAGCCCTCCTAAAATCCATCCCAACCTTGATGATGAACCCATAAGACTCCATGTTACTCCATAGCGATTACTTACTTTTGCTTTATATACTGTGATTTTTATCCTTTATAATGTCATTAGCATGAGAAGAGAGTCTCAATACCATGGAAATGAGGAGTCATGTTTGTACAACCCACTGTCACCCAAAGTTTTGTTCCCTTTGTGTATACTAACTTATACTCTTTCTTTTTCGATAGCTGAAAAATGTAAAGCATTTCCTATCATCTGATTCCAAGAGATTTACATGCTGGTAGTTTCTTTAATCATCAGAATAATCCTTTAAAATATGGTTACTAATATTTTATTACTATTATTATCTGTATTTTGCAGATGAGGAAATAGAGGCACAGAGAAAATTTGCCTGAGGTCACAAAGATAGGAAATGGTGGAGCTAGAATTTGATTTCAGGAGTGCATGTACTTGCTTATATGCATTTGCATTTGATCTCAAAATCTCAGACACTTAGCTATATGCATTTGCTTCTTCCCAGTTACGTCTTTTCAGTTATATCTTTAGTTATCACAAGACAACATTCAAAGACATGTTCTTCTAAATCTGTTATGGTGGTGTATTTCTATTAATGTAATCTCATGATTATATTTTGCAAACCCTCTAACCAGATATATATATTTCCAGCTTAGCCTAATATATTTTCCCACTCGCATTGTTGTATGGGAAATTACACCAATGCAATGGTAGCCTCCCAAAAGGAGACCGCTGAAAAGAAAGGCTCATGGACAAAATTAAGATGCTCTAATCATATGGTTTACTAAATCAGTTTAAAATATATAATAAGAATCAAGAGGAGAAATATGGGGTAAGTTAAGGCACTTAGGATAGTATGCAGATGGGTGAAAGGAAACCTACTACCTAAATTCTGAGGTATACAATGTTCATCTATCTTGCCTCTTTCCTGAATCACCCTCCAAATTGGTGGTGTGGTTAAGAGGATGAGAGTGGGGTTTGAGGAAGAAGTCCCAATGGACAGATGGAAGGTGTCTGGGGGGAAACACTTGCTCCATCAAGGAGAGGCAAGGGCAAGTACACCTGCCAGTAACTTTAGCTTGCTAATTAGCCTGCTTAACATCTTTTGAGTTTTATTTGTGTTCTTTTGGAGAAGAACACTTCTTCAGCCAGAGTTGAACCACATTAAAAAGCTGATTTAAGGATAACATGGTTGGGGCGCCTGGGTGGCTCAGTCGTTAAGCGTCTGCCTTCGGCTCAGGTCATGATCCCAGCGTCCTGGGATCGAGCCCCACATCGGGCTCTCTGCTCCGCGGGAAGCCTGCTTCTCCTTCTCCCACTCCCCCTGCTTGTGTTCCCTCTCTCGCTGTGTCTCTCTCTGTCAAATAAATAAATAAAATCTTAAAAAAAAAAAAAAGGATAACATGGTTGTCGCTCCAGAATGGTGTGATTTTACCTTAAGACTTAGTCTTTCTCAACCTTCTTCTTCTTCTTTTTTAATATTGATTTATTTATTTGTGGGGGGGGGAAGCACACAAGCAGGAGGGTCAGAGAGAGAGGGAGAGAGAATCCTAAGCAGACTCCACACTAAGCACAGAGCCTGACGCAGGGCTTGATCTTACGATGCTGAGATCATGACCTGAGCCAAAACCCTGTCGGATGCTCAACTGACTGCACCACTCAGGCGCCCCTTTTCTCAACCTTCTAACTGAAAAGTAATACCCTTGCTCATTCCATCATGCATTCCATTTATTCCATCTTTAACATGTCTTACAGGTTACTAACTTCCTATTTATATTTAACAGATCATCTGCCTATGTCTCACAAGCTACTCTTTATACTTAATGCATCCTAAGAATTTAGCCTTTTCTCTTAAGCGATTAGTTTACTTCTTATCTATGTGTAACAATTTTTTTGAGTTCTGTACATTCTATTTGTTTTGCTTGCCTATTTTAGAATAATTGAGTATTCTTAAATAATAGAGCAAGCATATATTACTCAAGTGAAATAGATTTCCTCACCTACCATCAACTGTTGAGTAAAAAGTATTCGGATTGAACAGAGTGAGCATTGGACAAATGGTCTTGTGATTGGAGGACTTTGGGGTGGAAGTATCAGAAAAGGTTTTGGAAAAGGAGAATTGGAGCCAATGCTCAGGCTTTTCACATTGGTTAGTTTGTTTTGAACTGCTTCATGTCAACTATGAGAATATTCTGTCACCCTTACAGAGATATAAATAACCGTCAAAGAAATTTCTCATCTAGTTTCCATTACTGAGGAAAACCATTCCTGGAAATTTGGCATTGAGGATGACTAGAGTACATGTAAATTCTCTTCCCTTGAAGGGGTCTGGAATTCAACTAGGGTTTATTGCCAAAGGAATTTTGGCATGATATTATTTGTGAAAAGGGCAGGGCTCTTGTGGTTATGATTGTCTTTATACTCAGCTATCTCCTGATTTTCATGAGTGAAGGATGCAGATAAAAGATGTAAAAATCTTTTCGAAGCTTGTTCCAGAAAGCTAGTTTGCTGAGAATTCAAAACAGTGTAGATAAAGATCCTCTATTGTGCCTCCCTCTTGGAAACATTATAGGAAAGGACCACCTGGTTGTTTTAGAAAATTAAAAGTGCAGAGCTTATTGAAATGTTAGTTGTTGTGTGCATGGGCTGATTAGGAGGTTTGGCTGATAGTATAAGGTTAAGCCTGTTGAAGATCATGGATTTAAGTTCTCCTGTTTGTCACATAGGGACTGAATCATCGCAGATATTAAAAAGAAAAGAAAGTTAAAACATTCAGGAGCTTTCCTTAATAGTTTTTAGAAGTGGGGCTTATTGCTCTCTTGATGGCAGTTTCTAGCCCGTTGTTCCAATGCATTGCTAGGAATAGCGATTTTAGGTGTGAAATTATTAACCATCTCAAGAGGGTCATCCTTTAGGACAAGGAGACCATTGGGGACTTGAATGGAAGAACTGATTCCAGGCATTAAAGGTGGCTAGGGACAAAATTATTTAGCCAAGCTTCTTTGACAGGCCAGGCCCACCAGTCTACTTCCTTATTTTGGCACTCCTCATTCCTTATTTAATTGAATAGATGTGAAATAAATAACTAAGATAAGATAAAAGGAAAAAATAGGTACTGCTTTTTTCGCTTTCAGTAATGGAAGGTATAAGCAACTTTGACCTAAAAAGCCTATAAGCATCCAAAGTCAGTGAGAATGGATAATTCTTTGGTATGGTGTTTGGAATTACCTTGGATTTCTACTCTTGAGCTAGAGGCCCATGGGTTACCTGCTGGGGCATAACTGGACAGACACATATTTTGCTAATCCAGTGAGTCATCCACATTAAAACATGTTGTATATAAGCAGTTTCCTCATCTAAGCACTCTTGACTTGTGACTGGCTATTAAGGATCCTACCTTTTGATGACAGATTACAAATAAGTAGTGGTAGGTAGTATAGAGTGATGATAAGTAACACAACTTATAATAGGTTTTATGTACAGTATGTTATCAATGATACTCCATTGTAGAATATCATTTAGACTGATCAATGTAGTGATGTGCCAAATTCATGGAGGATATTTCACTGCATCATATTCTGCCATATGTAAGAAGGTGGGGGAAAACATTATAGGATAACTTGAGAAATTATTATTAGGATTTGAAATTAAGTGTGGAGCTGGCAATTTTAAGTAGAGGTCTAGTGGCTATCTGGATCACTATTAGAAATGAGATTTCTGAATACTTATTTTTAATTTCTGTTGTATCTACTCCAACAGTGTTTGAGGTGGCATGCAATTAAAAATTCCACAAAAATCTATTATATCAAGGATAAAGAGCAAGATATAAATAATGAAGAAAGTTATTGGTTTTAATAGAAAAACCCAGGTTAAGCATAGTTATTACAATTGGGGAAAATATTTGTTTCCATGTTTTTTGGAGTCAAGATCCAAATGGAAATGTAATGAGTTAAATAACTCTTCTTGTTTAAAAGTAGGGAATATACTAGTGAGTTGGGAGAAAACTTTCATCTGGCACCAAATTCTAAGAAGAATTTATTGCATTGATCTTAAGGAGCATTAAGCTTCATAAACCAATCTCAATTCCAGTTCCATCTTATTTGCTTAACTTTATTAACCCATTGTTCCATCTCTCTTACTTACCTTAAATTTATTCCATCATGCTATATTTTTATAACTTTGTAAACCACCCAAATCCGACATAGGATAAAGGTGTAGTGTAAACAAAGTAAAATAAGCAAGGTGATAGTACAGCCTTCAATTGCAGTTTTTATAACATATGTGACCTCACTTAATATGGTCATTTATAACCGACTCGATAAAATTACAAAAGTAACAGCATGTGGTCAAGGTTCTGTTGGGACATTTTAGCCAGTGCCCATGGCTATTTAATTTTAGTTCTGTAAGTGCATGTGCTTCCTTCCTGATGTCTCAAAATTTCACTTCCACTATACCTGTTTGTTGACTTCAAGCAGACCGTTAATCTCTTAGCCTCTCTTTTTTCTCTGCAACTACCAATCAGTCCCCTCTTGACCTCTATTCCTTTCCAGCTGACTAGAGGCCATGTGGTTTATCGTTCAAGCTCTTCCTTCACCAGCACCTTTAGCCGTGCTACACGTATCCTTCTGCTGCACTTCACTTTGCAAAATCTGGAATGGGGTCGATGCTACAGTTTGCTTCCTCTTGCCTGACCCTGTCTGCTGAACCCTGTTGGGGTGCCTGGGTGGCTCAGTCGGTTGAGTGTCTGGCTCTTGACTTCTGCTCAGGTTGTGGTCTCTGGGTCATGGGATCAAGCCCCGTGTCGGGCTCTGTGCTCAGCATGGAGTCGGCTTCTTCCTCTCCCTCCCCCAGCTTGCCCTTGCGCTCTCTCTCTCTTAAATAACTAACTAACTAAATAAATGTCTTAAAACAAAAAAAACAAAAACAAACTACACAACTGTGCAGGCTCTTGTCATAACATTATCATGGAATTCTGGCTCATCCGAGCCGTTAGGCTGTCTTTATACTTGTTCTCTCATTAGTCATGAACTCAAAGTTTGACCTCTGCAGGCGCCCCCTTCAGCCTCTATCCTACTTTGTTTTCTTCTGCTTCGAGAAAATTGGGTCCATCAAGGTTATTTCTTCCCACTTCCACCTAAAAATTTAACTGCGTTTCACCCACCTTTACCCTATTTTTTCTCCAGTTAAAGACAATGAAATGTCTGGCTCTCCATTTAATAGCAGTCTACCCAGCCAAGCCCTTGCTTTGGTCTCCCAACTCCTCTGTGCACTTGCTTCATCAACAGGGACCCTTCTTGAACTGGCCGCCCCCGAAGCCCCAATATTTCCTTTCTTTGAAAGGATCTCAAGTGTCTCTCTTCCTTAAAACATGAATAACAACAACAGCTCTTGGCTGAGCGGAAGTCTCACTCTGTTCTGGTGCATTCCAACTTCTTTATGCTTCTGCACTTGCTTTCAGTCTTCTTACTATGTTTCCACTCCTCCGTGTACTGCAGGTGGATTTCAGCCTCTGCTACTCTAGCAAAATTGCCATTGCTAAGGTTGCTGGAGATATCTACTATGCTAACTCCATAAATACTTGCTATCCTTCTGTGTGATTAATTACTGGTTGAAGCTATCTGTTAAAGTTACCAGGTTTTCCTGATTCTTCTTCTGTCTCTTGCCTATTCCCTTTTTGGTTTTTCCAGAGTTCTCTTTTTCCTTCAGATGCCCTTCAAATGTTGGTGTTATTTAGATGCATGCCCTTAGTTCTGCTCTTATCCTTGACACTTTCCTTGGAGGATTTTATACTTCTTTGTGGTTTCATCAACCCCTTGTGTGCTTGTTGATTGATGGGGAAGCTGAGCAGGCCACCTTGACATGCGGTGTTCTGGTGATTTGGACTGTTCTAGAGTGAGAGCATGGGGAAGCAAGAGGCGGTGACAGCTAGCATCTTCCCGGAGGTTTTGAAGTAAGTTCCCCACACCTGCTGCAGCAGAATCATTTAAATATATTTACCCAGCCTCATCCCTGAGTTTCCAAGTCAGTATGTTTGGGGTGGGGCCTGGGAACCTGTATTGTCAAAAAATTCCCGAGTTGCTTCTGATGCACATTTATTGAGTGCTTACTGTATATCAGGTACTGTGCTCTGTTAGGAAAACCAAAATTTTATTATGGAAATTAAAAGTCCTATCTGTGTTCTCTAGTTAAAGGTAAGCTTTCTGGCTGCAGGAAAACCCAAAGGCAGGATCAGAGCTTTCTACTGGGTATTTACCTCAAAGATACAAATGTAGGGATCCGAAGGGGTACGTGCACCCCGATGTTTATAGCAGCAATGTCCACAATAGCCAAACTGTGGAAAGAGCCAAGATGTCCATCGACAGATGAATGGATAAAGAAGATGTGGTATATATATACAATGGAATATTATGCAGCCATCAAAAGGAATGAAATCTTGCCATTTGCAACGACGTGGATAGAACTGGAGATTGTTATGCTGAGCGAAATAAGTCAATCAGAGAAAGACATGTATCATATGACCTCACTGATATGAGGAATTCTTAATCTCAGGAAACAAACTGAGGGTTGCTGGACTGGTGGGGGGTGGGAGGGATGGGGCGGCTGGGTGATAGACATTGGGGAGGGTATGTGCTATGGTGAGCGCTGTGAATTGTGCAAGACTGTTGAATCACAGATCTGTACCTCTGAAACAAATAATACATTATATGTCAAAAAAAAAAGAAGAAGAAGAAGAAGAAGATAGCAGGAAGGGAAGAATGAAGGGGGGGAAATAGGAGGGGGAGATGAACCATGAGAAACGATGGACTCTGAAAAACAAACTGAGGGTTCTAGAGGGGAGGTGGTGGGGGGGATGGGTTGGCCTGGTGATGGGTATTAAAGAGGGCACGTACTGAATGGAGCACTGGGTGTTATACGCAAACAATGAATCATGGAACACTACATCAAAAACTAATGATGTAATGTATGGTGATTAATGTAACATAATAATAAAAAATAAAAGCAGATTTGAATGTTCTTATAACTAGTAAAGTTGATTAATTATTAGGTTCTGTCTCATGAAGAGCTAGCAGTGTGGTGGCCCAGAATATTTTGGGGATTTTCTGGTTTTCTGTCCCAGAGATGTCCTCTCATGGACAGTCTCTGACTTTGGGCCATGCTGTATCATGATGCGTGCACAGTGGGTTAGCCTTAAAGTGTATCCTGAAATAACCAGATGGTAGAAGTTATTCCTATAATCCAGATGTCAGCTGAGGTGCTTCTCCCTACCTGGTTTCTCCAGAAGAGTGCTCAATGGTTTTGCCTCACGTGGGTGCAAAGCTCAGCTTCTTCAAGCGCCCAAAGCCCCCATTTCCTTTTGTTGGTTTCCTGGAGATTGGGGGGTTCAGAGATTGGGGGGAAATTATCTTATACCTTTCTATGTCTCCAAGTTCTCTCCTTTCCTTGCTTCTCTTCCTTCTCTGTCCTCCCCTCATCCCCATTCCCTCTCTCTGCTAGAAGCTATGCACATTCTCCTGATTTGATGTAGAGAGCTTAATAATGGTCATTTTAAAATTTAAATGTACTTGGGATCTTTTCCTTCATTCTAAAAGGTTTATCAAAGTACTTATTTTTTTTTATCTTCTTCCTCAGAGGAATTCTGGAAATAAATTTTTTTCTGTCTCACTTTTAAGATGTCTTCTTCAAAACTGTTTCTTAAACATGACAGTTTCGGTGGTTGTTATAGGCAATATTGTGAGTGGTTTATTCTGCCCATGATTGTTCAGTTTCTGAAAGAAGACCATTTCTTGCTTCTTAAGGAGGATTTTATGGCAGCCATGTATGCATACAGATAATCTAATAACTAAATTACAGAGGGTGGAAATAGCATAGTTTTGCTTGACATAATTTGGAGTTTGATTTGTCGAAACATGGTCTGTTATGATTCTTGTAGTAATATTACAATAAACTCATTGAAAGTCCTTGGGATTAGTATCTTTGTTAGTTTGCATGGAACCAGGAATGGCTGGGAACCAAGAATCAAAGTTATTTTGGAGCAATTCATCTGATCTTTAAAAAATTCATCTGAATTATTATCTTGAGTAGTAGTAATGGTCATATGTAAATAGTACGTGTTATGGCTTGAATCGTGTCTCCCCCAAATTCATATATTGCAGTTCTAACACTCAGAATGTGACCTTATTTGGAGATGGTCTTTTCCAAGAATGGCCTTTTCCCCATGAACCCGAAGACAGCCATCTCCAAGCCAACAGGGGAGGGCTGGGACAGATCCTTCCTCACAGGCCTCAGCAGGAACCAGCCCTACCGACACCTTGACCTCAGACTCCTAGCCTAGAGAATGTGAGACGGTACATTTCTGTTGCTGAAGCCCCCCAGTGTGTGGTACTCTGTTATAGCAGCCCTAACAAACTGGTACAGTATGTTTTATTTATTCATTTTATTTTTTATTTTTTTTAAAGACTTTATTTATTTGACAGAGACACAGCGAGAGAAGGAACACGAGCAGGGGGAGTGGGAGAGGGAGAAGCAGGCTTCCCGTGGAGCAGGGAGCCCGATGCGGGGCTCGATCCCAGGATCCTGGGATCATGACCTGAGCCGAAGGCAGACGCTTAATGACTGAGCCACCCAGGCGCCCCAGTACAGTATGTTTTAAATTGCAGTTCCTTATGCAGAATGTCAGACTGACTAATCTAGCTCCACAGTTTGAGGGGACAATAATAGCAAAGAGTTTGAAAAATACTTCCACCAAAAATGAAGGCTATACAATTTTGGGGAGAAGGATGGTAACTTTTTAGTAAATACAACAACTTATCCTAGGGTTTTCCAAATGTTATTTGTTAGGGAGCTTTTTAAAAAAGAATTTTATTTTTAAATTATTTTTATTTATTTTTAAAGATTTTCTTTATTTATTTGAGAGAAAGAGAGCACAAGTGGTGGGGAGGGGCAGAGGGCAGAGGGACAAGCAGACTCCCCGCTGAGCAGGGAGCTCAATGCAGGGCTCCATCCCAGGACCCCAGGATCATCACCTGAGCCGAAGGCCACCCAGGCACCCCTTAAAAAAGAATTTTAAAGGAGGTAATAGCAGAACTGAGTTGCTTTGATTGAAAAAGCATGTGTGTGCCTGGGAGCTCTTCCCCTCTTGATGTCACCCACCCCTTTAGGTGGCCTGGAACCCTGGGCCTTTTAAGAGACAGTGGGAATACTCTTGGCAACTAATTTGAATTGACCCAGAAGGAACCATTCCTGAGGGGTTAATTAGGCTCTTTGCATGGATTGAGATTTGCTACCATTGAAGCAAGTTATATTGTCCTCTAGGCAAAATATCATTTCTGGGAAAGTCATTAATGATGTATGCTGTTACAGGGAGGGGTTACCAGATCCCAGTTGGGGAAGGTTTTAGGGTCTATGAAACATGGGGTGAATCCCATGGGGAGGAATAAGTTACCTAACCAATCATTGTGAACTTGTCTTTCCCTAATTCTTTTTTCTTGAAGTAATGCCAAGAGCAACTATATCCCCAAATCTGCATTCATTATTGGCCCTATTGGTTAAGCCTTGGGCTTTTCAGTGAGCTCTGTAGTATTGCATTAAAAACTGCTTTATAAAAGGATTTACATTTAATGAATTTCTCTGCAGTTTTCCCTGAGCTCTTTATCCTAGCCTATCTAGTCTGGAACTTCCTCCTTCAATTACCACTGCTCTCAGATTTCCAACTTCCTCCTCTCTGATGCCTCACTCTCTGTAGTTATTGGAAATGTTCAAACCTTCCCCGGCTTCCCAATCCCTGAAACACACTCCTATGGCCCCGCAGCCTCTCTCAGCTGCGTGCATTTTTAAAACCATGCCCTCACTTCCCTCTTCCTGCAAGCAAGGCATTTGAGGGCCAGTGGATGTCAGGGCTTGGGTGAGCATCTGTCATGAGAAGTGTGCTGTTTTGATCTTCCTAGGCTCTCATCAGCTCGATACCTCAGCTTTCCATTAAAACCATCTCGATATCCTTTGCCAGGAACTGTAAGTCGTGGGCTAATCTGCAGGGGATCTGCCACGGTTGCACCAAACTCTAAAGTTCTTAACTGCATGTAAGAGAAGCATGTATCTTACTTTACTATTTAAACAACATCTTCTATTCATTTATACTGGTTTAGTGTATTCTCCTTTAGACTGTTTATCTTGGTTTATGAGCCCAATTAATGCTTAGGATATTTTCCCTTTCAGATTATAAAAACGTTCCTGGTTTAACTTAAAAAATCTTTTTGCCATTTGCTATTGTTATTCTTTTATTTTCTATCATATTAATTTATTATTATAATTTTATTTATTTTATTGCAGAAAGAATACTTAACATGAATTCTCCCCTCTTAAAATTTTAAGTGTCTAATATACACTTATTTTAAGTGTCTAATTGTTACAGTGTTTTATCGCAGCTCTCTAGAGCTTGTTCATCTTGTTTGACCGAAACTATGCCTGTTGACTAGTACCTTCCATTTTCCCCTCCCCCAGTCCCCAGAAATGCTGTTCCACTCGTGGAGTCTATGAATCTTACTATTTTAAATACCTCATATAAGTGACACATGCAGCATTTGTCTTTCTGTGATTGCCTTATTTCACTCAGCATGATGTCTTCAAGGTTCGTCCATATTGTCACACACTGCAGAATTTCCTTTTTTTTTTTTTAAATTCTGAATAGTATTCCATTGTGTGTATATATACATATACTTATGTATGACACACACGCCAGTTTCTTTATCCATTCATTTGTCTATGGATCGATGTTTATGTTGTTTCCACACCTTGGTTGTCTTGCTATTGTGAATTATGCTGCAATGAACATAGGAGTGCCAATCTGTCTTTGAGATCCTGATTTCAGTTCTTTTGGACAAATACCCAGAAGTGGGATTGGCAGATCATATGCTAGTTCTATTTTTAATTTTTTTGAGGAAACTTCAGACTGTTGTTTTCCATAGTGGCTGCACCATTTTGCATTCCTACCAGCAGTGTGTGAGTATTCCAATTTCTCTACATCCTTGCCAACACTTTTTTGTTTTATTATAATAACCACCATACTGACACTTGTGAGGTGACATCTCATTGTGGTTTTGATTTGCATGTCCTTGATGATGAGTGACATTGAGCATTTTTCCATGTATGTCTCAGCTTATAGTTTTATATATTTTTAATGTTTGACTTTCTAATTCTTTTAATATTCTACATAATAATTATTCTTTTTCACTTGTCTTACTTCTTGCCCCCTCTTTTTTTTTTTTTGGGTGCCCTGGTTTTACCTTCATTTATCTTTCATTAATTTTCTGTCTTTGATATTTTTTCCTTTGGCTCTTTTTTTCTGATTATTATTTTTCACCCATTTAAGTTTTAGCAGTGTAATCCTTTTTCTCTTTATTTCTGAGGTTTTGGTTTCAACTTTTTTATAGGTTTTAAATTTACTAATTCTTTGCATTGTAATCTCCCACACACTTTCCTGTTATTTATCTATTTCTTGTTTTCCTATTACAGTCTATTCCTTTAACTTCTTTAATTATTATTTTTTAAGATTACAGGCCCTAAGCATTTTGCTGGGCTTGAAAATTACAAAAAAATTCTTCTCAGTAATCACGGAGTTTGGATGTTTTTCTCCTGACTGTCCCTAACAGTTGTTCCTTTGAGTTTGTAGACTATCTCTTCATTTCCCTTCAGTGTTGGCTCTCCAAGAAAAATAGTATCATCACTGAGACCTGCAGAGTTGCGTATGATACATTTCTTATCCAAGACTGATAATGGTGCTCTTTATGGAAGAGGCACATTTTATATTAGAATTGGTAAGCTTTTCTCTCCATGTGTCCCGTATCGACCAACTGTTTATTAGGAGCTGGGTATTCTCACAGCTGTTCTCTCTGACATCAGCACTGGGACCATCAAGTTGTTCACCAGAGTGCCAAGTTACTCAAAGAAGAGGTCAGCAGGGGAAGGCCACCTCTGAGGCCTGGCTTTGCTGAGGAAACTTCCAGTGAGACCACCAGAGACATGCTTCTGAAATCTGCTGTCTCCATCTGATTTATATGTTGAGTTGGACCTAGCACCTCTCTTGTTAGTTAATGAGAGAATCCTGGCTGAAACTCTCTTCTTCCTTCATCTCACACTTTGGGGAATACATTGGCTGTGATTATCATCAACAGGCTTCCTTTTCTTTCTTTCTTTCTTTTTTTTAAACATCAAATAGAAGTATGGATGAATAGAAGTATGGATGAATGAAAGTATACTTTAAAAATAGAAAGGTAAGTTAACTTAAAAATTGTGCTATACTGAGGAAGAGTTGAGGGAATTGTTCAGTCTAATTATAACAGGAACTGAAAGGAAATTTGCTTGCTATTGGCAGATATCCCTAGGGCTGTCATGGAAGAGGGGTTTGCTAACAAGGGCAGAACTAGTTGCAATGGGTGGAATTTATAGGGAGCCAGCTTTGGCTGTGTTTATGGAAGAAAAACAATTCAAATATGAAAACTGTTTAGCTCCAAAATGTGCTGCTTCAAAGTGGACCATGATAGGCCAATTTTATTTATTTATTTCTTTATCTATTTATTTATTTAATGATTTCATCCATTTACGGGGGGGAGGGGCAGGGGAGAGGGTGAAAGAGAATCTCAAGCCGACTCCGTGCTGAGCGCGGAGCCTGACATGGGGCTCAATGTCATGACCCTGAGATCATGACCTGAGCCAAAATCAAGAGTCAGGTGCTTAACTGGCTGAGCCACCCAGGCGCCCTGAGAGTTTTTTTTGAAAGGTTTTATTTTTTTTTAAGTAATCTCTACACCAAATGGGGGTCTGGAACTCACAACCCTGAGATCAAGAGTGGCATGCTCTACCAACTGAGCCAGCCAGGTGCCCCATGCAATAAGAGAATGTTTAAAAATTATTTTTATAAGCTTTATGAGGCATGGTTGACATTCAGTAACTGTGAATATTTAAAATTTATAAAATTCAATACATTTTGATACATGTTTTACTATGAAACTCTCCACAACCAAAATAATGAACATATCTGTCATCTCCAAAAGTTTTCTTGTGCCCCTTTTGAATTTTTTCTCCTGCCCTATCTTTCCCCTCCATCAGCAATCACTGGTTAGCTTTACTATGTAGGTTAGTTTGGATTTTGTACAGTTTTAGTAAGAAGATATTAAAATAAGTAATGGTATGTTTATTTTATGTTAAAATTAAAATGATCCTTTTGAAGAATTTTTTGTTAAAGATTTTATTTATTTGAGAGAGAGAGAGAGAGCGCACAAATGGGGTGGAGGAGGGACAGAGGGAGAGGGAGAAGCTGACTTCCTGCTGAGGAGTCAGTCCAGTGCGGGACTCGATCCCAGGACCCTGAGATCATGACCTGAGCCAAAATCAAGAGTTGGATGCTTTTAACCTGCTGAGCCACCCAGGCGCCCCAACTTTTGAAGAATATTTAATTACAGGGAAAGTACTCATGATATAATGTTAGGTAAAAAGTGATTTATAGAAATCTAAATATAGAATAATCTTAAATTTACACACACAAAGTGTCTTTAACATGAATAGAAAAAAGATGAAGGAAACTATTAAAATGATAGGGTTATTTCTAGGTATGTGGGATTATGGGTGATTTTATTTAATTTATACTATTTTCTGTTTTCTAAATTTAGTATAATCAGAATACATTATTTTATAATCAGAAAAAAAAATCAATCTGTGACCTAGGTGATCTGCATCAACAATGAACTCTTTATATAATGCATTTCTACTTGGCTGAGGAAACTTTCACTTGGGGATTTTAACTGTAAATAGTAAAGAATGTGTTCTCTGTGCTAAAGGAAAAATTCTGATAAAGAAGCATTTCTTTTTCCTGGAAGTATTGGAGTGCCTTGGATATTAATATAATTTCTCTGAGTAATCATGTTAATAACTATGGTATGTAAAATAATTCCTACAGTATCTGACTGCTTATCCTCTTGGAACTGAACTGAAAGCATTAAATGAGCTCTCTTGGTAATGAAGGTCACAAATCAAAAGAAAGAATACATGAAAAAAGGATTAGAACAAAAAGAGCTAAAGCCATAACTCTACATCCCTGTTATAATGAATCCTATAATTTGACAAATGTCAGTGGGTAAAAAATGGCACTTAATGAATTAAGGATGAGCTGCTGTTCCCTATTGTCAGTTGGGAATAAAAACTTTTTTCCTGAAATACTGAAAGATTCAGCAAAAAAGCACATATAAATTAAAATAATTTGTTAGATGTAAGCAAGTTTTTTTTTTTTTAATAAATAATGTTCATAGAAAAGAGTAATTTTTCTTCTTGAGTTTTGCATAGGGCTCACAGCATGTATAACATAAACAAGAATTTACAAAGTGTATATATTTATTTTTACTTCTTGACTTAACAGAATAGTAACTTCCTAGTATGTGTTAGTAGGACTCTGCTCAATGCTATGAGAAATACAAAAATGAGCAAGTAGTGCCACAGTTCATAAGCCACATAAAGTTTAGTACGTTTTTTGGGTGTGGCACTGGGGCCTTAAATCAAGTATCTATTTTGAGCCTGGAGAAATTAGTATTTTCAAGTCTTACCACGACAATATTAGAAGAAAATGAAAGTGACAGCATATGATCAATGTATTCTCAACTGCCATTCAAATTAGTGCTTAGGTCATTTAAAAAGATTGTATTTTATAAAAAAATATGTGAAAATAATCATATTTTTTTCCTCATTTATTTTTAGTAGTGTAGGGAAAACGAGACTGATGGGAAAGAATCTGGGATCAAGTCAGTATTTCGTAAGGCAGTGATTTAAGTCCTCAACCAGAGGGTAAACCCATGATGTTACATGCAATAAAATATTCACAAGGACACAGATGATTCCTCACACAATGAGAAGGCTGTATCTTGCACTTCCATTTATCTGTGGCAAAAAGGTGTATGAATTGTGCTTCAGACAACTCTGAAACACATGACCGTATCTTATCACTGTATTGTTCTAGAAGTTTATAAATGCAGCAAATACATGTCAGTGACAATGGCATGTCATCAAAGTATAATTAATACAATTAAACATTTTATCCTTCCTTTATGCTTACAGCCTGTTTTTCTTCACACATCCTCCCACTTATTAAAGTGAATTCATTTTCAGAGATGCATTAGAAAATCTAGAAACAGTAATAGGGGATTTCAGTAATGTCTTTAAAAAAGATATTTCAAAGTTAAAATGCTGATGCTTTCTGAGAGCTTAATTATATTTAAAAATAAATGAAACTCTGATGACTTCCATCTTTCACCTCCCCCACCCTTTCTCTAATATAAATGCTATTTCATAGAAAACTCCTTAAGTAGAACTTGACATCTTTTAAAATCATTCACTATCATAACATAATGTAGTCTACAAATGTTTTTCACTTCATTTGAAATGTCTCTATGGATGAACACAGATCCTACTGATAGCAGCGATTGAACACGTTACATAATGAAGCTAATATCCCTATAAAATAAAATAATGAGTTTCAAAATTTACAGAGCTCCAGAAAAACTTTTTCACAGATCGAAACAAAACTTGGAGTAAAAATAGTGATACGTGAATGTTCCTTAACCACTTTATATTTAGGCAAGTGACTCAATATATATATATTAACAGGCAGGGTAATTTCAAGAATAACCTTAAATACTTGTAAGTGTTTTACTGCAAGTGATTAGAATTGAATCTCTAAATTATTTAAGTTGAAGAGATATCTAAAAATAGTATGCTTTAAGTATTTGAGATCATTTTTCACTTTTAAAAATGAATGCAGTTTACTGAAAAAATACTAAAGACTGTTCTTTGTAATTGAAAATAAATTATTTTCCCTTTCTAGACACACACTAAACAAACCATTTAATTCAGTTTACTCTTGATTGTTTGGGAGATGGTTACCCAGGTTTGTAGATTATTCAGACCTTCTGTGTCTCTTCTTCTCGGGCTGGTATTTACCTCCTGTTCATATGAGTGCTTACCAGCATCTTGATGGCGCTGGGTGATAGAGGGGAAGCACACTAAGAAACAGAAGTTAGATGAGTCAGTGTTTTCCTTATTAATGTTAGGAAAATGTTTTGCCTGAAAGCTGTTAGTTAAAATCAAGTTTTCAATGTACTGTTGATTTTAATTTATGGGATGTGTGTCTTTCACGAATTTAGGGAATCCTAAACTTAATTGAAAACAAAGGCAGCATGATATAGTGAAAAGCTTTGAAATCAAACACAGTGGAGTTCATATCCCAACTCTGCCATTACTACCCATACGACTTGGGCAAGATAGTTTAATTTATTAGCTTCTCTTTCTTCATCAGTTCATGGAGGATAAAATATCTGTCATACAGAGTTTTATGAGAATTAATAATGATTTATGTTAAAATCTGTTATGTAGCATATTTACACCTTGTACTTGAGTCTGTCTCTCAGTTTATTAGAACATATTCAATACCAGAGGCCCATTACTTGATTATTTTAAGATTTCTAAGATTCTGATAACTATGAAGAGTAGTTATTAGAAATATCAGTGGTCAAAGGTTTATTATATCAATGTAATAATGCATTATTCACATAATTCTGTGAAGCTGGTTATTCTGTCATAGAAAAGCACTTATCACTTTATTTAAATCATAAGGGTTTCCATCAGAATTAGGAGACCACAGGAGAGAAAGGTGAAAGTAGGAACTCTGGAGACATGTTTTTCTTCAGGTTGTGTTCACTATGGAATAGTCATGTATAAAAAGATCTCAATTTATGTCCTTTATGGACTAGATGTGATCCTGAAATTGCTTAAAAATAAAATGCTTTTTAAAAAGTAGAAATACAAATAGATTAGAAAACCTTTATGTTCAAAGAAATCGGACAGAAACTCCAGATAGATGCTCCCTAATATATTTTTAGATTTCTTCAAAAATACATTATAAATCATGTCATGGGGATCATGTCTCATTCTTCTCATTCCTGCCTCGCTCTGCTTCCCAGGGCTCTCATGCTAGCCTTGGACAAAAGCAATTTTATAAAGTAATTGATACCCAGGTGTAGTCACTGTATGCATAAATCTCTTGGAAAAATTGTTTTTCAAGTAAGTTATGGTTTATTTAAATTTTTTAAAAAATTCAGAGAACATAAGGCTTAGTGCCTTTAATAAGGAAACTGTTGCATTTGCTAGTGTTGAATTATTAAATGGAGTTGAATCATGAATCAGGTGGCATGTGGCATTGACCAGGGGAATCAAGCTGCAAAAGAAGGTGGCTGTACCATTTGTCGTTAACAACACCAGGAAAGTTCATTATATCTTCCAGATGTGGAATTGAGATGCTAAGAGATGCAGCAAAGCCAACAAAGTGACCAAGTATGGTTGAGGGACATTTTATTTTACTTTACTTTTTAAAAGATTTATGTATTTATTTGAGAGAGAGAGAGGGAGGGAGAGAGGGAGAGCATGTTTGCCCGCAATCACCTGCATCATGCGGAGGGGCAGAGGGAGAGGGAAAGAGACTCCCAAGCAGACTTCTGCTGAGCTCAGAGGCCAAGGCGGGCTCAACCTCAGGACCCTGAGATTATAATCTGAGTCGAAACCCAGAGTTGGTCGCTTAACTGGCTGCACCACCCAGGTGCCCCAAGTTGAGGGACATTTTAAAAGCCAAACTTTCATTTTCTCAGATTTTTGTACTTACTCCCACATATTTTAATTCAAAAAAAGGGCAAATGTGTTTTGTCATTCTTGATAGTGATCAGTGAAGCACATAATGAAGGATTAACTTAATTACTGATCACTGTGGGGAATGTCATTCATAAGAAATCTACTTTCATTACTAAGTTCAGGCTGTGTTTTTCCCATTTTACTCCGTATTTTTTAGACTACTCAGAATCACTCATCGACAGTTAATCTGCCCTTCGACCAGTTTATTAACTATCTCTGACAGATGTTGCCAGGTTTCAGCTGTCTTGATAAGTCATGATGAGATTGAAGACAAACAAACCATCATCCTAAGTGTGTATTGGACACAACTATTTAATGAGAGAATCATAGCACAGTCTGTGGATTAAAGGCAAGAGAGTATATGTGGAACATGGTTGTAGAAACACCTCTGCGTAGGGTCTGGGGGGAGAGAGCAAAAAGAGGTGAGATTATGTTGGTATTTATAGCTACTCTTGAACTTTGGCCTGTCTACTAGAGCTCTTTCTTTAATGAACATTTCATTTAAATAAGAAAAAGCATTTAAAGATTGGTTGTCTTTGTGTAAACTTCAAAGAAGTGAAAACAGCAATCTAAAGAAAATGGATTTCCAGAAAGCCAACTTCCTTAAGCTTAAATAAATGATAAGAAAAGGATCTCTAAGTGGAAGGATCTATGCGTACTGGGTTGCTTCTTAGAACAGCCCTTGAAAGGGTGGCAAGAGGATGAAGAGAAGAGGGCGGAACCTTTGTAACTACACAGACCTGCGGATTTGAAATGGCCAACAGAGTAGAGATTAGAAAAGAGTATTGCACTAGAAATAGGGAAATAGGGCATATCAGTGATGGCAGATGAGGGTAAAACCAGGAAATTAATGGTGAATAGAATGTGAAATGAACCAAAAAT
Organism: Phoca vitulina; assembly: GCF_004348235.1. Lineage (NCBI taxonomy): Eukaryota > Metazoa > Chordata > Mammalia > Carnivora > Phocidae > Phoca > Phoca vitulina. Next base: position 14,438,899 of record NW_022589708.1, on the reverse strand, counting down.
GACAAGAAAATATTCTTTAGGTCTGTATGAGATGAAAGGAAGACTGAAAAAGCACTTCTTCTCTGTTAGATGCAAAGAAAAAGAGAATTGGTACCAAAAAAAAGAAAAAAAGCAGAATCCTGTTGTTCTTTAAGAAAATTTAGCCTTTGTGATAAAATGTAGTGTATTAATTTGGAAAGTGGAATAGGAAACAAGGTGGTTGAAGAGCAGGGAAACAAACTAGACTTGGCAGGGAATTGATCAATATCACTTAAATAAACAGATCCCAGCGACTTTCAAATTAGAATGCCAATTATTGATGATTCCAGCTCCAAGGTGCTAAAAATAACACCCTTTTTTTTGTTACAGTATAAAAATGTTCTTAGTGATTTCTAGATGACTGTGAACTGCTAGTGCCTGCTTCATTATGCTTTATGTCAAAGGACACAGAAATGAAAGCTTATTTTTTTTATTATGAAAGTAGTTCATCATCATTTTTTTAAAAAAGTGCCTTCATTTTTATAGCTTTTTTTCCTTTACATCCACAGTCATGTGACTCCCATTTTCCTGTATCAGGATGTGAGGGGAAAAAAGTTCACTTCATTTTAAAATAAGTTGCATTCGTGGTAAGAAGTGTAGGTCTGTCTAGATGAGGAAAGCCCATCTCTGTGTCCCAGACCTGGCAGGGCATCAGGGAGGAGTGGAGCAAAAGCAGCACCCCATGTCAGCACCCTAGTCTTATTTTTGAAAAGCAAATCTCTTATTTGGGTCAGTTAAAGAATATATAAACTAATGATGTATTGTATGGTGGCTATCATAACATAATAAAATTAAAAAAAAATAAAGAATATATAATGTATGCTATTTTTTTTTAAAAAATCATCTACTCCTCACCATAAAGACAGCTTTTTATTACATCCAGATAGAATACAATGTACAACTTTATATATGTATATATATAATATTTATTTATTTATTTTTAAGTTGTGAAAGTAGCTTTATTTATTTTATTATGTTATGTCAGTCACCATACAGTACATCATTAGTTTTTGATGTAGTGTTCCATGATTCATTGTTTGCATATAACACCCAGTGCTTCATGCAGTATGTGCCCTACTTAATACCCATCACCAGGCTAACCCATCCCCCCACCCCCCTCCCCTCTAGAACCCTCAGTTTGTTTCTCAGCATCCATAGTCTCTCATGGTTCATCTCTCCCTCTGATTTTCCCCCCTTCATTTTCCCTTCCTTCTCCTAATGTCCTCCATGCTATTCCTTATGTTCCACAAATAAGTGAAACCATATGATAATTGACTTTCTCTGCTTGACTTATTTCACTTAGCATAATCCCCTCCAGTTCCATCCATGTTGATGCAAAAGTTGGGTATTCATCCTTTCTGATGGTTGAGTAATATTCCATTGTACATACAGACCACATCTTCTTTATCCATTCATATTTATTGATTTTAGAGAGAGAGAGAGTGAGCACCAGCAGGGGGAGGGGTAGAGGGAGAGGGATAGAATCCTCAAGCAGACTCCTAAGCACAGAGCTGAGAATAGAGCCTGATGCGGGGCTTGATCCCAGGACCCTGAGATTATGACCTGAACTGAAATCAAGAGTCAGACGCTTGATTAACCGACTGAGCCACCCAAGCACCCTGTACTACTTTATATTCTATAGTTACAGGGATTTGAAGAATCTGGCAAACTTCCATGAAGATTTGCAAAGTTTATTCACCAGTAGCTAAATAATGCTTATACATGCAATTTAATGTGTATTTTCTCTTAAGATGTCTGAGAATGAGTGAATCAATCCTGTGGAGATTAAGACATGTTATCTGAAGATAACTAATTATTGAAGACTTCTGATTACTGACATCTGACAACTAGTTTCACTAGCAGCCATACTGTTAGTGGTAGAATTTCAATGGCATATTTTGAGTTTTTAAAAAATTAGCTGGTAAAACAAATAGATTTCTGGTGAAGGTCTACACTTTAAACCTAAGGAAATAATACAAAGATAAAAAAAAGATACGTGTAGGAAATTTCCATCACAATTATGTCCATTACAAAATTATGATGACTAGAAGCAATATTAATGGCCACCACCATGGAAATGGTTAAAATAGTATTTCAGTTATATGTCATGTAGTCAGCACATGTATCCATGACCGTGTACCAGTGGAAGTATTAATTGAGAAAAACAGAATATAAATTATGTGTACACCATAATTAAAGTTTTATAAAAATATGCATGGAAAAAAAAACTTGAAGGAAAAGCCCAAAGAATGGTAGCAACTGTTACCTAATAGAGGTGATATCATAAATCTTTTCCCCTTTGTATAGTCTCCAAATTTTCTTTGCTATAGTTAAATTTTATATAAAATATTTTATGAAATAAAAATAGAGATTCTCTCCTCATTGAGCTTCACTATTGAGCAAATATATTCTTGTCTTGTGGACAAGTTTATCTTGGCCTCTAGGGCAAAAATTGAATACTTAAGTAGGTATTAATTAGCCCTAGATTTGGTACAAGGGAAGGATGAAGATGTCAGAGGTTAATACAAATTTTGATTGGGATAATTTATACAATGAAAATTCATGTCCATGCTATTCTGGCCAGTTTTTCTTTGAAAAAAGGTTAAGGACTTTTTTTTTAAGGGCTAAGAATGGCAGTGATTTTTAATAATGAAAAACTGATAATAGAAGAAAGATTTTGGTATATACCAAGTACTTCTATCTTCCATGGCCAACAACATAAGTATAGTTATTTTATCTTAGTCTGTAATTTATCATACTATTTTTCTGTCAAAATAAATGAAACTTAGGATTCTGTTTAATCTTCCAAAAATGTTTCCCTGAATAAAAAGAGAGGAATTGTAAACATGCTACATTGTTGGCTGAATAAGTCAGAGTCATGAAAACTTATTTTTAAGCTCACTGGGGACCTCCTTTTAGCCAAACCCCAAAGTTACTTTTTCGGTGACTGTTATAGACTGAAAATTTTTGCCCCGCCCCCCAGGGCAGAATACATAAGTTGGAGCCCAGATCCCAGTGTGGCTATATTTGCAGATGGGGGCTCCAAGGAAGTAATTAAGTTTAAATGAGGTCATAGGGTGGACCCCGATCTGATAGTATTAGTATGCTTTTAGTTTTTTTTTATTATTATTATGTTATGTTAATCACCATACATTACATCATTAGTTTTTGATGTAGTGTTCCATGATTCATTACAGGAGGGGAAGTATTAGTATGCTTTTAAAGGAAGACACAAGAGAGCTCAAACTCTCCCTCCCTGTGTTCACACACTGATTTCTTCTCTTTGGTGAGAGCTCTCCAAACACCAACCCTGCTGGCACCTTGATCTTGGACTTTCAGCCTCCAGACTCTGAGAAAGTAAATTTCTGTTGTTTAAGCCTCCTAGTCTGTGGTATTTTGATATAGCAGCCTGAGCAGACTAAGACAGTGACCTCTGAAAGCATCAGGCTTTAGAGAGAGGGAGAGAGCACAAGCAGGGGGAGGGGCAGAGGGAGAGGGAGAGAGAGAGAAAGAATCTCAAGCAGGCTCCACGCTATGTGGGGCTCGATTTCACAACCCTGAGATCACGACCTGAGCTGAAACCAAGAGTCGGATACTCAACCGTCTGAGCCACCCAGGTGCCCTGTGATTTTCCTTTTATTTCTTTCTTCTCACAATATGGACTCTTCTAACCATCTGTGAAGTATCTAATATTTATTGGGTTTTATTATATAGGCAGGACTATAGGTATTAATTCACTATAGAATCATGGAAGCCCTTTGAGATAGGTAGGGCCATCTTCCCCATTTTACAGTTGGGTAAATTGAGGCACAGAGAGTTTAAGTGACTTGCCTAAGTCACATAGTGAATGGCAGACCAGGGATTGGAACCCAGCAGCCTGGTTTCATAGCGTGAGTGCTTTACAACTGTATCCTTCTGTTTCTTAGAGTGACCCTCAGTGTAAACAGTGGCTGGAAACCAAAGGTGGCTTGGTGAGGACAGGTATTGCAATGTGAAATTTATTTTATTTTATTTTTTTTAAAGATTTTATTTATTTATTTGAGAGAGAATGAGAGAGAAAGAGAGCATGAGAGGGGGGAGGGTCAGAGGGAGAAGCAGACTCCCCACTGAGCAGGGAGCCTGACGTGGGACTCGATCCCAGGACCCCAGGATCATGACCTGAATCGAAGGCAGTTGTCTAACCAACTGAGCCACCCAGGCGCCCGCAATGTGAAATTTAAAGAGGGAAATGTGCATGGCTCTCTGATTAAATGGTATGATAGAAGGGTATGTTTCAGAACATCTTGAAGACCAATAGGATTGAATATGACTTATTATAGCTGAATTTCAGAAGAGTAGAGCCAAGTTCCTGGTGATAGTCTCAGGCAAGATCCTGCTGATTTAGGGCAGCATTGGCCATGTTGAGACAGTAAAGTTGGCTTTGAGAATACATTTACTCTGTTCCTCTAACTGGGAAATGTTGAGTTTGTTTCTGAACTTCAGGTCCTGAGCTTCATTTCCTCATCTGTAAGGCCATAACTCTGCTCTACCTCATATATAACTCATTCAGTGATTAAGTGAAACAAGGGATGAAGGCTCTTAGCATAAATGCATGCAGAGTATAGGATTGCTGTTCCCTTATGGGAACAATTGGTGATTGACCAGGAACCATATGTCAGTGAGCAGAAGCAGTAACCTTCAGGCAGGTCAGTTTTTCCTGAGAAAATTACTTCAGGTCATTCCACCATATGACGGGACTACCATTTATTATCTGGGTAACCTTGGGCAATTATTAACCCTCTCTGAACCTTAGTTTATTGATCTGTTAAACAAGGATAGTGACATTTACTTTGATGAAGATTAAAATGTGATAATAATGGTTTTAATTGCCGACCTACTTTTTCATTTCTTTAGTAGTTGATGCCATTTAGTAAGTGTTATTGCTGGAAAAATCTTTAGCTATGATTTTTCCAGTTTTCACTTTTTAAAAAATATATTATTTATTTATTTTAGAGAGAGAGAGAGAGAGAAGGTGAGTAGGGGGAGGGTCAGATGGAGAGGGAGAGAGAGAATCTCAAGCAGTCTCCACACCCAGCATGGAGCCTAAAAATGGGGCTCATTCCCATGACCCCGGGATCATGACCTGAGCCAAAATCAAGAGTTGGATGCTCAACCGACTGAGCCACCCAGCTGCCCCTCCAGTTTTCACTTTTATGGTCATCTTACTTGGGACTCAATTTCTTCTTCCTGGCCTTCCATGGGATAATGAAATTATAGATATTTTAACTCCCAAAGTTTAGAAATTAGGGGTAGTTTATCAGAGAAATTGTATCCTGAAAAATAACAAAGGGGAAAAAAAGTTTTATAAAACAAAATGTAGGCTGGCAGGAAGAGATATTTCTGTTGGTTTAAAATGAGGCAAAACTGAGGAGGTGTAGGCATCAGCATTGACATTTCAAAAAGCAATGAAGTATTTGCCAGGGACCTGTGAGATAATTTGTCATTTTGGACTTTTAAAGAAGGATTTAAGAAAGCAGAAGTGAGCAGCTGGCTGACTTGCGAAACTGATAGGTGTTCTCAAGAGAATCTGTTTTCTTTTTTCAGTGGAGGCAACCTTCTCCCGACAGGAACCTGAAAGGGTTGTATATTGTGATAATGTATTTATATCAGGAGGAAAAAATTAAAATGTTAATTACCTCTTTGTGTGTGTGTGTGTGTCTTACATAATGAATTATCAGTATTGAAAGGGATTCCAAAAAATCACTTAGCATAAACCCTTACCTCTGAACAAGATTGTATACAAACCTGACCAGACAGATGGATCAGTTAAATAAAACAGACATTTTTGAAGACCTACTATGAGCCTGGCACTTGTTCAGTGTTACATGAGGTAGAATGGGGAATATAACCCAGTCCCTTTCTTTAAGGAAAAATGAAGACAAGCACAGGAATGAGGAGGGACAGGGCCATACAAAGTTACCATGGTATCAGTGTGGTAAATATTGTAAATTACCGGTATGTACAAAGTGCTTTGGGAGCACTGAGGAGGAACTGAATATTCTTAGGAAGAGTAAAGAAAGCTTCACAAAGACAGTGGAAATCTGAAGGTTAAGGGCTCTATCAAGTGAAGGAAACAATATGTATAAAGGCATGAAAGGCATGGGTCATCCAGGTGAGGACTCTGGTGCACCGCCATGATGACCTGGCTGCATTCGAGAAGCCAGAGGAGGTGGGGCTGCAGAATAAGTTTAGGAAGGGATTTCAAAATGGCAGGGTGGTTTTCATTTGGGAGATGAAATGGATCTAAGTTAGGGCAAAAAAGGAAAGGGTTTGAGGAGAAAAAGCTAACATGGCTTTGAGTATTTTGATGTGGCACGTCCTGGGAATATACTGGGAAGAGTAGAGCAAGAAGAAAAATGAGAAGCTTGAACTCCTGGAAGGAAGGGCCAAGGAAGAGACCTGTGAGTAGGACAGAGAAAGAAGGAAGGCTTGCAGAGGAACAGTCATAGAGGTAGGGAGAGAACCGGGAAAGTTTAGTGTTGACGAATCCTGGAGAGAACATCGGAGTGGAGGAGGCAGTATTAGCAGAAGCTAGGGAGAGATCAAGTAGGATGAGAACCAAGAGCCTAGTAATTAGGGGTTCACCGGGGCCATTGCTGAGAATGATTTCAGAGAAGTGAGTGGAACCAGGCTGCTTTGAGAGGACAAGTGGGTGGTAGGTGAGGGAGTAAAGGCAGAATGTCAGGAGTCATTAAATGCATATACTATACAAAAGAAAAAGAAAATAATCCATTTTTTAAGGAAGCCAAAGCTACAGATATTAAGATCTTAAGTTCATTCTGTTAGGTTGAACCACTTGACCATTTGTAGTCTACAAAAATAGCAATTTCATACAGTTCAACATGATGATAATGTCAAACTTATGAGAATATCTGACCAAATATATTCTTCCAGTGGATACTAAAGGGGGTCAGTGTCCATAGTGGGGAGGAGCCAGGACTATGACACCAGAAAGGACTAGGAGCTATTCCTACCTCCCTCTCTTCTTAGCTGCATGACCTTGGACATATTACTTCATATCTCTGAGCCCCAGTTCTCATTTTTAAAATGCGGCAGTGATAGTACCTAATTCATGGTATTTTTATGAGGAGTAAGTGAGATAATTTACATAGCTCTTAGTAACGTGCCTGGCGTGTAGTAAACAATAAATAGCAAATGAAATGAATAATAAGAGAAATAATAACTTAAAATCTATATATTTATGTGAGGTTTTAGTAGAAGCATCTTGTTTGTAGGAGAGGGTATTGCATGTAATGAAAATGCTGAACTGGTAGAAATTAACATACACTAAATCTGGTGATGTTTATAGCTTTTTAAAGTTCTTCTGAACAGGTTAAATTAACACGGTTGCCCTGGGCACCTAGAAATGGTTATGCTGTGCTGACCAGTGTGTGGAAGCTACTTTGTTTATAATATTAGTTATGTTCTAGAAGCTCTTAGTATTCAGTGAATGGATGAAACAGAACTCTGTAGGTTATTTAAAGGTTGGTTTTATTCACTACATTACTGTGAGGGTGGTTTCCTTTATGTAAAGAGATCCAAGTTGTCCCATTTGTATATTTCTGATCATGGATGCTTCCTATTACATAGGAGTAAAAAGAAAGGTGGCAATTTATTTCAAGAAGCCCTAAATTCTGCTACCAGGTTCCCTTCCCCTGTGACCAGGAGTTCATTTAACTTCCATTTACTCTGGTATATCTATTGGAAATGAGAATAATAACAGCTTTTCTTACAGCTCGAGGCTGTTCTGAGGACAAGTAAGGGAAGATGTGGTATTTAAGCATTTATTTAGCCAACACACTTTTATTTATTCTCTGATAAACACTCTATCTGGTTCCTGCTCTCAGAGGGGATATAATCTAGTGGTGTAGACAGATACACGGGCAGTTGCACTTTAGGGTGGTAAATACAATGAAAGAGGCATGCAGGCATGCAAGAGAGCCCAGAGGACTGGGCTATGACTGTGGGCTTTTTTTAGAAAGGGAGGTGGTACTTGGGGCTGGTACACATTCAGAATGTCAAGAAGAGGAAATTTATTTTTCCTACAGTCTAAAGCTAGGATACTGAATCCTAGTTTGAATGTCTTCACTTCCTTCAATTCCTTAATTCCTTGAATTTAGTTTTATAAATATATATTTGCTAAATAGCATTTCTAGTCACTGGAATAAGGGTCATCTTTCATTTTAAAAAGGTTCTTGAGTGCCTGTTATATGCTGACCATTGTGCTAGGCGCTGCTTGAAATAAGGAAAGAAATACTGAGAAACTTGTTCTCACGAAGTTATGGCCAAATGGGGATTATTATTATCATTTTTTTTTTTTCCAGAGAGAGAGACTGGGGAGGAGAGGGGCAGAGGGCGAGGGAGAGAGAGAATGTTAAGCAAGTTCCACGTCCAGCATGGAACTGACGCAGGGCTAGATCCCATGACCCTGCGATGACCTGAGCTTAAATCAAGAGTTGGACACTTAACCAAGCCAACTTAACCTTTTTTAAAAAAGATTTATTTATTTATTTTAGAGAGAGAGTGGGGTAGGGGCAGAGGTAGAGGGAGAGAGAGACTCCTGAAGAAGACTCCCCACTGAACATGGAGCCCAAGGTGGGGCTTGATCTCATAACCCTGAGATCATGACCTGAGCTGAAATCAAGAGCTGGCTGCTTACCTGACTGAGCCACCTAGGCGCCCTCTAGTTGGGGATTCTAATGCATTATTAATACAGAATGAGATAAGTACACCGATAGGGATATGGGTAATATCTTAGGTAGGTCCTGATCATGAAACGTCCATTACATATGGAAGGTTTCATAGAGGAGATAGTAGGATTTTATCTGGATCTTGGCAAGTGAATGGGACATGGAAGTGAAGTGAAACCACAGCAAAGGCAGGGAAATATGTAATTGCATAGATTCTCTGAGTAGTTGGGATGGTTAGAGGGTGGTGATTATGAAGAGACGGAGTGGGGAGGTAAGTTAGAAAAGGATATGGGGCTAAAATTAGGGGTTTTACCTTATATGGTCTTTGCTAAGATTCCTACTCTAGAGTACTTTTTTTCTCTTGAGAGTGAAGGATCTAGAAGCACATTTTACTACACTTTTTTTTTTTTTAATTGAAGTAGACTTTAGGTAGAAGAATAACACTGAACACAAAGATTGGGTTCTTAGAAGAGCTGTTAAAGATGGCAGTGGTTGCCATGTGACTTGAAAGGCTGGGGAGGACAGATGGGTTAGGAGGTTATTGTCAAAATCCCCCAAACAGGTGATAAAAACCTTTAGTTCAAGACTGATGGAGATATATTGAAATCGCCTCTTCCCATACAAAACTCAGACAAATATGTAAAAGAGAAGATTATAAAACCAAAAAATGCATATCTCTGGTTGAAGGAAAAAGTAGATGGGGTTAAGCATAAGAGCACAAGGGAAAATTTTCTCACATGAAAGAGGAAGTCAGTAGGGAATTACAAAGGGCACCATCATTAAAGAGATCAAAATCACTTAACACACATAGGGATTTGCTCCCAAGGAAATAGAGACAATAGAATAGTCTGAAAAAGACTTTAAAGTGAGAATATTTAATATCTTCAGGGTGATAAATATCTCCACATTTATAAGACCAAAGTAAGTGTTACAAGAAACCTTGGAAATAATAAAATTCTTAAAATGAAAACGTAGCCAATAGGCTAAATAATAGCCTAGAAACATCTGAGTAGCAAACTAGTGATCTGGAAGCTCAACTTAAGGAATTTTCCTGAAATGCAGCAGAGATAAAGGTGTGGAAGAAATGATAGAAAATTTTAGAGATGTGGAGGATGGATTCATAAATTCCAACATCCATTTAATGATACGACAGAAGGTAAAGAGACAAAAGGGGGTCTTTTTTGGAGTATTGGGAACATAAAAGAAGGAATTGAATTGTTGAATCAAATGGTTGAGCATGTGCAAACCTCAGGGCACTTGTCAAATGTTTGGATATAGAGTGTGAAGATGGGTGAAGAGGATCCTAAAAAGGTAAATAGGTAGGGATGGTGCTACTGAATACAGGAAGAAAAAAGAAAGTTGTGGGCAAAGAATTTCAGTTGGTTTTGGACATTTGGTTTGGAAATGCAAGAAAAATGGCTATATGGACCTTTTTATCCAGTACTAGAATTTTACATCTGGAAGCTCAGAGGAGAGGTAGGGAATAGATCACAGAAGTAGTATTTGAAGGAATTCAAATGCATAATATAATGGAAAATGAGATAAAATGTGGTATGAAGAATTCTGTTTGACTTATGATTGTTGTACTATGTGGCTTAGCTTTATCAAATCAAAGTTGATTGCGATACAAAGAGTTTTCACCCATTAAAAATTTATCACAGTTAAGATGAAAGGCATTGCATTTTGTTATCTGGCAGTTCTTTTTCAAATTTCGTGTTGGGATTATGTTGTTTAGTTTATGTTTGATATGCTAATTAACCATTATGTCTGATTATTATTAATGTTTTTCCATGTAAAATGTAATAAGACTTTTTTGTCCTACTCCACCCCCTTCCCAAAAGAAATGCATGATAAAATCATCATAGCTACTAAATTACTCACCCAAGAGGTCCCCTAAGTGATCTGATGTTAATATATATAAAACCTTATTTTGGGATCTGATCTCAAACTTCTAAGACTAGAATCATCACAGTCACCAATTCTTAAGAAAGGAGGAGAGGTATTGATTTTATAGAGTTGTTCTTTTGTATTTGGAGTAGCTTGTTGCTTTCATAGGACAGTGGGCATATAAGCACGATATTTTTTTCTGTGCCATTTCCATGCATTTTGGTATGTAAGTCTTTCTGAGATAATTTTTTTTTAAACCATCCCAGTATGCAGTGTTTTCCTTGGTGCCTGTCCAGGTGGGGTGTTGAACTGTAGTGCTCTGTTCAGAAAATGCCATCGAAATAATGGTAGAGGATTAATTTGTAATGATATTTAGTGTATCCATGGCTTAATAAAAAACCTCTTTCTCCCCCCAGGCTAGGAATATATCATTATTAAACTACTCCTGCATGACATGATGTACTTAGATCATTCTGTTGTGGTAAATTCTTCTCAGCAGAAGTTCTGAATCTTCCAGTGCTGACAGTTCTTTATTCAAAAGTGTAGTTGCTAGCAGGGTTCTTTTTAGGAGAAGAGTTTAGATATATTACCCACGAATTCTTAAATATGTATAAAACTGGGAAAAAATTTTATGGTTGTGTTGGCAGATATATGATTTGTGTTCTGGGGAATGCAATTCTCAGTCCGCCAGTGGTGCTCCAGGAATGGTTCCTGGTGCTTTACTGGAGCTGTGCACATACCATAGCAGTGAGGAGTTGTCCCCTGGTCTTGGGGAAGAGTCACTGCAAATGGGAGTAGGCTTTCTGCTCAGCCTTGTTTTGTGAGTCCAGAGAGCATCTATGAGAAATAGCCTGCTCATCTGCTTCTTTGTCACACACACACACCAACTATGTTTTATCCGTATATAAAACATTTTCTTCAAACAGGACTTGCACACTTTCATGCATGGATAGGCTTAAGGATTTGCAGTAACATGCTGCTTTCACGATTCTCCACTTTTGCATTGGTTCTTTTCTAAAACTGCCTGAGAAAGTGTCTGCTTTGCACATTTCTTCCCTCACTTTACAAATAAAGGCCTACTCTTCACTGATCTGAAGTGTTAATATGGTACATTTGCCCTGGGATTAGAAATACCCCATGCACCAAAAAAAGATATGCTGAGAAATATGAGTTTTGGAGGAGAGTTCCTTTAATGATTAATGAAGGAAACTTAAACCTGGTAAGTTTCTTGCCTTTCTGTATCTTACATCTGTCGCTGATAAGGATGAAGCTGAGCCTTGCAACGGAAGTTAGTGGTGCCATTTCTTTTAAAACTAACATCTATGTTTTCCAGGACTCACAAAGTTTTAAAGATACATTGGATAAGACTGCAAATACATATTTCATGTGGTTCCTTTTGGATTCAGTGCAGTTTTCAATATGATAGTTAAAATCTATTTTACCAAAGCATGTCACGAAATACTGCTTTCTGTTAAAGTTGATCTCCATCTTATTTTGTCTCATAAAATATTTAACATTTCATATCTTCTATTAACAAAAAATTAACTTTTAAAATTTAAACTTTGGGCTGACAAGTAAAAAATATGGAAAGGGAGTGCATATATATTTTAGGAGGAGTGTGAACACGGTATTTTGAATAACGCTGAAGAAAGGCCTCCTTGAAACATCACCTGGGATCGTCCAAAGGCCTCTGTTGGCCCCTTATTTCTACAAGCTTACCTCTTTAGGTGCAGTACACATGCTGCTTTTAAAGCCCCATGGTTTACCCAGTGTGCCCTGTGGGATGGCTTGACCAGGAGGACTTCTGAAGCTCACTACTAGTTTCCAGAAGGCAGTGTCAGAGGGCAGGTTTCCAGGAGACGCTTGGTTCATTTCAGAGCTTCCCTTCTGTAGTGCCAAATGCCATAGAAGGCATGGGATTAGTTAACCCTGCTAGTTGTGCTGTGGTAAAAACTGATACCAATATTTCAGTGGCTTACAACTGCCAAAATGTATTTCTTGTTCGTGGTGCATGTGCACACAGTGGGTCAGCTATGATTGTGTTCCTATTGTCTTCACTGGAGAGTTCAGGTAGATGGATCGGCTTCTATGTGGGGAAGAGGGAACTGGGCAAACTCTACGCTAGATCCCGCAGCTTTGGCCTGGAAGTGGGATATCTCTTCAGCTTACTTTTCATTGGCCAGAGCAAGTTCCTGGGCCAAACCTGGTATCAGGGGTGTATGTGAGGAATATGGTGGTCCTCTTTTAGGGAGGGGCAGTGAATATTGTCAAAGCCACATTTACACTGGACAAAGTTAAAGAGGCAAGGAAAACTTGATTCAAGGACACCACAATAGAAGAGAGAGACCTGAACAGAGTCTACTCTCAACTCTACTGAAACAAAGGGCAGGGGAGGTTTTAAGAGCTGGAGTGGAGGGTAGGGGGTGGGGGTCATTGGCCATCTGTCTTTGCTATTTGGCCTTCCCAAAAGGAAAAGTAAATTTTCTCATATCTTCATGATAGGAGGTAGTTTTAAAATTTGGAGCAAGGCACCCACCTAAGTTAGGTTCCTACTCTCTACCCTCCCACAGAGACTGGAAATAGGAGCCCTCTCTTCTTTGATGATGACATTTCAAAGAGGTGGCTCCCAGATCCTTGAGAAACCATCCCTGGGTTGCAAAACTGGCAAGAGAATTTTAAAAAGGTTTACACATCTCAAAGGGGCAGAGATAGAATTTACAGCTATAAGTTTTTTAAAGTAAATGCTTCTCAGATATGGCAGGTCAGGGGCCTAGAGTCAGAAAGAAACCTGTGTAGAGTTCGGTCAAGCCGAGGGGAACTTTAAGGACATTTTGGTCAATATTTAAGAACAATAATGCAGTCTGCCACAGGGTAGAGGTATGTGTGTGTGATTTGCTTGATGCCAGCAACAGAAACCAATGCTGGCTGCCTTACATGGAAAAATGCCTTTTTGAAGACTATTGGACTATTGGGGTGTGGGGAGGGCACAAAACAGATGGGAGCTGAAGGAGCAGATTTGAAAAACATACACTACAGGTCCTGACGGACAGTCCCTCATCTTTTGGCAGGGGTGGTATGGTCAGAACTTTGTCACTGCTAGACAAAAATGTGGCCGCCACCAGCCACTTCTGCAGCTGCAGTGAATAAAGGCTGGCCATGCCTTCAGTTTTGCTCCAGTCAGAGTCTGGGCTGGAATATCTGACTGGTAGAGCCAAGACCACACACCTTGGATCATGAGGAGGACATTATCTCTCTTACACACCCGTGCCCTGGCCCCTGGCTGGTCGGGGAGTGGATGAGCTCCAACTTTGGCTTTGGTAATAGGAAGTGGGGGTCATGAGTTCCAGCAAGACTGAACATAACTAGAATTAACCTCTTACCTACCCATCCAAAGAGAAGGTTGGATAGACAAAGCAAAACAAGACAAAACAAAGAAGTAGCATGCAACCACTAATGTCCACTACTGAAGGATGGAGTGGTTGTGGAGAAAGTTGTAGCAATTGCTTACTCATCTCCTCTGTGGGACCCTTTGATGGCCCTCAATGCTCTGACTACCCAGTTCCTGTTGTAACTGCCCAGCTCTCGTTGTAGGGCTCTGAGTGGCTAATAGTTGGAAACTCCCTGTCCTCTAAGCTCCATTGGTAAGATGGGGTGTGTGGACAGGCAAGGCTCTCGAAACCCTTCATGTCTATCAGGAATATGAAAATCTCTCTTAACATAGCATAGATTTCCTAACTTAGCTCCTTCAAAGGAGAGGCAAGGGGGCAGTTGCAAAAACTAGAGTTCAGGACCCTGCCCCTATCTCTCTGAGCTCCAGGTTCCCATCAGATTAATGGCATTTTCATGCATCTTTTGCAGGGAGTTTTGGAGAATGTATCAGATAATGTCTGTAGAGTACACAGAGCTGGTGCATTAATATGGTAGCTATTATTAGGAAAAGGGACATCTTTGACTCGTCTGCTTTCCCCTCTGCCAGACTGATTTTGCCACAGCCTCTCACAGTTCCAGTATTTGTTCAGGAGGAAGGACAGTCTATTTCTGAATTGGCTTCTGGGGGCTGAAGAGTGCCATGTGCTCTCACTCTATCTTTCCTTATAGCCTGAGGATCTCCCATGCGACTCGCCTGGCCTAAATCAAACAGAGCCAGAAGAGGCCTGATGTTTTGCAGAACAGATTGGAGCATTTCTGCCAGGCTTCTGGGTCATTTACTGAGCCTCAGTGCTTTGCAAACATGAAGCATTTTGAGGAAGGGTTTATTAGACAATCTTTACTATGTCCTCACCCTAACGCTGCATTAATTAATTCTGCCGAATCATGCAAGTACCCAAGTGTTTCAGGATTAGGTAATTAATTGAAATGTTTTATGCAAGTGTCATGCATGTGAGTATGTGAAGATTTTTATGGAAATTATTAAAATTTCTATGAAAATTCTCTTGGGCATATACATATATATATATATATATGCCTACGATGTGTAGTATCTCTGATACATAAATATAATGTGCATGCGTGTGCGTGTGTGTGTGTGTGTGTATATGTGTGAAATGCTTGATGATGATTAAGATTTTATTGGTGTGGGCTTAGATTATAAAGCTGGAAGTTAATACTGAGAATTTTTCCAAGTGTTGTTAAAACTTAGCACCATTTTTTTTTCCAGTTTTAAAGAGTAACTGTCTTACAAAATTGAACAAATCAGAAGATTTCATTGGCAGTAATATTGTTTCTTAAACTCTGGTTGCCTTGGTTACTCTTGGAATATTAAAATAATCTGGGCCTTTAGACAGTTGAGGACTAGTCTCCTATTTATTTTGGGCCCACAATAGTGCTAATTAAGCAATCCGTGGGGCATGTGAGGAGGAAATGTATGTGCTATCTAGGGGGAAAGATGGCTGTGGCAGCCAGGAGTTTGGATAATTTTTTAGCCCCCAAGGAAAACAGCATCATTGATATGGAGGATCATTATCTTTAAGCCCCCTTTGTGACCTTTTCTGGATGTTTCTGGTGCACAAAGGCACATCCCTGATCAGTTATTTGAAGTTACTATTTTGGAATAGAGAGCAGGGAGAATCTACTGATCCTAATCCACCTCTGTTATTTTTTTCTTTAGTTATTGTTCTCCACCCCACCCCTTTCTCAGAGGTAAGCAGTGCTGAAAGTGGCAAGGGTCCCAGGGCACTTCTGAAGAGGGAGCGGCTCTCCCATGTTTGTGTATGACCTGCTGTTGTACTGAGCACTCTGATAGGCTGCAACCCTATCCTAGAATCAGAATGTCACTGTTGAGATGAAACGTACAAGTTTGCTGAGCTCAGCCCACATTTTCTGGATCTGGTGACCGATGATCAGATCAGATTTCAATTCTGAGTTCCTGATTTCCAGAGTGGTGTTTTCCTTTCTTTCTGGTTTAGACTGAGGACAATCCCAATCCCACCTTTTCCATGTAAATCGAAGTCCCATATTTAAATAACACTGCTGTAGGAAAATTGTTCGGTAGTGTTGGAATTTTTGAAGTTGTCTTGGAAGAGTTATGGAATCACAGAGTGGAAAGGAACCTTGAGCAAATATGTCATCATCATGCCACCTCCAGGCTCCAATGGGAGTGTTTTTAATACCACACATGCTTTCTGCAGATCTCGTCCCAGCGATGAGCTCTCAAGATGTGTGTGGACAGTGTGAGGAGAGCAGGGCTCAGAAGCAAGGGTGTTTGTCCAAATAAGCCCATTTTTCTCATTTAGCTTATTTCTGTTAGCCTACCTAGTGAAAATGCTTGCCTATAGTAGTGTTGAAGCATGGAAACATGGCTAGGGGAACAGTGAGATCTAGCTTATGATGAAAATGAAGCTACCTGATTTGTATTTTAGAGTTTCCGCTTGTGGTGTTTCAGGACCATCACATGATCCAACTAACTCCAGTGTTTAGCTGATTAGCAGTTAATTGCTGTTGAGAGTAAGCAACACAAGAAAGTGGAAGGGAATGATGATGCTTCCTGTGTGCTGTGTTCTGTCTGTCCATCACTTATTGTCGATATCATCATCAACATCTTACAGATGAGGACACCGGGAGTCAGGAAGGTTCTGTGCCCTTCTCAAGGGGACACAGTTAATCAATGGGGATACTAGGATTTGAATCTGGCCTGCTGCCTCCAACAGAAGAGAAAACTAAGTGGAGAAGAGCAACTCGATATGGGTACAGTTCAGCCTACTTACACTTACTTCCTCTTGCCTAAAAATAAGCCATTTCATGTGATCTTGGTAGTGAGCTTCTCCTGCTGGAGCAAAGACGCAGCCAAGGAATTTCCTTATGTCTGCAGATCTCCTGAAGTTTAAAAATGGTGGGAGAATGTGTGTGCGTGTGCGTGTGCATGTGTGTGCGCGTGTGTGTGTGTTTAAGGCTAGCAACTGGAGGAAAGCCGATGAGTAAGGAGAAACTGAAGATACAGATTGGTAAAGGCCTCCCTGGGGCTGTCAGGGGGAACTCAGTGCTGTGGAGGAGGGAAATGGGGATGAGGAGCCAGTGAACCCACTTAACTGTGTAACTGATAAACACAGAAGTGGTAGAAATGCTTCTGTATTTCGGAAGCCTAAAAGAATGCAACATGATGAAGCGGGCAGTTGACAGACAGCATGTGAGGCCTCGGCATTGCACAGAAACTAGGCGGAGGGAAATGAGCTGAATCTGAAAACAGGAATGCTAGATTGAGCAAGGGGCTTATTTAGTATGCAGGCATATGCACCCGCGCGTGGTCCAATGAGATTCTATTAAAATCATTAAAAACAGAAAAAGATTGGAAAAGATTTAATGTCAGGACAGGCTGTGGCAAGGGAGATGTTCAGTATATCTACATATAGATTAGATGAGTATCTTTTAATGAAGAGACGTAGACCTTAGATTTTTGGTTAAGACCACTAAATCACCTAGTTTTAGGATCAGCTTATGACAGGAAATGCACAGATATCTAATTAAAAAGCCAATATTATATCTATTAAGATGAAACCTTAGAGAAGGTGGTTGAGGGCATAATACCAATGACCGGAAATGCTGGATTTCCAGCTTTCTTACCAGCCTCCTTCCCCTGCCTTCCTCCATTGACCCCTTCCCATGTCCCGCCGCTTGCATCTGTCCTGCACGCGGTGGCTTCACGGTTCAGAGTTGGCATGATGTGTTCAAAATGCCTTTCCTTCCTTTCTTTGGCCACAGGGAAGCATGGCCCAAGCTGTGGGTGTTGTTCCCATGGGATCAAACATCCTCCGAGAACTGCATCTCACACTGGGCTTCCGCATCCGAGGAGCTTGCTCAAGCCCCTCTGGTTGCTGGAATATCTCTTCTTTGACAATATTCTTCTCTCAGTGAGCCTCCAGGACATCTCCCAATATATCAGGATGTCTTGGCCGATTATATGAGTTTTGTTTTCTGCAATCATGTGATCACGTGGTTTGTCTCTAGCTTATCCAGCAGAGGTTTCCAAACCTCATTGATTCATGCAGCCCTTAGTTTTCAGTAATTTTTTCCCCTGGGGCCCCAGGGCATAAGCCAAACAAATAAACTTAATGGTTCTGCTTATTAAGTGGTTAGGTTCAGACAGTTTAATGAACATTTATGTCCAAACTATTGTAACTGTTAAAAAAAGTTCACACACGGAGGTTGAAAGCAGAACTATTTTAATTCTTCCAAATGGAATGTGTGTACCTGTTGAGCACCATGCCACTTCACAGACCCTGATATCAGACTGGACAGCATCACTCTCATTTTCTGTTCCACACTGGTCTTCATGTGATACTTGTGTTTTCTCACATCAACTGCCCCAAACCCAGCTTTGTAAAGAGACGACATCATCAAAGGTGTATAATGCAGTCTCACGTTGAAAGTTGAAACTGTGAACTGTCTCGACTAGTAGCTCATGCAGTGTCTGTCAGATGGTGCTAGTT
Source organism: Phoca vitulina (assembly GCF_004348235.1). NCBI lineage: Eukaryota > Metazoa > Chordata > Mammalia > Carnivora > Phocidae > Phoca > Phoca vitulina. The sequence continues at coordinate 14,420,343 of NW_022589708.1, read as the reverse complement.
TCCCTCAAAAATTAAAAATATCTCCTGGTGCCCTGGGAGTTCACTGTAGTGCCCTGGAGTGCATAATTTGAGAACAACCACATGGCCTTTTGTTTCACTAACTGATCCATTCAGCATAGAGTTCACTTATTAGTTTCCTTTTACTTAATTGCCCTCGACATTATGCTCTACTTTGATTTTATAACAAACATTTGTGACTGCTTTTTACTAGGAACATAGTAACATTTTTATCTGTGTTTATAAATTATTATTATTTACAATCACTATTATATGCGTTTTTTAAACTTCCTTGAAATAGTCACTGTGGAATTCTGTCCACAGATGGCTCAGGTACATCATCTTGCTTCTCATTGTTTGTTTGTTTGTTCATTTATTTATTGACAGAGAGAGAGACAGCAAGAGGGAACACAAGCAGGGGGAGTGGGAGAGGGAGAAGCAGGCTTCCCGCCGAGCAGAGAGCCTGACACGGGCCTCGATCCCGGGACCCTGGGATCATGACCTGAGCTGAAGGCAGATGCTTAACAACTGAGCCGCCCAGGTGTCCCTTGCTTCTCATTGTTAAGAGAAGGTCTCATACAGTTAGTGATGAAAAGGAGAAAGCAGAACACATTCTTTGTCCTCATCTCTAGAGATATTGCTCCTCTTGTCTTTTAATATTAGGTGAAAAATAGAAAGTATCAACTCAATAGATGCAGATGATTTCATCAGGTGCTTACTTTTTGCCCAAGCACCAAATGCTTTATATACATCATCTCACTTTAATCTTTGAGCAATGTTCTACATTCAACCATTCATTCTAGAAACATTTATTGAACAGGTGCTGTGTGCTAAGCATTGTTTTAGGGGCTGCAGATACAGATGTGAAAAAAAAAAACCAGGTGGAGCTCTATCCTCAAAAACCTTGCAGTCTAAGGTCACCTGGTGGCTCAGTTGGTTGTGTCCAACTCTTGATTTCAGCTCAGGTTGTGATCTCAGGGTCCTGAGATTGAACCCTGCGGCGGGCTCTATGCTTAGCGTGGAGCCGGCTTGCGATTCTCTCTCTCCCTCTGCCCCTCCCCCTCTTCTCTAAAAATAAATAAAATCTTTAAAAAAGAAAACTTGCTGTCTAGTATGGGAGACAGGTAGTAAACAAAGAATAGGTATAATAGAGTGATAGCAGACAGAAAGAAGTGCCATGATTAAGAAAAGTAGATCAGATAAAGGGGAAAGAGAATGATGGAGATGTCATTTTAGATAGGGTGGTCAGGATGTAACTCTGTGAAATGGGTGGTATTATCTTCATTTTGTGGAGGAAGAAACCGAGTCTCACAGAGGTTAAGAGACTCGTCCACCGTAGCACAGTTATAAAGACCTTAGCTGGGATTCATATCACTCTAATCAAGGAATTAATGCAATGCAACCAAGAGTCTTGAATTAATTCAAGGATAAAGTTATTAACATATTTGTCAAAGTTTGTGAGTTGAATATTATTGTGTCTGAGTAGCTGAAATGTTCTAACGTTAATTCCCATCTATAAAGAACTTGAGAACTACAGAAAGATCAGTCTCATTTATATACTTATCAAGGAGATAAAACCTATTATCACAAGGGTGGAATTATTAAATACACAAACAAACATTGTCCAGTGTGATAGAACCAAATGGTTTCTTTGAGGACAAACAAGACTTTGTTTCTTAGAAGAGGTAGATTTTCACGTTGGGAAAAAAATGGCATTTGGAGGACAATAATATTTATCTAGTTCAAGAAAGAGAGATCATTTTCTTGGTAATTGCTGGCTAGTAAATAAGAGAAAAATCAATTGGGAATTGCATTTCAAATTAAACAACTTCATTTCACTTTCTATGAAAGAAAAGTAAAATATTCCTCTCACCTGAATTTTATGAACAGAAAAGGGATCATAGAATAAAGACAACATATAATGGATAGTAATGTACTTTAATTATTATTATTATGACCAGTTAAATGGAAAAAAGAACAAGAGAGTGATGGACAGAAGAAGGAAGCTGAGGAAGCTCCAAGGGGGAATGTGTTAGCTATAAGTAAATCATGCTTGTCACACTGTGTTTTGGACATCAGAGTAAATTATCACCTGTTAACATTACTTTTGGAAGGTTTTCAGCAGATAAGAATAGTCTTCAGTTCCTCAGTGCTCTGGGAAACATGTTGCAAGTGAAAGCCTGTCAATACCAGCTCACATTTCTTTATTCATTCTCTTATTTTATGTTTAATTAAAATATTATTATGAAAAAATTCTAGGTATGCATGAAAACGAGTTCCCAACGCCAGTACCACCCCCAGAGGCAATCACTTCCATATTTTTCTGTTTGTACATTAAAATTTGAGATAGGTAGATACATAGATACACACACATACACATAACAGGTTACTCATCTATCCCCTGATTAATCAACGTATTTGTTGGACACCAATCACGAAAGAGCAGTTTATTTCACACTTCCTCCAGGGGGTATTTCACTCTTGTTCTCTCATTTTCTCACATTTTTAAGCAGTTTATTCTTATGCAGTATCCTCTTGATTCCCTCTGAGGATACCAATTAGGTTTTTAAGTTATTTTCACTTTCTCTGGAGTCAGTTTCTAATCTTCATGCCTCTCAGACTTTTTGCATTTGTTTTTTATTTTCAAAATTTTTGGTGACATTTATTTCTCTGTTTACATTTTAAAATGAAGGGCTCCCCACTTGTAGGAAATGACAAAAGATTGGAAACATATATGACCAAGGTTATTGTTTATACCACTATTTGTAGTAGTAAAGGATTGGAAAAAACCCACATGCCCATCAATTGGGGGACTGTTTGAATCAACTGTGGAACATCTTCAGAAAGGAGTTTTGTGATGCTATAAAAAAGATATTAGAAAGATGACCTATCTATCTATCTATCTATCTATCTATCTATCTATCTATCTACCTATCTATTTGAGGCGTGATCTATGGGATATAATGTTAAGTAGAAAAAAACGTAAAGTGGAGAAAAGCGTGTATAGTATGATAGCATTTACTGAGAAAGGGGAGATATAAATATATACACATGTACTTATATTTTAGTACATAGACGGATAAACATGAAATTTAAAAAATGTTAGCTTTTGGGGAGGGAGGGAATTGAATTATGCTATTTTGTCAGTTTGCCTTTGGAACCATGTATATATTTTACATAATTACAATACAAAGTTGAATTTTAAAGCATAATCCTCTCAAATCAGTAGTAAAATGAAATAGATGAATCTGATTGTATGTTCGTTTGGCAATGTAACCACACAGGAATGAGCCATCCCAAGTGATTTAAAACACAGTGATCTGTACATCTTTAGAAGGATGTGCCCCCCAAGGATGAAAATAATTGCAAAAAATCTTAAACTGTTTTTAGCAATTATATCATTGAAATCAGACTGTTTGTGTGATATACAATAAAGAAAACTAGTAATTATGTTGGTGCTATTGAGGACTGGGATTTTTGCCATGGAGGATGGATGTTAAGAGATACAAGATCAATGAGATTAAGCTAAAGCTCTGTGGTCCTGGTTCCGAATTGGAAGTGTCATTATGAACTCATGAGGTATTTCGTGTATATGTACATGCATATATTTATGTTACCACATGCATGCACATATATATGTATGTTTGTGTGTAATACTACCTTTCTCCACCAAAAAAACTGCAGAAACAGTGACCAACTCAGTAGCAATGAACACCCCTAGCACCTAGGTTCTTGTTTCTAGATATCATCTTTATCTAAAATGAAAGGACTTCTTGAAAAAATGGCTGATTCCTGGTCAGAGGTAAGAAGTACACAGAATGAACTGACAGTATTTTGATATTCTAGAGAGCAAGGAAGATGTCAAAGATGGGTAGGGTCATGTCAAAAGGAGTCAGGAGCCAGCTCGTATGGGCTCCTGCTGGATAAAGCTGGAACAGTTTACACATCAAAAAGAATAACTGCAATGAATTTCAACATATCGAATATGTTTAAATCCATGGATTCCTAATCAACAACTCCCTCCCCAACTATCCCAAAACTCATGGATCACTTTTATAAGATACAAAACTCAATTTTTTAAAAAAATTGGTGAATAAAGGGAAAAATTAGTATTTATCTTGCCTTTCTTATATGCCCGAGAATAATCAAATATTTGATGAGATGGAACTTATCTTTATAGGAGTATTCCAGATAATAAATGAAGAAGGAATGATTGAATGAGAGTATCATCTTTATGCAACCCTAATGAATTACTTGATTTAGACAGTGATTATCGATATCAACTTTGTAAAAAGAGAGCCAGATATTATGTCCCTCCTGATGGAAGTATACACGCTATATTTGAAGTGGTATTGCCCTCGGCAACCCAAATTGAACCAGTATCAGACCAAGCTTTCAATAAAACTATCCATGTACAAGAAATGTGGATGGTGGAGGAATATGTTAAGTGATGCTATGGAGAGGCAGTCAGTAAAATCTAGACTTTGAGACACTCTGCTGAACAAATAATGTGATTTCTCCAACAAATTAAATTGCAGGGAAGAAAAAAGAGGCAGAAAGAAAATCTATAGACTCTTAGAAATCAAGAAACTTACCAACCAGTCATAATGTATGTTCCCTGTTTTGGTACTGATTCAAATAAACAAATGGTAATTTTAAAAAGATCATTTATAGGATAAATCAAGTATATGAACAGTGAATGATGATATCAAGGAATTGCTGATTTTGGGGGGCTGTGACTTAGTTATTATGGTTATGGTTTGAAAGGGGGAATATTTGTCTTTTAGAGAAACATACCTTATTTATTTATTTATTTATATATATTTTAAAGATTTTATTTATTTATTTGACAGAGAGAGACACAGCGAGAGAGGGAACACAAGTAGGGGGAGTGGGAGAGGGAGAAGCAGGCTTCCCGCAGATCCCAGAACCCTGGGATCATGACCTGAGCCGAAGGCAGCCGCTTAACGACTGAGCCACCCAGGTGCCCCAGAAACATACCTAATTTAACGATGGAGTAGTATAATGTCTGGGAATTTCTAAACAATTTTGTGGATTGGGGAAGTAAATTAGGGTATGTAAAGATCAAGACTGGCCATGAATTAATACTTTTGAAGCTGGGTATTGGGCACATAGGGATGTCTATCTTTGTATATGTTTGGAATTTTCCATAATTAAAAGCACAAAAGAATAAAGAATGAAAAACCAGTCTGGGTTGAAAATAGGTAGCCAGCATGTATTTCTTTGGTGAGTCAGTGGAACTTTTTAGCTGTAAGACTTCTTTCCTGTAAGGAGGGCTGACTTTGAGCTCCATGTAGTTAGGTGGGGGAGTTCTAACTGACAGACTTCACTTGAGGGTGTGCAAGATATGCACTGCTTGTTCAAGTGCAAAAAGAAAGAGGGCTTCTCTTTGGGAGTACCCACCCCTGCTCCAGAATTATATCTGTCTCTTGGTAAATTCTTTGCAGAGCCGATCTTAGGTTTCATTTCAGAGTAAATGTCCTGGCTATCAGTCTCTACGAGGGTGGGGAGTGTTCCAAAAATATGTCTTTGAGGAAGTTAGCCTGATTACCATTATGTAGCCCACTGAGGACACATTTAATCTGACGTCTCTTTGTTTGGAGTAAATCTATCTGTTTCCAAGCATTATTTCCATCAGACACCTGGGAGATGGCTTTGTCCTTGCTCTTTTGCAGACCAGGAATACTTCTTTACAGGTAGGAGTAGAGAAGATGGAAGGTTGGAATTCTCTTCCGGGAAAAGATGCTGTTGCCTCATGAAGTACATGTCTGACGAGGTTAAAACTAGAGCCTGATCTTTCGTGTAGATTTCTAATAGTTATTGACCAGGTTTTGTATAGAGGACTATGTTAAAAGCTGACATATATTGGCTTTAGGCCAAATATTATGAAATGGAGAGACTGGCTCACACTAAGGAAATGAATGAGTCTTTCAGTGGATGAAGTTAATGGATTAATAAAATAAAATAGTGCAGAGATTGTCAGATTTTTTACTTAGTTAAGTCAAGAGACAGGCTTGAGCAGTGAAATTTTCAGATTGAGAAATGACAAACTCGATTAAGTAGTAAAATATTAGTGGACAGAAAAGGGAGAGTTGAGTGTGAGTGAGCCCTGGGTAAAGTATCTTTAAAATAAGAGGTACAGACTGTCTCTGTAATAGTCTGAATCCCATTTAAACTGGGTTCTTTAACCACACTATGGGGACTGCACTGTGGAAGGCCATTGTTAACTCTGTGTTCTGCAAAAACATGTGCGAACTCATGCATCAGTGACCAAACTCTTTATCTTTTTCCTTCTCCCTGCTGCAAACTAGCATCATCTTTATTTAGCATCTGTTTTTTTTTTTTCTATTGAAGTTCCTGGTAATGCTGTCTTTGCACTCCTTGTGCTCATAATCTCGAAGGCATTATTTATCCAGGCATTCATTCAACACACATTTATCAGTGCCTACATCCACCAGGCTCTGTCCTAGGTGCTGGGGATACTGCGGTGAATGAGATGATGGTGGTGGTCCTGGCATTCATGGGGTTAAGAGTCTAGCAGAGATCACTCCCGGCCCCCCTCCTCTCCCTAGGGCTAATGTACAGGGTCAATCCAGTTTCTCTCACCATTATCACCTTTTCCTTGGCATCTCTAAAATCATCCTCACCACAGTCTGTCTTAGATTATAGTTATGTGTCTATCACTTCCATTAGGTTAGGAACAGAATTCATTTCTTATGTATTTTTCTTTCCCACCTTCTAAACCCTTATATATAAGTTTTATGTTTTCTGGTTTCAAGATGCAATTTTGTGATTTCTGAACGACAAACACACACACACACACACACATCAGCCAACTTACAAAACCCCTTTGTGTGCAGTGGTGAGGGACTTTAAAGCAGATGACCAGATGCCTTACACAGCACCATGCCTCTCTCAGCGGCAGCTTGATGCCTTCCTCCATATTTGTCAGCTTCCTACCAGGAGGAGAGTGAAAATTACATCTGCCTCCCTTCTCTGATATTGTTATTGTTAGAACTCTTCCACCTCAATTACAGTTTTTGGGGGTGCTTTTGAAAAGAAAAAAAATAGCTTCTATTCATAAAACTTCAGGGGTTCCACCTGGAGAAATAGAAATAATGAATGGTTAATAAATATTTATAAAAACTTTTCAACTATTCTTAGTGATATCAATAGAATCTCGAAACTGGGAGATTAATTGCTGTAGAGCAAGCATCTGACATAGAAACAATAAGAATGATTGAGTACTTATAGGTACCTGGCACCGAGCCAAGTCTTTTATACAGAATAACTTATTTAGTCCTCACAATTGTACGAGGTAGGTATCTTTCCTATCTCTATTCTACTGCAGATTAAGACCCTGAGGCTTGAAGACATTAAATAATTTGTTCATAACTATCAAGTGGTAAATCTGAGATTTGGACTAATCATAATTGTATGGAAGTATCAAATAGAAAGCTTCCTTGCTTGCTTTTCCCTCCCTCCCTCCCTCTCCCTTTCTCTCCCTCTTTCTCTCTCTTTCTCTTTCTTTCTTTTGTGGATAGCTTATCAACAGGTATATGGAACCAGAATGTATGACCACATTTGGTGTGGTGTTATGGACAGTTCATTTACCATGACATACTTAATTTTTAAAAAATAATATTCTGCTTCAGGGCACCTGGGTGGCCCAGTCAGTTGAGCGTCCAACTCTTGATTTCAGTTCAGGTCATGCTCTCAGGGTCATGGGATCGAGCCCCGCATTGCTCCATGCTCACCAGGGAGTCTGCTTGAGATTCTCTCTCTCCCTCTCCCTCTGCCCCTCCCCTCTCCCCCTCCTCTCAAATAAATAAATAAATCTTCTAAAAAATAATATTCTGCTTCAGATACTAATATTAATGTCCTAGTATCACATGCTTTTATTATTAGTAAACAGTGGTCACCAATTGAACTTCAGTTGTTGAATTTTACTCTGTGTGTAGTAGAGAAATACGTTGTTGTCTTATTAAATAAATTACTCAATGCAATTGAATTTAGAGATTTTATTTTCTGTAATTCATGGCACTATATTTAAAAAAAATTCCCCAACTCTAAATTTGTGGTATATTACAGAACTTTTTTTTAAACTTGCAACTGTGAGAAACTTTGGAGGCACATTTTCTCAGAAGAGGAGCAATTGGTCTTTGAATGTATGCCCATTTATATTTCTTACTGCAAGTCATTTACATTTACATGTTTCACTTATTGAGTCGTGCTTCTAAAATGTCAAATGCAATTATTATAGTCCGCAATGACTGGAAAAACTTCCCTCCAAATATTTTCCTCGGGAAAGAAGAGATTTCTTCTGCCTTGTTTGAGTTCAGTAGCCAGAAGCTTCCAGGTTATCTCGCTGTCCTCTGGCCTCTTACAGACCTTCTCCATCAGAGTTGCATACGGTCTGCTTTTTCAGAACCTCTTGCTGGAAATCCCTCTCGTGAAGCTACACGGGAGGTGTGATACGCTCTGGAAGGCTGATCTACACGGAGATCCTCACTTCCATGTCAGGACTCTTGTAGTCACCAAGACTTTCCTAGAACAGAATTCATATCTCCGAACTCTACCCATTGAAAATTGTCTCTAGACTGAAACAGAGCCTCTGGATTTATATCTGTATCTCTGTGGACTTCTACTTGATGATTTTTTACCTAGTAGTTATTTTTTACTTAATAATACCTTATAGGTTTAGTAATTTCTGGTTTTAAAAGCACTCCACACCTACCCTCTTTTGTTTTGTCTGCTCCATAAGCCTAGGACTTAGGAAAAGAACTATTATTAGAAGAGAAACTGCAGCTGGGAAGAAGTTTGGGGACTCATAGAATGACATGGCTAGTTGGCAAAGGGATCAAAACATCAGCTTTGAATTTGTGACTCTTGGTCCCCACCTCTTGAGACTAGACCATGCTGCTCATGTAGCACGTTTTCAAAATAGCACGCTTCATAAATTGGTCAGTTCAATTAATTTGAGTTTCTGACACTTTGTTGTATTGCTGACCCTTGGCTTTTCCTAAAATGATGTTGAACCCCACAATTCATTATGACTTCCAGGGCACAGCGATTGCAGAAGCTGCTAAAAGTATGCCAGGACATAAAGGCAATGTCTTAATGATTTAAGACAAGAATCCTTTATTCCTGAAGTAATTCTGTTCACTAATGTGATCAGGGAGCTTAATTTCAGTTTGACAAAGGTTTCAAAATAGAACTTCATGAGGGCACACTGGAATTAGATATTCATGGGTAATATTCTTAAGTTTGTGAAGTAGAATGTTAATGAAGGGAAGTACTGATTTTATTTTAGCTTAATTATACTACATTTGCTGTTATATCTGCTACAGATTGTAAAGAACTTGATATTATTACTTTGCCTTCTCTTCTTGTTCAGGACCTGTTGTGCTTTAAGGCATAGAACTCTTTAGAATCTGTAGCAGACATAACATTAAATATAATATACCCATTGTGAGTAAGCAGATAAAATCCTTAACAAAATTCCTTGTATTTTTAGTTGCAAAATAATGTCATTGTCTTTACCTTCTTATACTGGAAGGTTCTCGTCTGAACTATGGACCTCTGTGAGATTAGGAATCAAATACATAGAATAGCAGAAAAATAGCCAACCCATCATGCCACCCTAAATTATTAGCTTCCTTTTCAAAGTCTTCTGCAATTTCTTTCTTTATCCAGTATTTGGAGATTAAGAATTTCCATTTTGTGGGGGGTAGCTGTTGTCAATAGGCTCCTCCTGGGTGAATTCAAGAAGTGATAGAAGTGATAGAAATTGTTTGAGAGCTGATGCCAGATAGTAGCAGAGGCTCACATGAGACATGGCCCTGTTGTTTTTCTGTTACCACATGTTGTGGATAATAACAATCATTTTGATAACCTCCATTTTCTTAGAAAATGATTGAATTGAAAATATAAGCTTGGAAATTACAGAGTGCTATGTGAAAGCTTTGTGGGGAAAACTTGTATAGAAGTTGATTTTTCTTTACTTTTGCTATTGTCTCGGTCCAGCTTCATGTTCGATGACGGGGAGGCTAAAGCAAATCATGTGGGTTTCCACAGGGTCGCGCCCCAGTGCCAGTAACCCAAGAAACTTGGATGTTTCAGGGTGGGAAAGTCTTTGGATGATCTTCACTTTACTCACTCTGTCTTAGGGGAAATTGCTGTGGGTACCTGGGGGTGTTTATCAATTTTCCTCCCTGGTCCTAACAGTTACAAACTAACCCCATCCTCTTTCAGTTATTGCCCCGTGAGAGAGCTTTGCCAAGCACAGGTCATCTCTGCCTATTTCAGTGTGAGGCCCGGATAGACCTAGTTTCAGGTTCCATTAGTCCTTCCTTGGCCCCCTCGTAAAAATATCCTCTTCTCAAGGGAATTCGGACACCTGCTACAACATGGATGATTCTTGAGGATATTACGCTCAGTGAAATGAGCCAGATACAAAAGAATACTGTGTGATTCCATTTCTGTGAGTTTCCTAGAACAATCAAATTCACAGGGACAGAGAGTAGAATGGTGGTCTCCAGGGGCTGGGAAGAGGTGGGGGATGGGGAGTTACCACTTAATGGGGACAGAGTTTCAATTTTGCAAGGTGAAGAGAGTTCTAGAGATGGGTGGTGGTGATGGTTGCATGACATTGCAAAAGCATTTAATGCCACTGAACTGTGACACTTAAAAATTATCAAGGTGGTAAAATGTGTTATGTGTATTTTATGAGAAATAATTTCAAAAATCTTCTATCATGCCATTTATTATGTCTAGATTTTCTTGCCTCAACTAGATAATCTCACCTTTTCTAATTGTTACCTATAAAACATCCACCCAGTACTCAGATGTAGGATTTGTATCCTCCCTTTCCCTCATCCCACACAACCAGTCCATTCCTGAATCCAAGTGATTTTACTCTCAAAGTATATCTCCATTCTGTATGCTGATTTTGGTCTCTACCACAATGAGTTTAGGCTAGACTACCATCCTCTCTCCCCTAGACTCCTCTGGCACCCTCATCATGGGTCTCCTAACTATGTCTTTCCAGCCTTTTTTTGCTGTTCCTTCTACATGAAATGTTCTTCCTCCATTATTTCACTAGGCTGGCCTTCTCTTCTTTCAGATCTTCCTGGGAAGGTCCCATCATGCAGAGCGCTTCTCATCCTCTGTTCTAACAGGTCCTTCTTCCCTCCCCTTCCATGCTGGCCTCAGGGATTCTCTCTCTGCTCCCTACTTATTTTCTTCAGGACACTTACCATCATGGCCTTTTCTTGTTTACTTGGTTGATTATTGACTATCTTTTCGAGGAGAATACAACCTTCATGAGGTTAGGGATCTCATCTCCTGTGCTAAACCCACAGAGCCCAGAGAACATGGTAGATATTCAATGAATTTATTGAGTGAATGAACAAAAATACATAGTTGTACAACATTTCTCACTTTCACAGTTTAAAAATAAAGTTTTAGATATATTACATAGTTCACTATGATACTGTAAAAACACGGATTTGAAGAAATTGTGTATTTATAGTTTGTTTTGAAGGTATTTAACATATAGGATAAGGAGTGCACTTGTCATGATGAGCACAGGGTGATGTATGGAACTGTTGAACCACTATATTGTACACCTGAAACTCATATAGCACTGTATGTTAACTCACTGGAATTTAAATTAAAAAATCAAAAAATAGAGTTCCGGCAGAGAGCGAGGTGAGAAGCGCAGCGCGGCTGTCTATCCTGGGGCCCTCCAGGGCCCCCGGCCTCAGGCCGGCGGGTGCCCTGGGGGGCCCGGGGACAGGTCGCGGGCTCTGACCCGCAGCGACCCAGCGCCCTTGCCGCAGCCGTCCACCGGCCGGGCCCAGACTGTGAAGCAGCCGCGAGGCTCCTCCCACCCCCACCCCCATCCCCAGCCCCACCCCCAGCCCCACCCGCACCCCAGCCCCACCCCCAGCCCCACCCCCACCCCCACCTTGGCACCGATGGCGGCGGCCCCTCGGAGCGCAGACCTCGCCGGCTGCCCGCTCCCCTGGCCCCACTCTGCGGGCACGCGGCGCCTTTGGAAGTCGGGTGTGGCGGGGGGAGAAGAACGGCGGCCACTCGAATGCCGCAGACCGCCGTTGGGGCCTCCGAGGGCCCGAGAAGGTGGGACTGCGTGGACGCAAGCTCGACCACCCTTGGGCCTTGGAGCCCCACAGATCTGGGCCCTGGGATGACCTATCGGTCCCCATTGGACAAAACCCCACCTTCTCCGGGAACAGTGGACAGAGGCCCTAACGGGCCCGGAAGGCGAGCGAAGCCCCGGTCGACGACGGGCGGAACGGCTAACGGGCCACAGGCTGCTGGTCTTCGTTCTACCAGACGTTGATGTTGGAAGATCGAAATGGGAGAATTACGTACCGCATTTGGCCAATAGGAAGACCACCCTTTGGGAAGGTTTACTGGCCATTTTTAGAAAGCCTGTGTATATAATATGGAAAAGCTGCTCTCAACTTTCCCCCCAGCCTTTTAGAAAACTTCTGCCACATCTAGGCCTTGTAGATGTAAAGAGGTTGCCGACATATGATAAAGTAGAGTTAGATAAATCACGTCTTGTAAATGCCTATTTGTTTTTTTAAAAAAATCATAGAAAAGTAATGTCTTTTGGAAATGACTTTGGAAATGGAATTGTTAGACCACTTCTAGAAGCGACATCAGGAGCGACACACGTCCACGTTTGTTCAGTGGGTAAGAGCACATGAAGTAGACGACCTTGAGGAGGAAGGAGAGAAGGTTCTGTGCCAGACTGGTCATATTTAGAAGACATTTTCATATTATAACCGTTGTTTTGTGTGTGCATGTTATTCCTCAACTACTGTATACATAGTTGACAACGCTAAGTACTTTTTTGAAATATCTAGGCTTTCTAGATGTTCTGAAGTGCCTGATACATGTTAAAAATAGAGGTAGTAAAAAGACATTCTTGTAAATATCTTTTAACATTCATATGAAATGCTGTTTGATTTGGGGGGAATGGCCAAACCACCTCTTTGAATAGCACACACTGTGTTTGTGCACTGGTTCGAAGGAGGAGGGAGGAGAAGGAAGTGCAGAGAGCTCTGCCAGTGTGTTTATAGTGAGGGAAGATAAACCATTGTCCTTTATGTTCCTGCATTTGTTTTTACTTAGCTGTGTATGTATATAGTGTATATACGGGACAAATGAGTCCTAATTTTCAACATCTAGTCTTTCTAGATGTTAAAGAGGTTGCCAGTGTATGACAAAAATAGAATTAGTAAACTAATACATTGTGTACATTTTGTGTTAAAATTCTTAGAAAGATTGTCTTCTGAAAATTTGAGCATTATAGCCCACTGGGTTGGTGGAGGAAGAAGAGGAGAGAAGGGTTCATCTTAGGCTAGAATGTTCATATTTTGAAGACACTTTCAGATTATAACTGTTACATGTGTGCAGTTTATTCAAGACTGCTGTGTATATAGTGGACAAATTAAGTCCTTATTTAAAACATCTAGTCTGTTTAGATGTTTAGAAGTGCCCAACGTATGTTAAATGTAGAGGTAGTAAAATATCGCTTTGTAAATATCTTTTTTTCTAAAATTCGTAGGAAGTAACTGTCTTGGGGATGGAATTGTTAAACCACCTCTGAGTGGTATACTGTCGTGTATCTTTGTTCAGTGGTTTGGAGGAGGTGGAAGGGAAAGAATTGCAAAAGGTAATAGGCTACTGTGTTCCTGTTTGCACATTTTCAGACAAAAGCATTTTTTTTGTATGTTCTGTGCATTTTGTTTTGCTGTGTATATAGTGTATATAATGGACAAATGAATCCTACTAATTTTGCAACATCTAGTCTCTAGATGTTAAAGAGGTTGCTTGTGTATGACAAAGTAGTAAAATTAGCACATTCTGTACACATTGTGTTGAAATTCAAAGGAAAGCTTTTCTTCTGTAAATGACTTTTGGATGTGAATTTGTTCAACCACCTTTAAGCATTACACATGCTGATACTTGTCTACTGGATTGGTGGTGGAGAGAAGGAAGTGAGGGAATAGTTTAGGCCAAAATGGTGGTCATATTTAGAAGATACCTCAGATTATACCCATTGTTAGGTGTGTGCAATTCTATTTAGCAGTGCTGCTGTGTACATAGTGGACAAGTACTTATATGAAATATCTCGTCTTTCTAGATATTTAGAAATGCTTGATGTATCTTAAAGTAGAAGTAGAGTCACGCTTCTTGTAAATAGCTTTTAAAAACTGATGGGGGGGCGCCTGGGTGGCTCAGTCGTTAAGTGTCTGCCTTCGGCTCAGGTCATGATCCCAGGGTCCTGGGATTGAGCCCCGCATCGGGCTCCCCGCTCAGCGGGAGGCCTACTTCTCCCTCTCCCACTCACCCTGCTTGTGTTCCCTCTCTCGCTGTGTCTGTCAAATAAATAAATAAAATCTTAAAAAAAAAAAACTGATGGGAAATACTATCTTTGGAAATGGAATTGCTAAACCACCTCTCTGAACAATATACTTGTTCAGTGGTTTGAGGGAGGTGGGAGGGAAGAAATTGCAAAAGATGCTTTGCTAGTGTATGTTAGGAAATTTCAGCTTATCCATTGCCCTATATGTTATGTGCATTTAACTTGCCTGTATATATTGTATATAAACTGGACAAATAGGTCCTAATTTTATAATATCTAGTCTCTAGATATGGAAGAGGTTGCCAATGTATGACAAAAGTAGAGTTAGTAACCTAACACATTTTGTACACTTTGTGTTAAAATTCATCGAAAGGCTGTCTTCTGAAAAGGACCTTTAGAGATGACATTGTAGTCACATCTAAGTAACACGTGCCTGTCTGCACTCATGCGCTGGGTTGGTGGTAGAGAGGAGTTGTGAGAAATGAAGGGTTCTAGGCTAGAATGTTCCCATGCAGAAGACACTTTCAGATATAACCCATTGTTACATGTGTGTAGTTTATTCAACACTACTATGTATATAGTGGACAAACTTAAGTCCTTATTTGAAACATCTAGCCTTTCTAGATGTTTAGAAGTGCACAAAGTATGTTAAAAGAAGAGGTAGTAAAATAACACATTTTGTAGATAATCCTTTTGTTAAAATTCATATGAAATATTGTCTTTTGAAAATGGAATGATCAAAGTGATCAAACCACCTCTCAGAGCAGTACACATTATATGATATTTGTGCTGGTTCAGGGAGGAAGGAGAAGAAAGCGCAAAGGGCTTTCTACCAGTATGTTTATAGTTAGGCAGGATTAACCATTGTCCTGAACGTCTGCATTTTGTTTTACTTAGCTGTGTATGTAGTGTATATAAAGGACAAATGAGTCCTAATATACAACATCTAGTCTTTCTAGATGTTAAAGAGGTTGCCAGTGTATGACAAAAATAGAGTAGTAAACTAATACATTGTGTACACTTTGTGTTTAAATTCATAGGAAAAGACTATTCTGAAAACAACTAGAGGAAGTGAAATTGTTAAAATCCCCCTCTAAGCAGTACAGATGCTTATACTTTCCACTAGGTTGATAAGAGATGAGAACAGGAAGCGTTCTAGGCCAGAATGTTCTTTCAGTGCTACTATATATGTAGTGGGCAAATTTTAAATAACTCCTTACTTGAAACATCTAGTCTTCTGGATGTTTGAAAGTGAACAACATGTTAGAAGTAGAGAATTAGAGTAACAACACCCTTTAAGTATTGTTGATTTACAGGAATGTCTGTATTTGGGGAATGGAATTGTTAAACTTGATGTCTTGGAGAGTATGCTGAGTGTTCACTGGGTTCACTGGGGGACGGGGACGGGGCCAGGGAAGGAAGTGAGGAGAGGAGGGTTCTGGGCCCGTGAGTCTTTAAAATTCTGTATGTGCATTTTAGTTAATACTGCTGTGTGTCAAAGGATAAACAAGTCCGAATGCCCAAAGTATATTAAAAGTAGAGGTAGTAAAATAATCCCTTTATGAATGCCCTTTTGTTAGTTTTTAGGAAGGACTGTTCTGGGAGTGTCTGTTAATCCACCTCTTAGAGCTAGATGTAATCCTATACTTCGTCATTAAAATGGTGGAGGGAGCAAAGGAGGGGTGAAGGGAAGGGCTTTTTGCTAGTATCTCCACATCTAGAAGACCGTTGTAGGTTATAACCATAGGTCTGTATGGGCGTTTTTATTAAGTACCTGTGTTTGTTGTGGACAAGTTTCATTATTTTGTAACATCTAAGCTTTTGGATGTCCTGAGGTGACAATGTATGATAAAATGTACAGCTAATGAATTAACCAATTTATAAGTTTCTTTTTGTTATCATTGATAGAAAAGAAGCATCTTGGATGTGGAATTGTTAAGCTGTCTCAGAAATGTCAGGACTTTACTAGGTTGGCAGCAGAGGGGCAGAAGGAAGTATAGAGGGAAAGATGTATGCGGATGTGTTCATATTTACATTGTAATGATAACTGTTAATGTGTGTGCGTCTCTTTGGCTGTTCTATAGGAATAAATTGATTGAATGGAAACGTACCTCCTTGCTAATATTTGAATAGTATAGAATGATAATGAATTCTTTTTAGAAGCATTGTACGTTGTGTACTCTTACTTTGTCTCAGTTTTAATTGAACATTAAGGGAATGCAGTATTTTAATTGTAACTCTGCCAGTATCTTTATCTAGAGGCCTGTTGCCGTTTTTATCTTTTATGAAATTTTTGTAGCCAAGAAAGGCAGGATTACATTTTTTTCCTTTCAGATGGAGTTGGTGTAGTGTATTCTTGGTTATCAAAATACTCAAAAGTTTGGGGACTTTGAAATGGTAAATATTCATGGTGATAAAAAAGCATGATACATAACTGTACGATCTTAATTACATTAAAATGCTTACTTATGTAGATACACACATGGCATCTAGAAGTCAAACTGTAAACTGCTTGTGATTATGGATGACTTTCTTCTTTGCTTATTGTGTTTTTCAGTTTCTTTTTATGCACATGTTAACTTTTAAAAAATTAATTTTCAAAAACCTAAAAAAATCAAAAATTAAAAAATATCTATGATCTTAATAGCTAATAGTACAAATGAGGAATTGTACTTTAAGACAAGTGAGCTAGGATCAGCTGGTCACCAATTTGGATATTGCAGAATGCTGTCTGTCATATGAACACACTGAGTTTCTTAGTGTGAAATTGGGATAACAATAACTATTGGGGGCGCCTGGGTGGCTCACCTGGTTGAGCATCCAACTCTTGGTTTCAGCTCAGGTCATGATCTTGGGGTCATGGGACTGAGCCCCGCGTGAGGCTCTGTGCTCAGTGCAGAGTCTGCTCGTCCCTCTCTGTCTGCTCCTCCCCCCTGCTTGCACGCGCTCTCTCACTCTCTCTTTCTCAAATAAATAAATAAAATCTTTAAAAAACAATAATACCTGTCCCATCCATTTAGAGTAGTTAGAAAGATTTTTTGTTTTGTTTTGTTTTTTTTTAATTTCTTATTTGTAGAGTGCTTTAACATTTACAAAGTGTTTTCTTATTTGTGCCTCCAAGCAACCTGGTGAAGTAGGTGTGCTTATTTGTCTTTTATAGAAGAGGATCTTGATTTCTGATATTCTAGAGCTGGTTAGTGAGTGGCAAAGGTGCGATCAGACTGAGGCCATTGGTTGTGTATTTGTTATTCTGTCTTCGCCGCGGCAGCTGCCTGCTCACTGTACCGCAGCCGAGGGACAGAGACCATTCTGAACATTCTACGGTGTACGGAAAACATCTATTCTTACTGTTACAGCTTTTAACCTTGCCGAGTTTCACCTATATAAGTTTGCTGCATTTTCTTACATATTAATTGATTAAGCACCTGGGCGGTATACAAAAACACATAAATCTACGCTGCACATAAATTTTTCAGTAGCACTTGTTCACTCCCAAAATGTTTTATTTTGCTTGAATTTAGAGGTGGTGAAAATAAAGGCACTTGAAATTATTTAGCTTTCTGAATTTGACTCTGTATCTCTGTTTGCTTTTGCTGATCATGCTTTTGGTCATGTGAGGGTGTTTGCCATGTGATGTTTGCTTTTGGAAGCACTTGTTCACACATATAGAGTCCATCTGCTCTTCCCAAATTGGACAGAGATGCTAAAAAAAGTGGAGTCGGTCTAAATGGAGTCATACACAGTATGTATGTGTGTGTGTGTGTACTTATATGTGTGTCTGTATCTATGTGTGTGTATGTCTTTTATGTGTATAAATGGCATATGTGTGTACGTATATAATGTGCATACACACAAATACACATACATGCATGCATGCACACGTGTACATATATATGTGTATATGTAATTTTTTTCCTTTTGACAATGAGCAAACAGTCTGGCTATTTTTTCTCGAGGCATCACCTTTCATATATGCACTGTAAACAGACGAGGCTCTTCAAAGTGTGTTCCCTTTGTGCAAAAAGAAAGAAGAAAAGGAAACTGGCTCAGAGCGCTAAGAATACCTGCCCCATCGTTTACGTTTCACACTATAGGGAAGGTGGAGTTCTGGGGATTTCATTAGAATGTGCCCTACTCGGTCTCCTCAACCACGGGAATCCTGAAGGAGACAGTGTATGTGATTGTGGGCAATGACTGAATGGTTCTTTAGCCTGTCTCTAGTGACCTTTCTCTTCCTGAGCCTTACAGCCCACGTACACAAGTCTAAACTTTGACTTGACATTCTTATGCACCTGCTGGGTGATATGTGGATGGGTCCTGAAAGTTTGATGTGATTCTAACTAATGTCTGGATGTCTTCTCACTAAGGAGACCTTTGTGTGTAGGTATAAAACACCCCAGGACTTAAAGCCTTATCTAAAGATATTTGAAAATCTAAGTAAATTGTGTACATCAGGGTCACTACTTTTTTATTATTTTTGACTCTGTGGGCAAATGTGTAAAACACTTCTCTGAGGGAAGCTATGCTTTTTTTCCCACCCAAGTATCTATTTCTAATCAGACTCTATAATATATAAGCCTCTTTTCCTTGTTTTAGTTCTATGTGTGGATACTCATAACTCTCAGCGTCTGTTCTTCACCTTTACTCACAGCGGATCAGGGGAGCATCTTTTATTTTATTGTCCTTCAGGGGCAGAGATGATGCCATGAGGGTGGATGGGTGGATGTAATCGAAGAGGCCACTTTGATGAACAGATTCGGTGATGTAATTTGCTATGAAAACTGTTTCTTGGTTTGTGGCACAGGGCTCTCTGAGCTATGAGAGATCTGATTTACTTTCATTCCCACAATCTGTCTACCACCGTCGCTACCAGGGAGGCAGCTCAACACGTTCTCTAGCTACATGGAGTGGCAGCGGCTGCTTATCAGCATTTTGCTGGGAAAAGCACACTCTTTGAGCTCGTGCTTCAGCGTGCCTTTAAAGTGCCTTTCTGCTGTCTTTTGTACTTACCTGAATTTGTTCACCTTGAGGCAACCTTTGTGATATCACATTTCTAGACCCGATCTGGTCGAGTAAATATACTGCCAAGAACACCATTTCCAAGCTGATCAAGTGATTTATAACATAAATAGCTGTCATTTACTGAGCACCTGCTAAGTGCTAGCCATCTCACCGATGCTATCTCATTATTCTTCACCAGAAATGTAAGACATGATCCCCATTTTTCAGATGAGGAAATCGAGATTCAGGGTGTCGGTTTGCTCAAGATTCCCAGTTAGTAAGTGGGAGAGTCAGTGCAGGACCAATGTCTCTCTGATTCCAAAGCCCAAGTGTTCTGTGATGTGACCATAGTGCTCCACCTTGGGCTGTATCACAGGCTCTAGCACTTGATTTTGGCTCTCTGACTCTCCTTAATGAAGTATGACTCAGTGATTCTTATGACCAGTGTTCAGAACTCTAGTTATGGTAGATCTCTACCACCTCGATGCACTGTGGATTTGACACCTTTGATCGGCAGATCAATGCCATGTTGGTTTTCCTTACTGTCCTCCAGCCTGACGAAGGACATGTTGACTTTTCTGATTGTGGCTGGCAACTTCTTTATCTGTCAGGCTGCTGTCTAAGAGCTCGCTCCCCAGGTAGCAGAATTTAGTGACAGTCTCTCTTTGTTGATAATGGACACCTGTAAGCTGAATTTCCATTATCCTAAGCAAGGATTGGTATCTCTGCTGATCCGCCTTGGGCAACAACCAACTTTTAGGCATTCAAGTTGTAATAATTTCATTTGTAAAGTTCTGCTGGTGATACATGGAATTACTTAGGTATGCGGTATTAAAAACAGGTATATTCCTGTTTTCTGGTGTGCCCCCTTTTTTGTATCAGCACTGGTTCATGGGAATGGCATCTGCTCAGATCTCTGGGTTGGTCACTGAAATCCTGTCACAAGTGATACTTACCATATATTCTATTTCATTTAACAAACTTTAGAGAACCTGACATACTGTTGTATATAGAGCTACGGTTTGAGTAAGTGTGATGCTCATAGTAACTTTTAGATAAAGCTGAATATTAGTCTTCACTATAATTTACGTATAACATTGTTTCTGTTTCAAAATCAAAGTAAAATTTCTAGAAAATTAAGTAAAACCTTGGCCAAATTTTTAAATCTTTTCTGAGTCATTTTCCTTGTCAGTAAAACAGAGATAACACACATGCTTCTTATTTAGACATTGTCAATGCAAGGAAATATATATAAAGTGCCTTGTATGGTGTCTGGCATATTATTGCTCTAAATGGCATTTCTCTTCCTCTGTAAACTGTGAATCCTGCAAAGTAATCCTTAGCCCATTTTCTTTGTATGTTGACTTTATCATTATAGTTATCAATATGTAATTGCTATTGTATCAGATGACTGCATTTAGGAGACTTATTGTCCTTTAATTGTCATTAAAGAATATGGATGTGAGAGTCTAGGTTACTTTGTATGCTAATTTAAAAGCTTTCTCCTAATATAACTAGTTTATATTTTAATTTTTGATACAAATATTAACATCCATATTGTCACATCATAAAAAAAATATGTAGCTATAGCCAGCAAGGATTAACTTCTTAATACAGGTATTTATATTGTCTTACTTGAGGGACTCATTTTGATCAAGCAAGAATGGAAAAAATGTATTTCAGTTCATTTTTCTTCACCTATAATTTTCTATAAATAAAATTCCATGACTTGATTAAATCCATAGGAATTATAGGACTGTAAAGGAAATGAAAATTGATTATTTTTATTATCATTACTTTAATTTTAATGCTCCTTTATGTTTATAGTTTTATTGAGTTTTCTTTCAGAGGAGCTTAAGAACTATAGGCTCAAAACTGAAAACATTCAAGACAGAGGTAGTGAGTGGGGGGCTGAATACAAGATGGCAAAGTAGACCACACAGGTCATAATAGAGTCTGTAATAGCAAATTCAATCAAATCTCACTTGATAATGAATATAAATTCCTGGATTATTCATCCTTTAGTTTTCAGTTAGACATATGCCATTATGTAAGGTGTAAATCACATCCTTGTGGCTCGAACTCCCTTCTAGGAAGGGTTGTGGGGTTGTCTCTCGAGAGTCGTTTGGTGTGGAATTTGTCTAGGAAGACCTTGTCTTTGAGGTCTGCACTCCCTTACTTTCATCCCAGAGGCATTCAGTGTCTTCTGGGGATCCAAGAATCCGTCAACTTCTGCAGCAGTGATAACCCTCACATCTTGGTGGCTTACACTAGCAAAGATGTGTTTCTTGCTCCTGTTACTTGTGGCTGTGGTGGATTGCCTGTGGGTCTGTATATCATACCATCTGGATGTCCAGGCTGCTGAATTACTTTGGGTCTGTTCCACTTGTGTTATCATTCTGGAACACAGACCAAAAGGAGCAGCTCCTATCTGGGACAGCTCCTGGCAGGGAGAATGAACCCAGGAAGCTGAATTGAGTACATAATTGGATTTAAAGCCATGACCTGATGTGACATACCTCGTGTCTGCTCACAGGCCATTGGCTGAAGCAAATCACATGGCCAATCTCACAGGGCAGGGGTAGGTCAGGGGCAAGAGGGGAAAGTGGATACTTGTGAGCAGTGATGTAGTCCATCCCACATTGACACAGATCTTCTGGACCCTAGATGTTAAGAGAGAAATTAGGTGATAAAAATTTATATTGTGAATTCCCTCAGTTGGCATTTATTGAACCATGCAGTAGACTATAAGTGTTAAAAACATAAATGGTCCAAACTTGATGTCCAAATGAAACTTATACAGCATTTTATAGGATCAGATGTGTGTGCAAGTAACTGTAACATATCCATCCATTCACTTGTTGATTTGTGCAATAAATACTTATTAAGTATTTACTGTGTGCCAGGTACTGTTCTAGGTGCTGGCTCCCTTGCTCTTTGCTTTACTCTCTGCCTGGTCATTTTCCTTCAATCCCAGGGCTTTAATTCCCATCTGTAGATGGATGACTGAATCCGTTCTCAGACACAGACTCTGTTCTGAGCTGCATATTAAGTACCTTCTAGATGGTAACTATGCTTTTATTGGTAATACCCATCTTGTACCTCATGTCAAAAATTGAACTCTTTGTGGGTCCCAAGCTTCCTGTCCTTCGCCACCCATTTATGCACTCACTTATTTATTCATTAATTTATTCATTCAGCACATATTTACTGAGTACTTACCATATGCTAGGTGCTGCTTGAGCTGTTGGAGATTCAGCAGTGAACAAAGCAAGCTTCTTGCTTTCATAAGAGCATACACTTAGAAGTGGGGAGATAGCAGTTAACAGGTGGTAAATAACAAAGAAACTAAGTGCAGATAATGAGAAGTACTATAAAATAAAAATTAAAAAACGCCGACTGTGTTGTCAAGGAAGGTCTCTTGAGCAGGTGGCATTTCCGGAGGGACCTGATGGGACAAGAAGGAACCAGCAATGTGAATCTGGAGAATGTCTACTTTGGGTACAGGGAGCAGTTGGTGACAAGAGGTAAAGGTGGGGACAAACTTGAGGTATTCAGGGGAGTTCAGCAGGGCAGTCTGGTGAGTGACACTGGGCTGGGTGGCCCAACCCAGACTCGATGGGCTTTGAAGGCTGCAGTAGATGTGGTGCAAGGGTGATGAGAAGCCATTGGAGTGGCCTTGCCATCAAGCCAGAAGCCAAAGCCTCATTCTTGATTCCTCTTCTTCATTCCTGTATCCAATCTATGTCTATGACTTTCTCTCTCCCCCAAAACTTCTCAGGTCTGTCCACCTCACTACCTCCTATACCTCCTACTGCCCTTCCTCCCCAGTCCATGCCATCATTGTTCAGGGTGGCTTCTGGCTGGTCTTCCTGCTTCTACTTGCCCACTTCCAGTCTGGTCTCCATCTCACTGCCAGAGTGATCTTCCCAAAATGCAACTTCGTTCAAGTCAGTCTCAGCATAAAGACATTTGGTGCTTCCAATCGCCCTATGCTCCGATGCCCTTCCTGTCGTGTGCGCGCACACACACACACACACGAGCTAATCTTTCAGCCCTGCTGCACTGCAGACCTGTCATCCTCTGAAGGACCAGTTTCCCTCCATGACAAGGCACAGTTAGTCCCTGTGCATTCTCTTCCTTCTGTTCCCGTTCCCACAGTTGAATGACTTCAGGTCACCTTCCAGGTCCTAGCGTAAGTTTCCCTGACAGCTCTGCCTGGGTTCATCCCCTCTCTTCTGTGCCCTCACTGTTCCCTGTGTGTTTTCTTCCCATCGTCACAGCATTCCACAGGGTACTCGTCTGTCTGCCCGTCAGAGAGAGTGTGAGGTCTGTCTTACTCCCTTTTGTTCCTGAAGGGCTTAGCACGTGCCCAGAGCTAGTAGATGTTAAAAAAAATTTGTTGATTGAACAAATGAATATATATGTATAATTCGAGCAGCCAAAAATGTGACTATTTCGTAGAGCACCTTCTATTTGTAAATAGAAGATGCTCTACATAAAGCTAACCGAGTTAAATAAAGCTGGGGGACATGAGTCATTTCTTGTAACAGAAATAGGAGTAGGTGCATGGAAAGAAAAAGGGAGCATCCCTTCAAGATAGTGAGCAAAGGTAGCTCAGTGCAGCAGAGAGATTATTGAGCCTGGGGTCAGAATACTAGAGTTGAATCTTTAATATGATTCACTGTGTAACTTTGGTCGAGTAACTTACCCAGCACATTCTCAGGAGCCAGAGAACTGGGTTCAAATCTGGCTCTGGCACTTTCTAATTGTGACCTTGGGCAAATTACTTATCCTCTGGAGAATGGGGAAGCCATTGGTATCCACCTTGTAGAACTGCTGTGAGGATTTTTTTTTTTTTTTAATCCAGCTTACTTGAGGTATAATTGACAAATAAAATGGTAAGATTAATTTAAAGTATACATCATGGTGATCTGATATATATGTATACATTGTATAAAGAGTCTCCTCATCTAGTTAATGAACGCATTCATCACCTCACATATTTATTTATCTCTTTAATTTTTTGGGGGTGGAAATATTGAAATCCTACTCTCAGCAAATTTTCAGTTATACAATATAGTGACCATGTTTTGCATTAGGTCAGACCTTACTCATCTTAGAGTTGAAAATATATACCCTTTTACCTGCCTCTCCCTATTTCCCCTACCCCAGCCCCTGGCAGCTTCTTTTCTACTCTCTGTCCTACGAATCTGACTTTCCCCCCAGCTTCCACATAGAAATGATACCCTGCAGGGGAGCCTGGGTGGCTCAGTCGGTGAGGCCACCCATTCTTGATTTCAGCTCAGGATGTGATCTCAGGGCCATGAGATCGAGCCCTGTGTCGGGCTCCATGCTCAGCGGGGAGCCTGCATGAGATTCTCTCTCTCTCTTTCCCTCTGCCCCTACCTCTGCTCTCTCTCTTTCTCTCTCTCTCATTAAAAAAAATCAATCTTAAAAAAAAAAAAATGATACCGTGCAGGATTATCTTTCTCTGGCTTATTTCAGTCAGCATTGCTTTCAGGATTAAATGAGATAAGGAGGTGCTTACAGAAGTGCCTGATAAATATTACTACTGTTATCATCAGTACTAAAATAGAGATAGGAATATTTTCACTAAGAGTTATAATGTTGACCAAGTATGATGATTTTTGAAAAGCAGCATTGATAGTAAGTTAGTATAAAAATATATTCACTTATAATGAGTATAAGGGTAGGAAGAAGTGAAAAATAGGACAATGCATGGCAAGGTTGAAGGAAAGTTTTTGCGTTCTCTCAGAAGTATTGTGGTGCTCAAGAGTCTTTCGAGAGGTCTCTGAGCATCCTTTTGTGTCCTCTGGGGCTGCTTCTCTCCTCTCTCCAGCAGATCACAGAAATGCCAAGTCCATTACCTTTTCCATGCCAGCCCTATCTCTAGCCCTTCCTCTGGTGCTCTCACACCTTTGGCTGCAGGCTTCTGTTTAGAGCCACAGGACAGAAATCAAGGTTGCAACGGTCCATATATCTCTCTTAGGTTTTGGGAGAAATCGGATGAACCCAAAGAATTTTCTGACCTTTACCCTGTTCCTGACCAAACTGCTCATGCATCTATGAGTAGACTCATCCACTCAAAGCTCAAGGAAATCAGAAGGAACTTGGCCTGACAGTTCAATTCCATTCAGCCAGCATTTTCACGCTGCTACAGGGGACTTCATTCTATGTCTTGCCGATATCATTAAGGGAGTGTAAATAAAATATGGGGAGTAAGTGGTTGAGTAAAGACAGAGGATGAGAAACATGAAGGGAGCTTTGATGTCAGTTTTGTCAGAGAGGTGTGACTCTGGTGACGGGGAATCGGAGAATAAACAAAAGTTCTGGACTCTCGGAAAGGCAATTGATTCGAGGAGGTTGGAGGCTGTGTTGTGGATATGTCATAAACATTTAGGATGATACTGATTATGGGTATGCTCTTCCAAACTGGAGATAGTTCAGACTGTAAAAAGAAGTCAGAGGAGAGAGACAGAGAGGGAGGGAGTGGGAGAGAGAGAGAGGTAAGGGAGGCTGAAAACGATAATGACCTAGCCTCTGGTTTCGAGCTGGCGGGTGCTTGGGTAGTATTTGAGTGTGCATTGTGTAAATGCACAGGGCATTTAGCAAAAGGGGTAGTGAAGTTTCTTCTGGGATTTCATTAAGCCCCTCTCTAACCATCTTATTATTTTGGAAATTGAATAAACTCTTTCAGGACACCAGAGCTAATTAATACACTTGGTAATCTGCAACTTCATTAAGTGGAACTCCTTGAGGATCCCGTGAAGCTTCAAAATGTGCATTCTAGGAATAATTGTGTTGCTTTTCAGTAATAATAACAATAGATGGGAGCTGTTGGACATTTCTAATGTGTGAGGCACTGTGCTCAGAGCTTTATCTAATTCTCTGTGAATCCGCACAGCCATCCTGGGGGGATGATTGTCCCCAGCCCTTCTCAAAGCCTTTGGTCCCCTTATTGGCTGCCGTTTCACATATTGCAACTGTGTCCCTGGCGTCCTCATCTCATTATCTATATAATATTGTAGAATGAAGAGGACCCACAAATCTGCTCACAGGAAATGTATTGTGTTGCCTAAACCCGATTGCCATGAAACCAACCCAAAAGTCGACGTCAAAGACATGCAACACACTTGACAATATTTAGGCCTGGTCTCTGAATTTTCAAAATATTTCCTTTGATGCATGTTGTCAGTTTTCACCCCAAGGAAATATGGAGGTCTCTGTTCTCTAGGCTTTGCTTTTTATTTAAAAAATTCATCTTATTATGTTCCTCTTAACTTCTTTTTATTCCCTTTAGCCTCTTGTGCAGTGGTTATCTATCATTCCTATTAGGTAAATTGATCCCATTTCCAAACTTTAATTAGCATTTTGTTATTGATTAAACTTAGAGGTCATGTGCTATTCATGGAATTAATGAGAATATTATGTGTAATGGTTTTTTTAAAAGGCAATTTTATTGATTTCAGATACAAAGCCATTACATCCTTCAAGAGAGCAGTATGTTGTGGGGAGGGGGGAAATGATGCCTTCACTGTTACTAGTTCAAGATTTGTCTGCTAGTTTCAAGGATTTTCTTTTTGAAATGTCAAAACTAAAAAGGGAAACAAAAATAACATTAACAGACCCACGTAGGAAATTATATTATTTGAGGATGTCAAATTGGAAGATGGAACATGTTTTTTTGCAGACTTCCCTGCTTCCTGAAAATAGCAGTGAATAACAGAGACAATCTTTAATGCCATCTTTGAGCTTTTGCTTGATAAAAAGAAATGCTGTAGAGCTTTGAAGGTTTTTTTTAAAAAACAAAAACAAACAAACAAACAAAAACACACAAAAAACACAACCCTTTGCAGAAATAGTTTATCCTTTCCAGAGCATCTTCTTGTCTCCGTGCATAAGTGCACTCCCAGTGGCATGCTTAATCCATCTTCACAGCCCTACATATCTTCAAGTATGTGCATAAATCCTGTCAGGAAGGAACTACGACCTCGTTGTGAGTAACCGCAGGCAGCGCCGAGCGTGCGGCTCTATCGCCTGATGTAAAATGTAGCCCTGGATGATCACTCTCTACGTTGTTCATGAGGGTTATGAGGTTGGATGGGAGCCCCTCGCCCTGGTGGCCACCATCACCGAGGATATGTTGCAGAGCCCTTGCCCAAGAAAAGCATTGCTTTCTGGAAACGGTCATCCACACCCCCCATCACTCCCGGTGTTCAGAGTCAGCTTAAAGTCATTTCACCTGTCTCTGCCTCAATTTCCTCCTTTGCCAAAGGGGGTTATTATCATG
Source organism: Phoca vitulina (assembly GCF_004348235.1). Classification (NCBI taxonomy): domain Eukaryota; kingdom Metazoa; phylum Chordata; class Mammalia; order Carnivora; family Phocidae; genus Phoca; species Phoca vitulina. The sequence continues at coordinate 14,392,606 of NW_022589708.1, read as the reverse complement.
TCCCCACCATAAATTCGTTATGTGATGAAATGAAATAGAGCACCCAGAACATCTCCAGCACCGCGTGGCACATTGTGAAGAAATATGCTCTCGGTAAATGGGAGTTTAAGGCAATTTTTGTCTTGGTTCTTCAGAATAGGCCTGAGTTCATCAATCTCAGGAACCACATGATTTCTTTCTATTTTAGATCTGCTTTTACTCGTGTGCTTTTTCCTGAAGTACAAGGCATAATTTTGTACTCTTCTGCTATGTTCCTGAGAGCACAGATGTGAGTGAACGTGAAGAGCGATTTAGTGTGAAGTGTCACGCTGGGTCAGCCTGTTAACTGCTTCCTCTCTGCAGTGCCTGTAAGAGGCTGGGGCAGCCGCACAGGATGGCTGGAGCCAGTCTCCCATAGAAGTGCCTGCCTTGCAGCCTCCTATTCAGATCTCTCCTCTTAGTGGGTCTCTGCCGTCCTTGTCCTTGTCACTTTGGTGGTTTCTCAGCTGCTCTGTCCCTCTCAGTCTCCCCTCTTTGGATTGTGACCCCTGTCTGTTGCCTGTTGGGTTTCTGTTGGGCATCTCTTTAAATGCCTCCCTTCAGGATGTCCCCTCAGCTCTCTACTATCTGGAAGGTAAATCAGACAGGAAGGGGGAAGGTGCTGTGTTGACTAAAATCCTCACAAGAGCCCTAATACTGTAGGCATTTATTATCCTCTTGTGCAGTTGATGCTCTAAACAGCAGAGAGAGAATAAATAACTTCCCAAGGCCATAGGACTAATTCATGATTTTCGGGGTCTTGAGGACCATGGTTGACGACGGTTGGTGATTTTGGTAACTGTGCAGGGAATTAGGAAGACAGCAGTGTCCCTGCTCACCCTATGGCATGGTAGTGCCATGGGGGCAAAGCTCTCATAGGCAGGCGTCAGGGATCTCAGAGGGATCTTTGCAAGAGGATCATGAGTGAGACAAGGCTCCACAGATGAGACAGATGCAGCTGGTTTCCACCCCGTAATCATTTCTCCTTCTATCTTTGTTTCAGGATCCCGATACTTAGCTACCCCTTTTGCCATGGGATACAGACAGCTTTTCCAGCATTCCTTGCCGCTGGGTGTGGCCATGTAACAATTCTGGCTGGTGGGTCATAAATTACGTGTTGGTGAGGCTTTTGAGAATCGTGCATCCTCAGTAGGATGCCTTTTTCTGTTCTGACTTCCCTTCTCCTGGCCTATGACTCAGACAGGACGACCTTGAGGGTGGAAGCCATGTGCTAGCAAATTGTTTCCCTGATGACACCACGAAGCTGTCACACCAGACCAGAACTGCCTCTTGGGACTATGTTATATAAGAAAGAAAAAAACTTCTGTCTTTTTCATCAGCAAGTGTGTACAAGAAACACAGTTAAGTCTGTGTTATGTCTACAGTTAAGGAAATCAGCATTTAGAAGAAAACTATAAAAATATAAGATGGGAGAGAAAAGGCACAGGGGGCAGTGTAAACAGGCATGAAGGGCCAAACAAACAGCAGAGAATCTGCCCAAGGATGCAGTCGTCCTGAGGAAAGGACAGACAAGCTCTTGGCATTCTAGAATCCAAGGTATCATGGGGATAGGTGAGCCGGCTTTCTGTATCAGCCACCACTGGGTCCAAGATCTAGGAATCAACTCTGGGCTAGTGGCTCGCCCATTCATTGCCTGACCCCCTTCAATCATGAGGCCATTGAGAGTGACAGCAGTGGACCCAGCATTGGGAAGTGCCGACCACATGTGCAAACAACCTACATTTTGGGCGAAGGACCATGTGGCTTATATTTGCTCATTGCTACCAACCACCACTGTCGTGGACCCTGGGAAAAATCAAACCCCAGCTTTCCCGCCATAGCTGCTGGGCCTCTGGCATGGGCCACAGTGGAGTCCTTTCCAGCCTTATCGTTCATTGCTCCCAAACAGTATGGGGCTAAATTTATTCATGCTCCGTATGCCTGTTTTATTTTGGTCAATGCTGCAGACCCAAGGCCCTCTGGTCACGCATCACACCCAAACTATTACCTTCATGAACCGACCGTCCACTCTTCTCTCTTCCTGTTCTTTTTACATCTCCAAATATTTTCCCATCTTCTTGACTTGAATTGAAACCTGGCTGGTCCCCAAGGCCGTGACTTCTCCCATAGTCCTCTCAATGGTCAGCTGTCAATCTTCTCACAACCTTTGTTTCTCAGGGTTACGAAATGCCTTCCTTGCTCTGAAATGCAACTTTCTGACCAGTGTGTCTGCACCATCCTGAGGCTCACGTTGCTGGCTCTATTCCTCTTTCTCCCTATGACCTCCGGGTGGATCTATATGATTCATGGAGGACTGGTTCATTGGCAGTGATCTACATATATTGAATAAGTAGATGATAGGAATTTTCTTTGGCTTGTAGGGCTAAAGTACAGCTAAATGCTAACAATGTATAAATTAATTTGCTTTATTGAGTTAAAATGGGACTTTAGCAACATGAAATTGTATTCTCCGTGTATACAGCTGAACAATTATGGTGAAGGCGAGGTTTTGTATATAGGGTATAGATTGCTTTACTTAAAAAAAGAATGACCATAGAGGATCTCTTGATAGTTACATATCTCAATTATATTATTTATAAAATTAATTATAAGGTCATCGGCTAGGAATGAGTGGGCTATTATGTGCCAGGTACCTAGTCAGCATTAATTCATTTTAATAATTGAGTATTAGCTATAAAGAAATGAGAACCATTAAACATCTATTGATTTTTTGGGGGTTCTGCTTTCTGCATCACTTCTGTGTATACAATTTCATTTTTAATTTTAGAAGTTAGACTATAACTTGTTCTAAGACAAGGCTCAGGCTCTGGCAAATTATAATATGCTTTATTTTAAAATTTGACCTGAAAGTAGAAGGTAGGCCTACCAGGATACAACCCATTGGTAATCTTATTTATATTTGGTAAGAAAAGCCTAGGAAAGCCTTTTAGCCAGTGTCAGAGTCAAAAGACAGGCAGATTCTGGTTTCACGTGATTGTTTGAATAGTTTGCTAGCAGCCCCAATGAATATAAGATTAAAATTAAACTTTCTCAGAATAACAGACTTCTATGCCCTTTCCAGGAGTGGGAAAAAAAAAAATTTCTGACACTGATAATGAATGACATCTATGTGTCTCAAGTCTCCAGATAATAACTATAGACCATGTTTAGTTCTGCGCTGTCTGTAGGACTGTAACTTTCATTCATTCCTAGCCTGATCCCACCTTCCCCTCTTTGTGTGTGTTCTAGTGTTACCCATGGGCCTATCAGGACAAAGCCCAGGTCAGAAAACTTATGGCTGTGAGTTCATGGCAGGTGGCCATGGTATTCTGCCTGGTTATCTCTGAGATTAGAGACACAGTTGATAAATGCCAGCCTGCCAAGCATTTATTACCACATCCCAGCTGTGTGTGGGGCTGGGGGTGCATCCCTCGGATGGCTGTATGCAGATGCACCTGTTTCACTCTGAGCTCTGGCATGTCTCAGAATTTCTGATGATAGTGGCTAAATAGATGGAGCTATTTGGGGCCTGATGGAAGGGGCAAAATTCCTTGCCTAAAAGGAAGCTTGGCCTGCAAAATGGATCATCAGAAATTCAGATGAGAGCATATCTGCTTTCCAATTAGTTTCCATTTCAAATTTGTAAATCCCTCGCATGGTGGAAACCATCCTAGATGAGGCTGGTTGGAATAATGATATCTTGCACCCCAGGTTTCTGTGACTAATATTGGTCTTTACTTGTGAAATCCACAGGAAATTTAACAAAATAGGAAATTTTAGAAATTGATATAGAAAGTGAAAATCTATCATTTTTATGGAGAGTTGTGTTTTGGTCCCATTGCACAAATGATGTTACATTAATTTTTAATTCCTACTGCATAATTTCTCTTCCAGTGCTCAAGGTACACAGCTCTATGAACCATATAATATGTTGGTGTTAAAACTATTCTTAGAGTGTAAGTCTCAGATGTGACTGGAAAGATACCAAAAAATGACCTGATGACTCTCTATATCACTTGCTTTTATAGCCCTCAGCAAGTACCATATGGAAACTACATGAATGCATTTCATGAAATTGATGAGGGTGGATATTTAATACTTACTAGGTAATAAGAGCAGCATAGTTTCATTATAAAATAGATTTCCATCTATATATTTGAACTTGTTTAGTGTAAATGCACAAAAATACTTGTATGTATATGTGTACACACACACACACATACACACACACACACACTGCAGTGGCTATAAAGATTTCATCCCCTGAATCCTGTTTTTAATGTCTTTTAAAAAATGAATTGATCTGACACCAATGAAACTTATAATGAATCACACCGGAGAACTGCATTTTAATGCCTTGTTACGTCATGAAACAATTAGAGGGAGTGAAGGGGAAATGTATTTTTCTTATTTGGGTACTTCTCACATCCGTTTGAAATTCCTGATCAAAGGTTTTAATGCTTTCTAGCTACCCCTCTGCAGTCCACTTCCTCTTCATGTAACTGCAGTGATTTCATCAAATGCCTTAGTCTTTACTTCCTACCCTAATCGTCTACGGCCATTCACACTGCTGTCCCCTCACAAAGTGATGATGCAGGTCATATCCTTCATCCCATCCCACCTTGCTGACCACCCTGTGACATGCTGTGTGTCAGGATCCCCTGCACAACCCTAGGACATTGAACCAGAGCAGCCACTCCCCTCCCAGGATTCCCCAAGAAGGTGGGCGACTCTCTTTCCATCATGTCTATGGTCCCAAGAACCCTCAAGGACTTTTCACGTCTCAAAATTTTAGGAACCGAAACCGATCTCAAAACCGGTTTTCAAAAGCAGAAAATAATTTACATGAGGAATTAAGGAAGTGATAAATGCAAGCCAAAATATTTCTATTTCAGAGTGTTCTCCTGTTGGTAAACTTCCTAATGTTGAATGTCCTTCACCTAACCTGTGGTTACTAGGAAGAGAAGGGTTTTTTTCTTATAATCTTCCTGGGGGACCCACTTCTCTGCTAGCCACTGTTAGGTCGGGGTCGGTTCTGTCATTTTCGGCATGTCCTGAGGTGTCACCTTGAGTCCCCAGAGTATGCAGCAGTCCCCTGCTCACATACCCATAGCCTGAGCAGAAGTTAAGGAGAACAAATGTTGTCTTTCTATATTTTTTCCTTCTATGACACCAACTTCCTCACCCGTTTATGTCATCATCATTATTATTGTTATTACTTCTATTTTAATTATTATGGTTATTGTTTGGCTGGCAAGACAAACTTCTGTCCTTGGGCTTATGCAGACCTTACCATCATCAGTTCCCAGCCAGTCCTGTCTCCCCCACTCACTCCACCCCAAACCACGGTCCACCGCACCCCTGGAGTCGGGTCAGCAGTGATCACCCCAAGTGACTGCACCACGGCCACAATTCTCAGCTTGCTCTCTCCTTTTTACATAAACAGATGTATAACAGGCGTGTGGAGTCCCAGTTCAGTACTTTGCAGGACTGAATTAGATGCTCCAATTTTTAGAGAACAGAGTTACGTACTGTCTAAATGTCTTTTATATTGTGAGAATGTCGAAACTCTTTAAATATATTGTTTTCTGTTATTTTATTAGATACTTTATTACTCCAAAAATCTTTATTTTCTTCTCTTCTCAGAAAAAGAAAGATAATAGAAAGGATGCTGTTTTCTTGGGGAAGTATGGCACCATAATTGGCTGTCTTTATATTGTGTTTGTAGGAAACTTAAAATTTTACATTCGGGTTGTATGGAAGTCACCTAAATGTCTACACGGTGCGGTGATATACTGCTGCTTTTCTTCCACTTACCCTGTCTTTGTCAAGAAAACACAAAGCCTTTTATAAATATTAACTCTCAACAACCCCAGAGGACAAGATAAATGGCAGCTGGAAAGAAAGTTACAGGATGGATAGACGATTTTCTGGACATCATAGAGGACACCAGAAACAAGAAAGGTCTGTTAATTTCACAATTTCTCAAACTAGGGTATTTTCTGATTAGGATGAGTCTCCCAATTTGTATATATTCCTCTAACTGGAAAACTTACATCAAAAGGAACTTTTATCCAACTGGGCACTTGCTGTCAGGCGCACTAATAGGAAAATACCTCTAGGGTAAAAATTAAAAGAAAGCTTTTTGTAGAATTTTAAATATATTATAAAAAGAGGAATTGAATTGAAATATTGGCATCAGTTTTAATGCCTGGGTATTGTAGCAGTGCATATAAGAAAACATGATTTCTTTATCATTACATATGCTAGGCACATTGTAGGTACTCAATATATATGTCATTGCTTTGAAAGTTTCTATGAAAGCCTATTTCCATTGTGGATTATTTGCCTGTAATTTAAAAGTTGAAGTCACATTTCACTTAGTTTCTTCAAAAGATGTGTATTAACAGTGTATGATGAATCTCAATGCACATCTCTTTCAATAATAATGTCTTCCTACAAAATTTGAGAAAATTAGAAAATGCTCTGAGTCTGTTTGTAGAGCTAGTCCGCATGTATTCGAGTTATATAAATGTAGTCAATGTTATATTTTCAAAGAAAAACAAAATGTATTCAGGGTTGAATTTGGGTCCCAAATGCTAATTACTTTCTGGAGTTCAGATTATTTTGTTCAAGGGAATATTTTATAATATAATGTAATATAAATATCATAAAATATTTTATTCCCTTGAACAAAATAATCTTGCCCTTTTGCGGGGCAAACAGGGCAAGAAGTTTGGAAGCAGGAGGACCGGGGGAGAGCGTACTGCAAAATAGATGTGATACAGGTTTGCTATTTCAGTGGTGAAGAATTCTATTCCCGAACATGGCCAACTTACATGTTCAAATAATAGTATTTCATTTTTCATTGCTCTATATAGTAAGTGACTAGATTAACTATTGAAAATATATCTTCTTTCTCCAGAATCCAAAGAGAGAAGAAAATTTCACCAGCTAAATTTATTAACTTGCACTGCTAAAGCAGATGGTATGATAGGAAAATATTGATTTTTCTATACTGACAGAGCAGCTGATAACTTATTTTTGGTTTGACTTAATGTATAAACTGTGAGTTAGGTCAAGGGATTTTTATGCTATTTTGTACTGGCTTATCTTGGACTTTACAAATCCAAATATTGACTTTTCAAGGGAAAAAAATTAATTTAACCCATTGGGGTTTTCCTAAGACAGCCACAGATTTCCCTTAAAATTTGGCCTCCTTGGGCAAGGACCTGTCATCTATTTCCCATCACGTAGCCATAAAAAGGGCACCATTCAGGAGGGGAAGATAGCCTGGCTGTGTCCACACATATTACTCTTTTTTGTGGTGCCTGTGTTCCTTTGCTGTCTGAATTTTCTGGGGATAAATTCTTAACTATTTGTTCTGTCCATACCTAAAGATTCTGCATTATGCTTCTGTGGGGTCTCCTTTTTTTCTGTCTGTGACATGGTAGTTGAAGTGAAGACCAAGGTAAGTGAATGAATGTTCCCTACTCTGTGGTTTATAACTGACTCCCGCCTCAGGGCAGGACGTTTTGATGTCCATGAATGGTGAATCTCAGTGCATCTGTCTCACTCACAAACAGTGCCCCTCTACAAAAGAAGGCAAACTTAGGAAGATCCCAGGAGTCACTTTTGTATGTGGACCTATACCTATGTGTTTAGGTTACATACATTTAGTCATTTTCAGAGATAAGCAAAATACATTAATTTTTGCAAGTGGATCCCAAATGCTAAGTTTGGATATTTTGGTAATGGAATAATATTATAGAGCATGTGTGTCATGGACCTCGTGTTCTTATTTCACTGATGACACTTACTTCCATTAGTGGGGTTCTTTTATTCTCTATTTTTTTATTATGAAATATTTTTTTATCTATATAAAGGGTCAGAGAATAATGTAAAAATATCCTTAAATCCCTGGTGTAAGGAAAAAAAAACCTAACAAATACAGTTGAAGATCCCTGTGGATCCTGCCAGATCTTTAACCTTTCTCCTAGATGCAATCCTAACATAAGGGTAGTGTGATCTTTTTCTGCATGTTTGTATACTTTTACTATGGGTGCCTGCATAGCTAAACAAAAAATGAGATGATAATTTTGCATATTTAAAAAACTATGTAAAAGGCACGATGACACCTGCTACGCTTTCACAATCTGCTTTTTAGCTTAACATTGTTTTTGGAGACTGAGTACATTAATATGTATAGATGTGGTTTATTCTTGTTGCACTAACTTTTGCATTGTATGAATTTATCTAATCCAATTTTATTTATCCTTCCTCTTGTGGATGGGCATTTTGATTTTCCCAATATAGGCCGTTGGTGAAGCTACCTTTCCACGCGCACACATCTGATATTTTTCTCTAGGGCATCTACCTGGGAGTGGAATTCCTGGGTTGTAGGGCATACGTATCTTTAACTTTACTAGATATTGCCAAATTGCTCTTCAATTTATGCTTGCATCAGTGGTGTATAAGATTTCTAGTTGCTCTATATCCTTGCTAGCAGTGGTATAGTCAGATTTAAAATTTTAATTTTAGTTGTCAGTCTGGTGCATACAAAACAGGATCTCATATTTCATATTTTTTTATATTTTTATTTATTTTTTTAATTTAGAGAGAGAGCACACACGTGAGCAGTGGGAGTGGAAGGGGGAGAGGGAGAGAGAGAATCCCAAGCAGGCTCCACACCCAGCATGGAGCCTGACACAGGGCTTGATCTCACAATGCTGAGATCGTGACCTGAGCTGAAATCAAGCGTTGGACGCTTAACCAACTGAGCCACTTAGGTGTCTTGGTATCTTGTATTTTTTATTCACTTTTCCCTGATAATTAATAAGGTTAATCATCTTTTCATATCATTATCGGTTGTTTAAGTTTTTTCTTCAGTGAGTTATTTTTTAAGCCTGCGCTTTTTTTTTGGTGGCTGTCTTAGTTCAGGTTGCTGTAACAAATATACCATAGACTGAATGACTTATAAACCATGGAAATTTATTCCTCAGAGTTCTGGAGCCTGGAAGTCTGAGATCAGGGTGCCACATGCTTGGGTTCTGGTGAGGGCCCTCTTCCAGGTTGCAGATTGCCAACTTCTGGTATCCTTACTTGATGGGGAGAGAGGGAGGGAGCTCTCTGAGGTCCCTTCTTTTGTTTCTTTTATTATTTTATTTTTTCCAAGAGGGAGTGGGGGGAGGGGTAGAAGGAAAGGGAGAGAGATAAAATCTTAGTAAGTCTCCACGCCCAGCAAGGAGCTCAACCTGGGGCTCCATCTAATGACCCTGAGATTATGACCTGAGCCAAAATCAAGAGTCAGATGCTTAACCGACTGAACCATCCAGGTGCCCCTGCTCTGAGGTCCCTTTTTAAGGACCTTTATAATTCCATTTATAAGGACTCCACCCTGGCGACCTAATTACCGTCTAAAGGCTCCACCTCCTAATACTGTCACATTGGGCATGAGGATTTCAATGTATGAATTAGGTGGGAGGCTTTTGTCCATAACAGTGGTGATAGTTCTTATTGTTTTGTAAGAATTCTTTATATATTCTGGGTTCTAATCCTTTGTTACATGTATGGCAAAGATCTTTTTCCTAATCTGTGACTTCTCTATTCATTTTTTAAAAATTGTGTCTTTGGTTGAACTGTAATTTTTACATTTCATTGATCTATTTCACCAAATTTTTTCCTTTTAGTTTCTTGTTTAAGATACCATTCCCTAACTTCAGGTCATTAAGAAACTCTCCTAGAGTTTTGCTGTCTGCTGTTTCATTTTTGTGGTTTGTATTTTCGTGGCTACATTCTACTTTTATAATCTCATAAACATGTCACTAGTGGATAAGTCTGCACCAGTCAGACCAGGATCCAGAATTCCTCCTGTAGACCATTTCTATATGACCTCCGCTCACACTCAGCATTTTTGTGAGCTAGTCAGTTTTGCAGGATTTCCTTTGGGTGAGTGGGATCCAGGTGAGTGAGGAGGAATTACATGGAGGTACAGTTGCTCACGTATCCCACCAAGCCCCCAGGAAGTATTATCTCACCTCATCTCTGACTATTTCTTTCTTGGGGAGTAGCCCTTCCATGGTGTTCTGTTTCCTCCAGACACCTGGAGTTCTGGTAAATAAAATTTCTCATCTCATTACAATGATTTTTTAAAAGCCTTTATTACTTATAAAGTCTGGATTAACTGGAAAGCCTCTAAGGGTGGGCTGCCTATCCCCCCAGAATGATTATTTTAATGGAGTTTATTAAATACCATGAATGTACATCATCGAGGGCCCAAAACTGGGGCTGGAGCCGTGAGTATGAGTAGCTAACCTCATGACCTGAATCTCTCTTCAGTTAGCATAATTAGGAGATCTACAGATCATAGAAATATCTATCTCTAAAATTTTAAAAAGGAAATCAAGCAAGGAGTTGTATTATTTGAAAGTAAATGAAGATGACCATTATAACTTCAAGAGCAAAATTAGGGATTTGAGGCTGAGACCATTGAAATACAACCGAATTTTGAGAAAAAGAGAAACATGCTGTTTAGCGTGGGAGCTGAGCAGCAGCTGAGAAGGTGCCAGCCTACGTGTAGTTTGTCCAGTGAACCGTTTCTAATCCCCACCCCTTCCCTCACCTTGACTCCTCCTCCAGACCCTTTGTCCCCCGGTGGGGAGCAGGTGTTCAGAGATGTAGGAAGGTTTCCGGGTGGGGCGAGGTTGGTGGTAAAAGCAGCTTGCTTCTCACACCCTTCGTATCTCAGTCTAAATGCCTGCATCACAACAACAGCTTCAAACTATCACGGACCTCCTTTGTCCAATTTGCGATGTGGCATATAAGCAATATTCCCCCAAAAGGCAGGAGGCTGTTTTTGTGATGTGTCACGTGCCTGTCTGTGGCTTTCAGCGCACCCAGTGATTAGTAATTCCTGGTTGCTAATGCGTAATGAGACACAGCTCGGATAGCTTGGAGAGAAAATCATTGGTCATCCTATTAAATTGAATTCTAGATGAGAACTGCCAATGGCAGTGGGTGTAGCCAAACAATCATATGGAGAAATGTTACCCTTCCTGAGTGTTGCCAGACAGAATCACTTCTTGGTGATAGGAAGTTGCATGTAGTCTCTTACAGTAATGTGAGAAAGGAATATGAAAGAAGACTTAGTGGAATGCTATAAGATGGGAGTTTAACATTTGTTTTTTATTTAAAATGTTCTATTACTTTACATTTTTCATTGTGAAAAGTACATTTTCTTTTGGACTTTTGTCTGTTTTTTTTTTAATTTAAATTAGGGACACCTGGGTGGCTCAGTCAGTTCAGCGTCTGCCTTTGGCCCAGGTCATGATCCCAGGGTCCTGGGATCAAGTCCCACATCGGGCTCCCTGCTCAGCGGGGAGCCTGCTTCTCCCTCTCCTTCTGCCACTCCCCCTGCTTGTGTGCTCACTCTCTCTGACAAATAAATTTAAAAAAAATTTATAAAAAATTAAAAAAAGTTTTAATTTTAATGAGTAATATATGCTCATTGTAGTAGGTTTAGGAAAGCAAAGAATTAATGTGTACCATCATGATTAGGACATGGGCTAGGATTTCTCAGTCTCTGGCTTTGTGTTTTTGGGTGTATTATGTAGACCTCTCTCTGATGAGTTTTTCATCTTTTTAATGGGGTTAATAATCTATACCCACAGGGTTGTTGTGAGGGTTAACTGAAATGATTGCTGGCCTTAACAGTTGGTACCTATTGTGATTATTGGCCTCTTTCTGGGAGGTAGTGTAGCACAGTGGTTAGGAGCATCTTCTAGAGTAGACTGCCTAGGCTCAGATCCCATTCCTGCCACTTCCTAGCAGTATATCCTTTGACAAATTCCTTAATTTCTCAGTTCCTCTGTTTTCTCATCCATAAAATGGGGATAATAATAGTTTTTAGTCATAGGTTTTTTCTGAGAACTACATAAATTCACATACATAAACAACATAAAATAAAACCTACTATGTACGTAATAAGTAAATATTAATTGTTACCATTGTGCAAGTTCTGAGCAGTCAGTGCTGACTTCTAGCATATTTTGTGTTGCATATACATTTTCTGTTCTGCTTTCTCACACCTGTAAGCAGTCCTTTTAATGACTACATAATATTCCATGGAATGGGCACTGTGATTCCCTGAGCCTCAGTATTGGCCTCTTAAAGTTTCTTTCCTTCCCCCCCGATAAATAATAGAGAAATATCATTGTGCATACCATTTGTTGAAAATTCTGATTCTTTCCCCAAAGTAGAGATTCATCTTAATTTTTACAGCACTTCACACATACAAAGCAGTATGGAAGGTACTACGAGACACCACAACCAGATTCATACAAACTAATGTGTTACCGTATTTACTTTTGATTTACTCTTTGCTGAGAAATGATGTCATCATGGGGTGGGCAGAGGTAAGAGGTGGTGGGGGGGGGATGTAATCTGGCAAACAGCTCCTCTTAGAAGCACTGAAGGCTGTCTCCGTTCCTCACCCCTCCCTCCTACCACAGAGGTGACCTCTTACTGTACATTATCCTGGCCTAAGCGTGGGTCGTCTGCGGCTTCTGGTTTTCTCTGAGCACACTAAGACAGGTTGTCATTTCAGAGGGACTTTGACTAAAAATAAAGGGAAAACAAAAGGGGAAGGAACACACAGGAAGCATAGCAGTCTAATTTTCTGCCAGCACTGGTCTTGCTTTCCCTACCCTCTGCACTCCTGCCCCCTGGGCCCTGACTCCCCTGGTCCCCATAGCCCACAGGCTCGTCTGTCTCCACCCTGGTTTCTCTCTAACTCCGGACCCCGCCTGCAACTCCAGGATGCATTTCTCGAACGTGTTTGTCACATTCTCTGAGTGCCTATCCTCTCCTGCCTTGGGGCCATTGTGGGAAGTCAGGGAGCAAAAGGGAAGCCAGCAGTGTTCCTAGGGTCGGTATAGGTGAAGCTGATTTTGAACATCATATCTAGTCTAAGAGCAAGGAATCTGAAATCACAAAGAAAGGGATAGAAGACGATGAGCCTTTATTGAATGATTCCTTGTACAAGGTGTTTTACATATATAATCTAATTTACATCTTCCTCTAACTGCAAGATAGGGTTTATTTTTCTCACATTAATGGATGAGAAAACTGAATCTTGCATAATTAAAGTGCTATGCTTAAGATCATCATTGCCCATTTATGATATAACTGAGTCTGCTTTATTTTTTTAAGATTTTATTTATTTATTTGATAATGAATTGCCCATTTATGATATAACTGAGTCTGCTTTATTTTTTTATGATTTTATTTATTTATTTGAGAGAGAGCGAGCGAGCACGAGCAGGGGGAGGGGCAGAGGGAGAAGCAGGCTGAGCTGAGGAGGGAGCCCAACGTGGGGCTCGAACCCAGGACCCTGAGATCATGACCTGAGCTGAAGGAGACCTTTAATTGACTGAGCCACCCAGATGCCCTGTGCATTCTGTACTGTTAGTAACTACGTTACAAACACTGCAGAGTAGCAGTATGTGTGTGTGTTTGTGTGTGTGATTATATATATGTGTGTGTGTGTATTTCTTTGCCTATCATATTTCTGCTGTATTTCCAGCACATAGAATAATGCCCAGCACACAGTAGGTGTTTAATAAGTAGTAGCTGAATGAATGAATAAATTTATACAAGTCAAGGTCCCAGTGTAAAAGATATGAAGGAGATGGTGCTCTAAAATTAAAATAATTCAAGATGAATTTATTGATAAAATGATTCACTATAGAGACACAGGATAGACGACCCACAGTTAATCCAGTTTCGGGACTGGAAGCAGCCACAGTCTTTACATTTCTGTGTCCACAGAGAGAAGGGACTGGGGTGGGGGGCAGAGTAGCAGAAGTTCCCCGAAGCAGGGGAGAGAGTTGTGTAGAGCAGACCACCTTGAGAAGGCTATCAGGTGAGGGACACAGCAGCTGGAGGGAACCCTGTGAGGAGGAAGCCGGAAGAATAAATACCCAGGCCCCACTCTCCTTCCCCACCAACTCTTGTCTCCTGCCAGGGCTCCCCACCCATCTGCCAAACCCAAGCAGAAGCCAAGGAGCAGGGGGCCCCTCACTCTAGTCTATACAGTTGAGCCTCAGGGCAGTCAACAGGGAGGACAGGGGTGGAGAGAAGACCTGGAAGGGCCAAGGGATGAGATCTGCCGGAGAATGACTGTGTATGATGTCTTCCTCTTTCTATGAATCTGGCTATTTCCATAACTTCACATTTCCTGTGGGAACACGCCAGTTACCAAATGTCAAATACCCAAGTCACGTAGAGCCATGTGGGGAGAAGGCAAGCATGAGGGATATGTTTAAAGCTTACATCAGGAACTGGCCAGAGATGGAGACTGCAAGGAAGGAATGTGGCCTGGCCCCACTTCATTAAGAAGGCATCTGTTAAAAGACTGGGGTTTAAGGAGTATTTTTGTCTTGTGCTATCCGATATTATTTGCTGCTGTCCGTCACTAGACAGATGGGCTTTCCTGGTGCTGAGCCAAGCCTGGATGTGCACCATTCTTTCTTCATGATGGCTTTGCCTGCTCTTGGCAGGGACAGTCTTTATTACCGCTTTTGTTTTTCCCTCCAGTCCCTAGCTCACACGACTTGTTGGTGGACATTTTCAGTCAAGAACTGAGAGCTGTTGCTCACAGTTGGGTCTGGTGCGCCATTTTTTTCCCCCGCAAAGGCACCAGTGGCTCCCTCAACACCCCCTTCTAGAGCTGCATCTTTTCACATGGGACAACTGTGACACCTGGAAAGCTCCTGTACATCTTCCTCTTGGATAATTAAGACCTTTACTATAGGTATATGCTTCTAGAACTTCACTCACTCAAGGAGCTTACCTGGCTCCCAGATCATCTTATTCTCATTCACCCCTGCCCGAAGTTCCCATCTTAGACAACTGCCCTGTTAAATTCTTGGCATTTTTCTTTCCTTCTCTTTTGTCCATTTTCCCTTCCAATATAGTTTTATCAGCCTTGTGAAGGTATTTTAAATGTGCAACATCCTCTACATAGTATGAATCAATTGCTCTAAGTCGTAGAGGTTGCATTTCATGAGAACAATATTATGTGGTGATTTTGTCCTGTGACTGTTTTGAGCCTCATACTTTCAGCATGGCATGTTGATAAAAGAATTTGAATGGTGGAGGTAGATGGACCTGAGCTCACATGACTATAGGCACTGAAACTCTAGCAGCATCATTCATTCATTTGTTGATTCATTCCAAGAACATTTATTGAGTGCATCCTGATATGAATATCAGGTACTTTTTTAAGCTCTGGCAAAATGGAGATAGACGAAGCTGACTGCAGGTGCCTTTATGAGGTGGTGAAAATAGTGTCTCCTGGAGGGTGGTGCTTAGGATGAGATAAGATGGGGTATGTAAAGTGACCAGCAGAGAATTTGGTACATAGTAGTTGTTTATTAAACTGTATTTGTCATTCTTTCCCTGCAGATAATAAACATGATACTAGATACATTTTTAAGAATTTTGTGAAAGATCATCTGGAGGAAAAATATTTTTGAAAGGCCTTTTAAATAGACAAATTTAAAGCATCATTAAAGCTTTAAATTTTCTGATTTGTTTCCTTGGCTTTTAAGTTGTAAGAAAAGACACCTTTTTTTAAGGGTGCAAGGTAGAGCAGTTAAATCTCACAGTCATCTTAAGTCAGCTTCCTTTTTTTCTGCCACTTAAAGACCTTTAATTAGAAATCATGATGATTTTCCTTTTCTCGAAGCTATCAGCTTATTTGAGCTGGTTAGGTTCTTTGTGATGATCTGTTTCATATGGACACTTTACCTTAAAAACTTTTCAAAAATATTTTTTTTATTTTTTTTTTAAAGATTTTGTTTATTTATTTGAGAGAGAGAGAGCGCACAAGAGGGGGGAGCGGGAGAGGGAGAAGCAGACTCCCTGCTGAGCAGGGAGCCCAATGCGGGACTCGATCCCGGGACTCCAGGATCATGACCTGAACCGAAGGCAGTCGCTTAACCAACTGAGCCACCCAGGCGCCCCAAAAATATTTTTTAATAGATTTTATTCATTCATTCATTCATTCATTCATTCATTCAGAGCATGAGCAGGGGTAGGCGCAGAGAAAGAGGGAGAGAGAGAATCTCAAGCAGACTCCCTGCTGAGCGTGGAGCCCAACAGAGGGCTTGATCTCACGACCCTGGAATCATGACCCGAGCCAAAGCTAAGAGTCAGATGCTTCATTGACTGAGTCACCCAGGTGCTCCATCTTAAAAACAAAACAAAACAAAACAAAAACACTTTAACTTCTTTTCCTGATAATGGTTTATATCCCCTAATAAATCTGTGACATTTTATCTGGCCCAGGGCTTCTATAAATTCACGTATTAGATAGCTAAGCCATATGATATAAAATTTTAAGTCTGTTCCATTGGCTTCGTGAATTTAATTATGTAATTGTTGAAATTAATGTGGTTTGCCAATGTCATGATTTTCTCATTTTTTTTGCCTCAGGACTGAAGCATCCTGTTTGGGGTAAATGTATGGATACTGAAACCATGACAGTCTACTACAAAATACTAATCTCACTCAGAAAGTAAATATCAAAAAATATTCTTAAAGCCATAGTACTACTGGAGCACAGATGAACATTTGTTTTGCCAACTCCTTTAAAATATTTTACTTGCCTGTTAATGGTGTTTGGAAGCTGGCAAAAAAAATTTGAGGAGGCCTTCTTTTTTTTTTTTTAATTTTTTATTGTTATGTTAATCCCCATACATTACATCATTAGTTTTCGATGTAGTGTTCCATGATTCATTGTTTGCATATAACACCCAGTGCTCCATGCAGAACGTGCTGAGGAGCCCTTCTATCCTTAGGTGGCTAACAGAAACTCGGTACACAACATATTTAGCAATAGCACATTTTCTGACTGAATTAATAATTTAAATATCAACCAGTTCACACTTTGAGCCCTACTATTGATAACTTTTAATTTATGAAAGATATCTGAGCATGCTGAGTATTGTCTGCTTGCCTCCTGAGATCCACTTCCCATCCTTCTCCACCTGCTTTGTTTCATTTTGTATTCGTTGGCTTAGGCTGCTATAACAAAATAAAGTAGACCGGGTGATGTAAACAACAGATTTGTTTTCTCACAGTTCAGAAGGTGGGAAAGTTCAGGATCTGGGTCCAGCAGCGGTGGGTGTCTGATGAAGGCTCTTTTCCTGAGTTGTACTTGGCAGCCTTCTTATTGTAGACTCATGTGGCCTCTTCTTGGTGTGTGTGTGTGTGTGTGTGTGTGTGTGTGTGTGTGTGCACATGTATGTCTCTAATACTCCTCCTGCCCTCCCCCCACCATAAAACAAAACAACAAAACAAAACCATTTTTATTTTATATTTATTTAGTTATTTAGGCATGGAGCCCAGCATGAGGCTTAGACTCATGACTCTGAGATCAAGACCTGAGCTGAAATCAAAAGTTGGATGCTTAACCAACTGAGCCATCCATGCACCCCTTAAAACATTTTTTTAATGGGGAAAACAGGTGATGCTTTGTTGATGGGGAATAGGTTTGTGACACCCTTACCTTTTGATTGGTTAGAAAGCAGTTAGGGTTAGGGGAAGTCTTTTTGGGAAAAAATAATCAAATTACCTCTATCTGTGTGGGGCAAATAATATTACTCAAATCACTGTGAGGTTATCACCACTCCCTCAAATTGTCACTTATTTATTTGCTTCATTGCTTATGGCTTATTCCCATCTGTAGAATTCAAGCTAATGATTGTGATTGTCTTAAATACTACAGTGTTCCAGGCATGAAGAACAATGCCCATGGTAGCTTCCAATAAATACTTGTTGAGTGATTTTTGTTATCCAAATTCTGTTGAACTGTAATGGAATAGAGAGTGGAGAGGCAGGATTTGGGGGGAATGAACTCAAGTTAATGCCCTAAATAAAGTCCATTCAGCAGGCAGCAAACAGGAGAGGGAAAACACGGTACAAAGGGCAAGGAGTGGCATGGGTAAACTGGTGGCCTCCAGAGTCACTAAAGTGGTTCCCAAAAGCTCATAAATCAGAAGGAAAGAGGCCATTGACACTTGGCGTCCTGGAACTCTAGACAGTTGGAATGTCTATTAGCATGTTGTAAGATGTAAGCTACCTGGCAGATTATGTGGACTGAGGTGCTAAGATACAAAAATGAATAAGATGTAGTCCCTGACATTGGGTTATTTGTCTCTTTAGCATGGATGACTGAAAGAAATGATTATATTCTCCCCTTCAAAATGGAAAAAAATCAATCAACTTCAGTTATAATATGAAATTTTCTTTTTGGATGATAAATTAAGTGCTATTTTAAATTTTATAATTGATTCTAAATGATTGAACAATAAACTGTAGTGTGTTGACTTGAAATTTGCTCATGTTCTGAAATACAGATGGTGAAATTGACAATATGATTGGATAAAATCAAGGTTATTTTTCCGTGGGTAACCATAAAATACCAATCTCAATTCTTTATTATTTTTTTTAACTTCATAAGACAATCTAGAGATGCTGGAGTAAATATGATTTTCCTCCTAGCCACTTTATGATGTAACAGGGAATACATTGATTTCCTTTCTAACAAGGTACAAATCATATAAGCCAAAAAAAGTTAAGGCCTTGAAATGGACTTTAATAATTTCCAGGCCTGAGAAAATGCTACAGATGTCTGTGTGGAAAGGTGATGAGAAACATTTCTTATGGGTCCACATCACCTTCATTTTCCCTAGGCTGAAGATTAATCACACAGGAAATTCAAGAATGTAGTAAAGCTCAGAGAAAACCAGGGGCAAAATTGTAAGGTCGATATCCAAGCAAGGAGCTAACAAGATCAGTGAAAGCTAACATGAGTCCCTAACTTTCTTTAATGAAAATTGCCCACTGAACTCATACCAGGTAAATGGGCTTAGTTGCTCTACCTGGTTCTTGGAGGATTTTGCTTCTTGAGCACTACCCTTTAAACAGGAGCATATTATTCAGGCCTAACAACTAGTAATTGCTCCAATAGCTGAATCAGTAATGGAATAATCAAAAATAAACTTATTTACAGAGAATTATTGTGTGTGTGTTAGTGAATTTTAGAGGAATAAATAGGGAGTTAGCACTTGGGATCACTAAGCCATTAATTTCTTAGATTTCCATTCCTTTTTTCTCATAAACTAATTTTTTCATTTATCTGAAAGCATGCTTTAGCTCACAAATTTTAAGGATAAACTTCTTTTCCTTTTTTTTTTTATGGAGGGGATGACTCTTCTTGTAGCTTGTGTATGTGTATTTCAGTGGCATTTATGGATATCAACTTGGTAAAAGATGTCAAACCAAGAGCTTCATTGTACTGTTATATCTGGAAACTGCAAAATTGAAGATGTTATGTGTTTTGGTTTAGAAATGGAGTATAGCCAGGGCGCCTGGGTGGCTCAGTCGTTAAGCGTCTGCCTTCAGCTCAGGTCATGGTCCCAGGGTCCTGGGATTGAGCCCCGCATCGGGTTCCCTGCTCAGCGGGAAGCCTGCTTCTCCCTCTCCCGCTCCCCCTGCTTGTGTTCCCCCTCTCACTGTGTCTCTCTCTGTCAAATAAATAAAGAAAAATCTTAAAAAAAAAAAAAAAGAAATGGAGTATAGCCATGTACTATGTCCTAGTATTTGTTGATGATTTGTAAGATGCATTTGTGGGCTAAGTAGCCATGCTTGTTTTAGAATATTTTATTTCATCAAAGCAGAAAAGGTAGTATTTTATTTTCTCGTTTGAATTTTCAGTATTAGTATGTCAGTTGTGTAATCCGATCAGGACAAGAATGGATCAGTCGGGAGCAAAGTTGGAGGAGGGACGTAGAGATGGATAGGATAATGAGTCACCCTTATTTTGCAGTAGGAAATGTGATAGTGGCTATTTAGCAAATGGCCCGTTGCTGAGGTGATAACACGTAGGCGTTCTTGTCACACTGACAGCACAGCCTCCAACGCTAGAGCAAGACAACCTGTTCCAATGCCCTTTGCAATATGGTTGCCCCCACAGTTGCTCAAACCCGCCATTGATGGCATCCAGCTAATTTCCACATTGGTGTTGGCAGCGTTGAGGTACACAGAGTATCTTTCCAATGTCCCAGTCTGGGCCTGAACCCAAGAACCAGTTCTAGTATCGCCATTCATGGATGCGACCAGAGCAATTGCGTTGGGAACAGAATACCTATACTTTGTGACACAAAATAACCCCTTGGAAGTTCTTTCTGGAATAGATGCAGGGGAAAAAAACCTTTCTGTTTTTCATTTTTTAGGTTATTCCTTGATTTGTGTCTAACTTGGGGAGGGTAAGAGAAGGAAGAAAATTGCTTAGATGTTGCAATAACATATACACTACAATTTTTGGCAATAACTACAAAACTGACCCTAATAGTTGCTACCATTAAAGGTCAAAAAGCTATCCTTGGATACCTAGTTGAGAAACTCCAATTTCTCTCTCTAAACTATGGCAATTGCTTTCAGACGGAAGCTAGTTCTTTACAGAAGCTCAAACAGAATATTCCAATTACTTCCATTCTTCCCTTGCCGCCTCTCTCTTCTGCATCCTGCCCCTTCCCCTTCCCCCATCTCTTCCTTTCCCTTCTCCTCTCCTCCCCCCCTCTCCTCTTTTCCCTTAGCAGAGCACAAATTAACTGAATATGTATGGGCATGACTCAGCCCTGTAGCAGCAAGTTGTCCATCCTAGTGACACACATAACTCCTTTTGCATGTTACCTATGGGTTTTTAAGATGTTCTAATTTCTATGTTAGAATATTAGCCTCTACGGCACTTTCAGTTATTCTGTGGTTCTTAAGGCTAATGATTGCAAATGGGACTCCAGAGCCCTATCACTGTGAGCACTGCTGGTTTGGACAGGGAAGATAAAATCTTCAAGCTTGCACCAAATTCTAACATGAGAATGAATTTGAGATTAGGAGTTTGGCACCTATTAGAAATGAACAAAACAGCCTTGCATTTTTATATATATGTTCATAGTCCTGTGTTCTAGACAGAATGTAAATTATCTTTGTTTTAGGGTAAGTGAGTATAGGGTTAGAGAAAGTCAGTGCTTGGCCCAAGGTTACAGGCCAGCTAATTGTTTCCTGATTCCCTCGACCAGAGATCTTTTTACGAGTTTCTTTTGGTAAGAATCTTACAATCTCTTAAAATGAATGTCCTCTCCATCATCCATTACTTAGATTTCTTGTAGGCTGTTCTTAAATAATTTGGGCACACTTTTATGTTTGTTTAAGTGCAGCATGTTTGCATTGTTACTGAGAGCGTGTTTAATTTTTCCAAAGGGTAATTGAATTATTCTGAAGTTGAATGCTTGGTTTATGCACAGCAATATATTAGCTTGTAAGTTGGCAATTGAGGGAGTCACTAAGAATAAAACATTTCCTCCAAGCGTCATAGTATTTTGGTAGCTTAAAATGTAAATTTTAATCACAGACATCCTTTGTAGACAGCAGACTTAATTGGTCGTACCTGACAGGTATACCCATATGCCTGGCCATTTGAGAAGTAAATGTGTATCACACTGAGTTTGGCCTCATTAAGTTATCTAGGGGACCTAAGTGTGCGGAAATGCTGATGCTGTTATTACAGCTCGCCTACACTAGGAGGTGCAAACAATGAGTTATTCTGGGAATATTCCTTTTGGAAACCTCTTCATGAATTGTCAAATAATTTCCAAAGTCCATAAATTAAGAAACAGCAGACTTCAATATTGAGTCATGTTTCTTCCCAAAGTGGAACATTTTTACTGGAAATAAACATCATACTTTAAAATATTTTTTTTCACTGCATAGATAGGATTATTTTATTTTATTTTATTTTATTTTTTTTTTTTTTTAAGATTTTTATTTATTTATTTGAGAGAGAGAGAATGAGAGAGAGCAAGTACATGAGAGGGGGAAGGGTCAGAGGGAGAAGCAGACTCCCTGCTGAGCAGGGAGCCCGATGCGGGACTCGATCCAGGGACTCCAGGATCATGACCTGAGCCGAAGGCAGTCGCCCAACCAACTGAGCCACCCAGGCGCCCTAGATAGGATTATTTTAGATAATTACATTGAATGTGTCCCTCTTTTATTTATTTATTTATTTTAAAGATTATTTATTTGAGAGAGAGAGAATGAGAATGAGAAAGAGAGCACATGAGAGGGGGGAGGGTCAGAGGGAGAAGCAGACTCCCTGCCGAGCAGGGAGCCCGATGCAGGACTCGATCCAGGGATTCCAGGATCATGACCTGAGCCGAAAGCAGTCGCTTAACCAACTGAGCCACCCGGGCGCCCCCCTCTTTTATTTTTTTTAATGGAAGGGACAATACTGGAAAAGGCAAAGCAGTATATCTTAAAGTTCTTGTATACCCATCCCTACCTGCATCAAGATGTACCTGGTATAACATTTCATTTTAATAACTATAATTTCCTGTTTTTATTATTTTTTATTATATATAATTTTTCTACTTCCCTGTTTTCAATAAGTGATCAGTTTACAACCTGTTTGCTACTTTTCTTTCCTATGGTCTCTTTCTCTGGCACTGCTGTTTACCCAGATTTCTCGGTTTTCATGTGTGTATTTTCTCTTCGCTATCAACTAAAATTGATGATTACTAAGCCTTAAAGTTTAAGAAAGAAGAGAAAAATGTACTTCAACCAGGGGAAAAATAAAAGAGAAGCCTAGAAGAGCAAGGAGACTTTGTAAAAAAGTGGATTATAAGCATGGAATCATTTATTACGGTGAGTCCTGGGCAATATGGTAGGAAATTTGGTTTATGGTCTTGCCATGACCTAGCTAATCTTTGGTAAATAAGTGCTTTTTGTTGCGTCTCTGGGCCTCTGTGCTTCCCTAAGTGGTAGGGGGCATAACTAAGCGAAGATATGGCCAGAAGTGTCCCTTTAGTGTAGAATGATGAGCTTTGGAGAGGGCATAGTGCTCTTAAAAATGGTTTGATAGGCTAACTTAAAGATTTTAGAGCATTTAAAAATAACTATCATATGGTTTCACTCATGTGGAATATAAGGAATAGCATGGAGGACATTAGGGGAAGGAAGGGAAAACTGAAGGGGGAGAAATCAGAGATGGAGACGAACCATGAGAGACTATGGACCCTGGGAAACAATCTGAGGGTTTCAGAGGGGAGGAGGGTGGGGGGAGGGGGTAACAAGGTGATGGGTATTAAGGAGGGCACGTGTTGTGAGGAGCACTGGGTGTTATATGCAAACAATGAATCATGGAGCACCACACCAAAAACTAATGGCGTACTGTATGATGACTAACATAATAAAAATAAATAAATAAATAAAAATAACTAATAGCAGGATTTATATATATTTCAAAGGAGAAATACCTTGAACAGTTTCAGGATTTAGATGGGGAAATTAAGACCTGATGTGGTCTTTTGTCTTGTCTTTGCTGTTGTTGTTTATATTTTTGTCAAAAAATGTGAACTCTCTTTTAAACACAAACCATTTAAATGGGACAACACACTCTGTAGTTATAAGCTTTGTCATGTATA
Organism: Phoca vitulina; assembly: GCF_004348235.1. Classification (NCBI taxonomy): domain Eukaryota; kingdom Metazoa; phylum Chordata; class Mammalia; order Carnivora; family Phocidae; genus Phoca; species Phoca vitulina. The sequence continues at coordinate 14,369,042 of NW_022589708.1, read as the reverse complement.
GTGTAATATTTTTCTGTTTAACAAAATATAATGGCATGGTTATGTCCTTGGAGGCCTTAATCTAGGTTAGAGGCCTTGGTGTGAATGCACATAAATGGCACTTACATACGGTAAAATGAAATGTTAAGCCAAGATATGAGAGGATATTTTTGTCAGTTACATTACAGGCAAAGCATTTTAGTGGTGGATGTTATTGATAGGGGCCAGCTCATCTGACATCATCCACATCAATCTGCTGATCCTTAGACCATCAGGAGCTTCATGATGCTCCTTGGTGACTTTTATCGAGTTAGTGTTCTGCATAAATATTTTTATGGTATTGAAAATTGTGCCCAGTTAAATCCATGGTTGTTGGGAGTAGTCACTCTATCTTGACGAGCTAGAACTACTTTTAGCCAACCTCTTTGAAAGAGTAAGCCCTAAAACGTTGATTTTGCAGGATTCCATCTTTTGTATGTCCCATGCAAAAGTCAAAATATGGTCTGACTTTTTCGGTGTGGTTGTTCTTAACATAGGAGATATGTTCCTTCTCATCAACCTACTATATTTACTACAATCTTGGGGATAACTATTTACCCATCTTTTTCTCTAAAAATAGGCACTTAACAGCGTTTGTGGAGATCCAGCAGAACAACAGTAATCAATTTGATCCGGCCTCTAAAACAGGTGTCATTTTGATAAATGGTCCTAATTAAGCTGAGATCTCAGGTAGGAAGCCAATGGAGTTAATGCATTGGCACCTGTAGGGCAAGGGCTGCGCAAGTACAGATGTTACAGTGAGGTAAAGGCAGTGCTTTGTTCACTTAGTCAAGTCTCCCAAGTTTTGCATCTCTCATCATTTCATCAAAATAGCTCTGTGTTGTGACACCATTGGCTTCAGCTTTCATCTGCTTACAGTGTTGCAGGAGGCCAGGCCGCTGTGGAAGTCTCAGCTCTTTTAGGTCGTTTTTTACTGATCCCTATCCCGTAGTGAGAGACAAGTGCATAAAAATGATTAATTAGACAAGAAGCCTCATTGTTTCCAATCCATGATTCATATTCCTTCTGTACAACATGGGTTTAAACTGCTGGAAACGAGGCTCTTTTATGTCTTCTTACATTAATTTCAGTGGAGATTGTCTAGGTAAAGAGTGTGCAGGATGCCTGCACTGCGTATTGCTTTGTGTCTAGAGAGACTGTCAGTGCAAAAGGATACAGGGACATGACCTTCTCTCCTGGATTAGCGATGCTTTGTGATCTCTTATTATCAGATTATGCCATGGATGGCTCTGTAATTGGGTTCTCCAATAGAAGACTTGTGATTTTCTTCTTCATTTTTTTCTACCTACTCATTTTTAAGTGTTTTTTTTCTCTTCTTGGGGGGGAGGTATTTTAGGTGAATATTTCAATAGTCTCTGTGAACTTCATTCAGTTGCTTCAACTTATCAGCAAACTTTCCGTAAAGGATTGAATAGTAAGTATTTCTAGCTCTGTGGGCCATATGGTCTCCATTGCAACTACTACATTGCAGTTGGGATGTGGAAGCAGCCACAGACAACGCACACAAGAATAAGTGTGGCTGTGTTTCCACGTAACTCTATAGAGGCTGATATTTGAATTTAACATAATTTCCCCATGCCATGAGTATTCTTCTTCTTTTCTCTTTTTTTCTTTTGCAACCAATTAGAAATGTAAAAAATATCCTTAGCTCCAGGGCCATAGAAGAATAAGCAGTGGGCTGGTTTTGGCCAGTGGGCCACAGTTTGCTAATCCCTATCTAATGCATTTCATGAAATTCTGTGCTATATAATTAGTGCTGTGTTTAGTGTTAGAGTAGACACACAGAAAATATTAAGTGTTGTCTCTGTCTTCAGGAGTTTTTCATTCAGATGGAGAAAAAGTCAACTGCATAAAGACATCAATATTAGAAACCAGAATGTAATTAAGTGCTAAAACCCAAACCATACTAGTTCTCTAGCTAGCTCAGAGAGAAGGAAGAGGGACCAGGGAGAGGGAGGGATGAACTTATTTCTCATAGCTCTGGAGACCAAGATCAAAGTGCTGGCAGATTCAGTTTCTGGTGAGAGGCCTTTTCTTGACTTGCAGACAGTCATCTTCTTAGTGTCCTCACATGGCAAAGAGAGAGGGAAGGAGAGAGAGAGAGAGAGAGATATCTGGTGTCCCTTCTAATAAGATCATTAATCCCATCATGAGGGCCCCACCCTATGACCTTATCTACATCTAATTACCTCCCAAAGACCCCATCTACAAATACCATCACACTGGGGGCTAGGGCTTCAATATATGAATTTGCTGGGGGGGGGGCACATTTCAGTGCATAACAGCTGGGTACTGGAAATATAAATAGTAGAATAGAACATAATCACAGCCTTCTAAGGGATCATCATCTCAAGGGGAGACCCCATTTTAGGCTCTTAGTACATTGGAATGATAAGTACTAAAATAAAGGGACATAAAATTTGCAAGGGGGAACACACAGGAAAGGTGCTTACTTCTGCCTGGGGGCTTGGGAATGGAAATGATTCATAGAGGGGGCAACATTTGGGCTGATCTCAAAGGACGAGTACAAATGAACAAAGTGGGAGAGAACAGTCTCAGCAGCAGGGGCAGAGTTGGGAAATCATAAGGTATATTCTGGAAATACAAGTCACTCAACATGGCTAGAGCATGAGAAGAACATGTTGGGTTGGCAGGAAAAGAGTCTAAGAAGGTATCAGAGCTTAGGATTTTGAAAGGTCTTTCAGGTTACGTTAAGGAGTTTGAGCTTTACCCTATGAGTAATAGTGAGTTGTTGAAAGATTCTGAGTGGAGTAGGGATATGACCAGGTTGGTCATCTATTTGGGCACAGTGTAGGAGATGGACTGGAGTGGGTATCAGGCTAAGGCAGGGAGACCAGTTAAGAATCCATTGTCTTAACCCATATGAAGTGATACAAAGTTAAATAGACTGTGGGAATGAGCAGGAGGGTATGGAGGAGTCTTAGAAAACTCTCAAAGTACTGGTTTGGAAACTGGATAGATGATGTGCTCATCAATACCCCGTCAGATCTGGATCAGTGAATTGATTTGGTGGGAAAGAAAAATTCAGTTTTTGGAAACATTTCATGTGGGGTTTCAAATGTAATTGTCCAGCCCCCTGGGTGAAATATGAGTCTGGAGATGCACACTTTGGGAATCAATCAACATGAAGTTATAGTTGAAGCATTTAGACCTGAGAAAGTGTGCAGGGAGGGTGAGTCATGTAGAAGATGAGGTCCAAGGAGAGAACTTTGCTGGAGGCCGACATCCAGGGAAGAGCAGAGGAGCTACAAGGAGGCCAAGGGAAGATGGGGCAGGGACAGAGGAAGTGGAGGCATGAATATAGGTGTCTTCTAAGAAACAAAATTAAAGAGAATGACAAGGTAGAGCTTGTCATGAGAAGCTTTGTAAAAGGTAGGCAGTATCTGAGCATGTTTATAGGCTGAGACAATGGAGCCCATCAGAGTGAAGACCGATAGGTTCCTGACAATGCAGAGAAAGGAGAAAATTCCTGGAGCAAGATGCTGAAGGGATTAGGGGGGAGAGGAGGGCTTGCCTCGGATAGGAGGGGAATCCAACATGAACAGCAAGAGATGAAGATACTTGTGGAGATTGACAGATTACACCTTAAAAATCTGAGAATTTTTGCCTTTTTAAAAAAGATTTATTTATTTATTTGAGAGAGAGTGTGTGCGAGCAGGGGGTGGGGAGGGGCCGAGGGAGAGGGAGAGAGAATCTCAAACAGACTCCCTGCTGAGCACAGAGCCCATTCTGGGGCTTGATCCCAGGACCCAGAGATCATGACCTGAGCCGAAATCAAGAGTTGGCTGCTTAACTGACTGAGCCACGCAGGCGCCCCTGAATCTGAGCATTCTGAGAAGAGCTTGAGAATACAGGGGTAGAGTTGGGGGGAGAATGGGGACTGGCAGGGCTGTTTCCAGTGAGCCCAAAGAACGGAATTGGAGGGGATTGGCTGTAGAAAGGGCTGGGAGGAAGGAAGAACAATGGGAGAAAATGGTTGGTACCTAAGGCGATCCCCCTTGGGCAGTGCTGAAAGATGAGAACAAGGAGAAGGGTAGAGATGCTGTTGACCGGTCTTGGGTTCTGGCTGAGGCTTGGGTAAAAGAGGTTTTTACAAGGCTGTGGGCAAACCTGTTCCTGGGGAGGATGTGTTGGGGATTTAGGCTCAGTATCTTTCATACTGTGTGTGGTCTTGTCAGCCAAAAAAAGGTCTGCTTATTTTATGCATACCAAATAAGATGTTAAGGGATTCATTCCATAATTTTGATAAGCATGTTATGCATTCTTTTTGAATGACAGTGCAGAACAATTGCTTGATTGATACATCTGTTTTCCCTTATTAAAACATTGGACTTTATTTTAGATAATGTATTTTCCTCTAATTGTGTGGAAATATTTGTTTCCTACAAATTAGAAAACAGAAAATTACAGTAGAAAGGAGTTCTAACTTCCTTCCCTAAGTGGGACCACTATCAGGCTACCAAGAGTAGAATTTCCATCCAGAAAAAGGCCCTTTTCCTTTTGAAGCTATATAACATAGCACATGCAAAAAGACTTGTCATGTCTATCAGAATGGATAGGATATTACAATATTGCAATATTGGTTTTTTGTTCTTTTATTCCTTTAGTTTTGTGTAGTAACTGTTACTGTCCTATTGAAAGCAATAGCCAGTGGGAAATGTAATTTTGAACTCGACAAATACAGAGCATTCATTTTATTATAGAGGGTTTGAAATACCTAAGAAAGAAACTATAGTTTGAAGAGCTCCAGCAAAATAAATCTGAAATGGAAAGAGATACAGTGATGAGGACTGGAAAAGATACCTAATAAATCAAAATGAAACCAGTTATGAGGAAAAGGAAAACACAGTAGGAAATTGGGAAAATAATAAGAGATAATGAAACACAGTAGAAAAATATGAAATGATAGCAATTTGTATTTGCCTGGAAGCTTTAATCCAGAAATTAAATTTGATAGGAGTGCAGGCTTAGAGGAGAGGCTGGGAAGCAAGCTGATAATGACTTGGTTCTAGGAGGTTAGGGATGGGGTCTGAGCAAGTCTGTAAATAGGAAGTAAAAATTGTGAAGGAATTTAAATTTAATCTAGGGAGCTTTGGGGGAAATTCTGTGTAAAGGACTGACATGGTCAAATGAGAGCAGGGAAGATAATCAGCATTCAGAATACAGGAGCAGAAAGAAAGGCATCTTAGGGAAAGTGTGTGCAGTGAATGTTTCCTGTTGCATGTTGGAACGGGCGCACCTTGGCACATCAGCACATCCAGGTTCTGGAAAGGTCTGAACAAGACCTTTTCTTTTGGGTCCTCATTTTATCATCTATTAAAAGGACAGAAAGAAAGGAAACAGACTATACCCAACCTTGGCAAAGTCCAAGGGAAATCTTCAATGCTACTTCTACAAACATTTTTGGGAATATAATTGGATGATATATCTCAGAAACCTTAACATGATCCACTTCCTATGACTAAATAATAGCACTTCAAGGCACTTATTATAGGTAATAATAATTAGCGATGTCTTCAAAGATTTATGCCTATGGATGTTCACTCTAGCATTTTCTATAATATCCCAAATTTGGAAACTACCTAGACCTAGAACAATAGCACATTGCTTAAATAAGTCTCAGTTGATTTATCGATGTCATATGATGTATTTATTAAGATCATATTGTAGAAGAGTATCTAATGTTGGAAAATCTTTATGATACATTGCTAAGTGGAAAAGAAGCAGTTTCACAGGTAGTTTGTACAATATGGGAAAAATGTATATGTCTGAATGTATAGGTAGATACTGGATAGTCTCTCATTACTTACGGTTACTTATAGAAAAATGTATATTAGAGGACTATCTGGAAATCTGGCTTATAAGAGGTCCTGTGATCGAGCTGCAAGATAACAGGGATTTGTACTAGGTAGAGTAGGCAGTCAACTGGTGTTTGAAGGTAGGCTTCTTTCTAGTCCCATCAAGCAGAATTTTTTTCCACTTACAGCTTGAGGCTGCTTTGGGGCCAAACACAGAGTCAGGAAAGAGAAGGCCACGTACTGGTTCCACCAGGAGTCAGATGGGATCATCCTTCATGGCAGATAAATTGTTTCTATCCAAAAGGCCAAAAAAAAAAAAAATGTAGAAAATAAATTTTAAAAACCATGGAGAGGCACGGTTGTTTTTCCTCTTGTTCTCTCTTACTCTTTTCAGACCAATTCTTCCCTACATCAAAAACCCTTTGAGTGTTACATCAAATAGATACAGCACCTTCACCCTCAAATCCCTATGGTCATCTGCTGATCTTCTGGTCATCTTTCTTCATTCGTTGAAGATTTTAGCTCCTACTGCATAGTGTTAGTCCCCTCCCTGAACCCTGTCATTAGTCTCCTCTCAGGGACGATAACACCCACCCACTCTTCCAGCTTCATTCCTCCACCTTCTCAAACAATCATCTTTTCTACTTTCCCCTCCTCCCAAACCATTCCCACCGTTCATTCATCACCTCCAGCACCCTCTCTTCATTTTTCTCATTTTCATTTTTCTCAGCTGAGAGTTCATGGTTGTCTAGTATAGTAGCTCCATTAAAATATTCAACTCTCTTACCTTTCTTCCTCTGTTATTTATTTCTAGAAAAACTCTGACACTGAATTTGTCCTTTACTATCTCTTTGCCAGCACCCAAGCAGCTGAATATTCCTAGAAAAAAAAACAACACACACAAGAAGGCTGCCTGGTTTAATTTTAAATGCATGATCACAAACCTAAAAATTGCGATCCTACCATATTTCTCCAGTAGACTCACTTTCCCACCTCCTGTATTGACTATTTCCTATCATCTGCTCTCCTCAAATCACTCAGACCTCTTCTTCCCACCTCTCTAGCAGCTGGTGACCTTGTTTCTTATGTCACTGAGAGGATGGAAAGCATCAGGAAGATGTTTATTTGTCTTCTCATTACCAAATCTGTAAACCCACTTGCATTATTATTCTTCCCTCTTAGTACAACAGGGGAAATATCCTTCCTCCTCCAACCAAGCCCGTTCTCGGATTCCATCCTACTTTTCTGCCTTCTGCAGGACTTCCTTCTCTCACTTACCCTTCTCCCTGGATCACTGATCTCTTCCTCACTACCAGATCAGTGTGTAAAAACAAACTTACCATCTCTGGCCCATATTTCTAACATTTGCTCCTTTCCTGTTTTAGTAATTCCCCTCCTTGAAATCAGAAGGCAATGCTAATGCTTTCCTTCTGATGCTGTTTTTCACCCCAACATTCAGTTGTAACTGCTCTTATTAAGGTCACAAATGATCTTCACTTGGTCTAATTCACTGGTCACATCTTTGCTCTTTTTGTTTTCAGACTTCACTCAGCACTAGACTCACTTGGCCACTCCTTTTTTTCTAAAAATATTTATTTATTTATTTATTTATTTTTATTTATTTGGGGGGGCAGAGGGAGAGACAGAATCCAAGCAGACTCCCCGCTGATCAAGGCAGGGCTTGATCCCAGGACCCTGAGATCATGACCTGAGCTGAAATCAAGAGTCAGATGCTTAACCAACTGCGCCACCCAGGCACCCTGATCACTCTTTCTTGAAACATCTCATTTTGACTTCTTCAACCTCAGACTCTCCTGGTTTATTCTTACCTCACTTAATAGTTTTTCATTTCTCTGCCTCAGAATCTTGGCATTCCTGTCAGCTAAATCTGAACCTTCCCCCAACCCCACACTGTCTCTCTAAATAGGTCTTACTCTCTACCCATGAATCTCATATGGTCTCCAACTGCCATGTTGATACCTCCAGTTGATCGTCTTATAGGCTTATCAAGCTTATTTCCAAAAATTGAACCTTGGATTCCATCCTCGACATCTCTTCCTGTTTTATTCTTCCCCATCTCAGTGAAGACTACCACCATCTTCCCAGTTGTTTGAAAAAGAACACTGGGAGTTAGCTTTAATTCATCCCTTTCACCTCTCACATCCAATTTACCACCAAAATCATTAGATCTCAAAACCTTCTACTACTGTCCATTTTTATCATCAACATCCTAAGCAACACCACATGGCCCCTTACTTGGACAACTGCTATAGCCTCCTCAGTTTCCCTGCTCCAGTCTTGCCACCTTTCATCCATTCGTCAGCCAAAAGTGCCTTCTTTTTTTAAGTTAAATCTGATTTTCCCACTTAGATGCGCTATGGGCTCCTTACGACAATCCACAAGGCTCTTTTTTGGAATTTATTTTTTATTTTTATTGTTTAAAAATTTAGTTCCAGTATAATTAACATACTGTGTTACATTAGTTTCAGGTGTACAATATAGTGGTTCAACAATTCTATATATTACTCAGTGCTCATCATGATAAGGGTACTTTTAATCCCCATCGCCTATTTCACCCATCTCCCACTCACCTCCCCTCTGGCAACCACCAGTTCTCTATGGTGAAGAGTTGCCTACAAGGCTCTTTTGTCTATCATTGCATTTGTGCCTCTATCCCCTTTGCTACTGAGATGTCATTCTTTAGGTTTCCAGATTAAATGTAGTTAATTCCAAAAGGTTTCCTCAACCTTCTGATAAGAGGAGATCTTCTCCATCACTAATCTCTAGCACACAACCATTTTAGTTTTCTTTACAACATTTATGATCTCAAATTATGTATATTTATATGTTTATTGCATTTCCTCAGCTAGGTTGGAGGCCCCTGAAGTCAAAGTTCAAGTCTCTGATCACTGTTTTATCCCAGTACCTAGCACAGTGCTTATGCATCGTAGAGAGCGTGTTTTCAATAGATATTTGTGAAATGAACGAACAGATGAATATTTGCCAAGTGTTGATTTTGTTTGGTGCTGATGTGAAGAGAAAGTATAAAAATGACCTGGGTTGAAAGATGATTATCGTGGTGCCTGGGTGACACAGGACAAGTGGGAAGGATTGGCAGCACAGTATAGGGAAATGGGAAATCCAAAAGCAAGGTTTAGAACTTGAAAAATGACGAAATGATTATATCTTTGTGGGAATGAGGAAATAGGACAGTGGAAAGATCTGAGGAAAGAATGCTAGGAGCTCAGGATTCTCTACATTTTGTGGGAGATCTTATACTTAAAAAAATCTCATCAGGCAACCTGCCTCAAAAGTAGAATTTATGAAAGTACTCAGGATAGAATACAGAGTAGAAACCCCAAAGATATTAAAGTTGAGAAAGTGTGCAGATAATGGGTCCTCAGTATTTATATTTGTACTAGTGAGTACATGAATGCAGACCATGGAAATTGTTAATAGGAAGTTTAATTATTTTCATGACTGAAGCTTATTGATTATTGAAGAATTCCCTTGGTGATTGTCTTATGCTTTAGAGTATTGATATGAAAGACGTCTCTTCATCCGGCTACACAGATGAAATCAATAATTTAACAGCAGTTGGCTTATCATATTGCACTACTTTATATGAAAGATGCTATCTATAAAGGCAATTGTAATGGGCGGTTTAATAAGGCAAACACTGTTAGAGAATACAATTTAACTGTGTTCATAGCAAGTACAGTACTTTTTGCAATGCACTCATTTGTTTTATTAAAGCCAATTATACATTTGTTTTTGCTAATTTTTAACTGTACAAAAGAAATTTGAAATACTTAATAGTCAATTACTGTGGCATGCATATAAAAATAATGAATGTTATCACACAAAAAGTTTATATATAAGAAGCAAGGCAAACACAAATATGGTATGCAGAAATTTGTCAGAAATTAATAACTTCTATTTTAAGCCCCTTCAGAACCTTCGGGGAATGAGACCCTTTAAATTAACATAACTCCTACCTGGGTTCCTGTTGATGACTGACATGATTCTATCTAATTGGAATGCTGGTAAAAGCTACAGCGTCCTTTCACAAGAGCTGGCTTTTTCCTTAAGAGCACCTTTAACACAATAGACAAGCAAACTCTTGGTGCTTGGGTCTCTATATTTAGTTGCTTTGGAGTATTTGATGCTTTTATGAGTCATCAGGAAGGAACTCTGAACTTGCTTTCAAGTGATAATGGAGAATGATATATTTCAAACAAATTTTGTGTTAGAGAATGATAAATATACTGATAATAAAATTTTGATTATGTATTAATAAGAATGTTTTCTTAAACAGCAACTATTCGTTTATGTATCATTTATAATATTTCAAGTTCAGTACTATGTATATAAGATATATATGGTCCTGGCAGTACAAAGTTGATAGTCTCAAGGTCAAATGAAACATTAAACAGGTTTCTCCAGTGACACAGGATATGTCCTGTGATAGAGAAATTAAGAGTACCACAGAAGCATTTATCTGTGAGGTCTTAACCTAATTTGGGGATCGGGGAAGGCTTCCTAGAGGTAAGAACAGTTAAACTAATCCTCTCATTTAAGAAGAAATTAGGCAAAGAGGGCAGAGGAAAAAGCATGTATGTATGTAGGAGCCTCTGAAAAATGGAAGGAAGCCCAGATTGGCTGGAGCTTAGCGTGTTAAGAAAAGTGGCAGAGATGTGTCCAGGAAAAGGGCTGAGACCAGATTTGGATTGCCTTGTGCGTCATAATACAGAGTTTCTACTTTATTCTAAATGCTGGGACACCACTAAAGATTTTAAGGAGATTCAGAACATGATCCAATTTTATTTTATCCTTTTAACCACTCTCTGTACTGTGGAGAATGGGTGGGAAGGAAATAAGACTGGGGTATAGGGAGATGAGTGAATGAGGATGTTAAAATGGCATTGCAGGCAAAAAAGTATGGGCCAGGGCAGGGGGTCAAGAAAAATAGATGGATTCAGGAAATGTTTATGAGTTAGGATGCCCACTAGGTTTGTAGATAGGTGGTTTTGAATCTCAGGAGAGTGGACTGACCTGATATATATTAGTTATCAGCTCTTAGACATTTGGTAATTGATGTCATGGGAATCAGTGAAAGTCCTATAGCCGTGGTCTTCAAATTGATGTACCTGTACTTCTGGGGATACATAAAGACTCCAAGGTTTATGTGGGCACACAAATAATTTTAAAGAAATCCAACTGCTAGGCTCTCAGCTTTCGTATGTTGTCTTTCTAAGATCAGTATTCCTGAGGATCCTTCTGTGGTCAAGTAGATTCTTCTTCCCCACCTCTCCTTTTACAGAGTTCTTTTCCCATTGGCAAAAGAAGGGCAGACCTGCAATTTAGTCCTACTTGACATGGTGCCTCTGTGGGCCCCACACAAAAGCAATAACATTTATACAGAGAAAATGCATGACCCAAATGGGTAATATATCCTTTTGTAACTCGGGTACCTTCTCTTTCTTCCTCCCTCCCTCCCTCCCTCCCTCCCTTCCTTCCTTCCTTCCTTCCTTCCTTCCTTTCTTTCTCTTTCTTTCTTTCTTTCTTTCTTCTCTTTCTTTCTTTCTTTCTTTTCTTTCTTCTTTTTCTTCCTTCCTTCCTTCCTTTTCTTTCTTTCTTTCTTATTCTATGAAATGAAAAGAATGCTTAATAGAACTGTCAGCTAATAGATCATTAAAAATACTATGTGATTCTAGATTACTATTTGATTTTTATCATATAATCAGAAGGAGTTAAATAATTGAGTGATGTTCCTATAATAAAACTCTTTCCATTTCTGTCTACCTAGTATGTAGGAAATGTTTTAGGCACAAAAAATTAAAAACAGGAGTAAACCTGATGCAGAACATTGTTCCATTCTGGCAATATGTTATATTATCCATGGACCCACAAATTAATTGAAAAAGTAAAAATCACCTTAATTAATTAATAGTTCCATCTAAATTCTGTTTTATATAATTAATAAATATCTGTCAAATGTAAAATATGTTACATTGTGTTTATCAATTGGATATAATGGTAATTTAATGAGAACTCAATCCAGAAGAAAAATGTTATCACTTAGAAACGTATGGTCCCAGGCGATTAGAAAAAATCAAATTTATCAACATATTTTTTTTTCAGAGATGTAGGATAAGGTGATTAATAAAAGACTTCCAAGCATAAAATATATTACATTAGGTTGAAATTTTGTTGGAGAAGTAGAACAGATTTATGAGTTCCAAGAGAAAAAGGAATGATGCAATATTTTCTAATGTTAAAGAAGAGCTTATTCGTGTATTTTTTTTTTTTTTAACTAGCTGAAGGTGGGAATGAAATCCCTAGTGATTTCACACGTTTTAAACATTGGACATGTTTAAAAGAATGAAGTAATGCTTATATTTTGAAACATTGTTACAGAATTTACAAAATGGAGGGAATTATATCCTTTGCCAATGATATCCTATATGAAGTTATATGGTAGTTTTTGGATGTCAACTTGAAAGTGTTAGAGGGGTGTTTCAAAATCATTTTAGTGAGCCTATGGGAATATAAGTTTGAGGACCACCAGTCTAGGGAGGGACGTAGGCTGAAGCAAGAAAAGGGCATAGGTTCAGTCCCTAGAAGCATCATTATTCAAGGATCCTTCTCCCTTCACCCATTTACAAGGAAGGGAAGCAAGAAAGGTCTTGCTGGATGTGAGTTTGTAGGTTGTCTCTGTGGGACTGGAGATTAGACCATCAGTGAGATAAGGAAGGATGGGGGAGGATGGCCAAAGAGAGCATAGTGTTTGGACTGACTGTTGTGGAGAGCGGGAACTTCAGCTGATGGCTAAGAAGCTGATCTCAAGGTTGGCTGACCATGACCCTAGAGGGATACCAATCTGTTTGGTATGTGATGTTCTTCAAGCACTTCTTAGCAGAAAATTCTTTTTATTTTTGTAAAGATTTTATTTATTTATTTGAGAGAGACAGAGTGAGTGAGAGACAGAGAGTACGAGCAGGGGGGAGGGGCAGAGGGAGAGGGAGAAGCAGATTCCCGCTGAGCAGGGAGCCCTACGTGGGGCTCGATCCCAGGACCCCGGGATCATGACTTGAGCCAAAGGCAGACACTTAACTGACTGAGCCCTCCAAGCACCCCTTGGCAGAAAATTCTTGAAGTCAATAGATAACTTGGCATTATGAAAAATACTAGAAATTCATAATATTAGGGGACTGTGGGAGATAATCACAGGCAGAAATGCTAAGTCATTTATACAAGGTTACCTTTGGCAGATAGAATCTCAGCTTCTCACTTTTTTCACTGAAGGTTTTATAAACTTACCTTGTACTTCTCTATGGTATCTCTTACAGTGAGTATGCTTATAAAGTGTGTCAGAAGTGAGAGGAGAAGTTAGAAAAGGGGTATATGTGTGCCCTTCTGTGTGACCCCAAAACTTGGTCTCAACCTAAATATCCAGACCCTCAAATGCACTTCCTGGCCAATGTCCTCTCTGCCCCTAGAATTTTACATTCCAGTTCTCACCTGGAACATGCCTACCTCCCAGTTCCACCTGTCCAAGTGCTCTGGGTCCATTAAAGGCCGCCCCTCCCTGAATATTCCCAACTTCACTTGTACTGGCCATCTCTATCAGCAGAAGGAAAAGAATAACCCTGAATATGAATTACACATGTAATTCTTATTTTTCACCTAGGTACATTTACAAAACTAAAAAGAAACAGTTGAAATTCATTTTAATGTATTTTATTTTATATCCAAGATATTATCACTTTCATGTGTGATCAATACAAAATTATTAATGAGATATTCTATATATTTTATGTAAGTGTTCAAAGTCAAGTGTGTATTTGACATTTATAGCACATTTCAGTTCGGACTGGTCACATTTCAAGGGCTAATTGCCATATGTAGCTAGTGGCTACCATGTTGGACAGTGAAAATTTACATGACAAATACTAGATACTAGTACTAAAAATTCCATTTTGATTTGCTGATTATTTCAGGTTTTGGTTTTGTTTTGTTTTGTTTGTTTGTGTGTTTTTGTTTTTGTTTTTGTTTTTAGCAGACCTTAAAATCCTTAAGGGCAAGGATTATATTTGAAACTTCTTTGATATTTATAAGGTGAATATGCTCAATACTATGGCTGAAGATGAATATGAATATACGATGGCTGACTCACTGTTCAGTCATGGTAAGATAAAATGATCTACTACCTTTGTTGAATTATTTTGACTAATGTAAGTTTTTGTTAAACCACCTTGATGATACCAGTCTGTTGACTGGCCCTTTGGGAATAGGGTAGCTCTTTTTGGAACAACAAAGCGGTCAGAGTTTTAAATAATTGACAAGTCTGCTAATAGCTGCTGCTTGTGTCATTAGACCATCATTTAAATTTGTGAGCATCCTGACGGTGGGACTGTGGTGTCTTTTCAGCTATATCCAGTCACAACAGCTTTTATTTTAAGTACAAATATCTTTACGCACAAATTAATAGTTGTTTGGAAGGCATTAGATGCTCTTTAAAAGAAATTGTGAGTTTAAAATTTCCCTGGGGTGCTCGTAGAGTTGGTTAATATTATCATACTTATATTTGACTTATCTGAAAACCTAGGTTGAAAGTAAATTGCCTTAGCCATTCCAACTCGTCTCTTAGAAACTTTTCGCTTTTTTTAGGGGGGCGGAGAGGAGGGGGTTTGCAGAGATTCTGAAAATGTCATTATCTCTTTCCGATAAGCCTTTATGTTGAAAGTGGTGGCCTTCAGGATAAACAAAGTGGAAAAACGGCCCTTGAGAATCTTAATTTGTTCAAATTAAAATGAACGTAGGAAGATAATAAAGCTGTTTTAAAAAGCTGGTCTGAACTTTAGCACGGTATTTTAACCATTCCTTTGGGGGGAATGACATCACCTTTAGTGCAGGGTCAATGAAAACGCAGTAATTATTCAGAGTTGCAGGATTTTTTTCCTAGTTTCCACCATTGTGAATGCAATGATATGAATTTGATAATGCAAATTCTGGAACGGCCACTCTATGGCATTAGAAAACCTCTAGGGTGTCCTGGGTAGGGAGGAGGGTTGACAGAGTGATTATGTTGTTCTAATGACTTTATGCTAAAATAAATTTATCATATCAAAATCAGTTTTGTAATAGAAATCCTTGTATCAATTGCAGAATGGAGGTCTTTTGCATGAAAGGAGATTTTTTTTCTCTGTAATTATGACCACTATGTTAAAGCAATCAAGAAGGTGTGCTAATTTACTTCTAACTGATGCAGTTGATTTCCTAAAAGCTTTGTGGGAATAGGCAATGTCATTGTGATGAATCAGAAATGCTTAATCCTATCACCATACAAAGCAAATTGAGTTGTTATACATTCCATCTATTTTGGTATTAATCAAAGGAGGAAAAAACCAACTATATTCTTCCTCTGGTTCTAGGTAACTTACAGATGGGAAGAGGATTATGTAAGCTAGTTTTAAACTCTCACCAGAAGACATTGAATTGAAATTTGAAGCCTCTGGTGCTAATTATTGAGGTGCATTCTGCTAGTGACTTAAGTCTATGGGTGGCTCATAACGGAAGTCTGCCAAATATGATCTATTTTGTACATAGACAATGAACTGTTGTCAGTGCTCCCTCAAGGGGGATCCGGGTATATTGCATTTTCTTTTTAAGGTTGGTGTAACTGTGTTTGAAAATAAAATTGTTGTTGCTGCTAATTCCTGTTAACTTTAAATGTTACTCACTGTCTGTGTTAGGAAATCACAGCATGTATTGAATATTAATTTTAATCTCTTCCAGCAATAGTGAAATTTTACTTCATAACCCACTTAGATGAATGTGATCAGCTACAGTGGCACTAGTTTTGTGTGCTGTTGCTAAATCATCTCAGATGATGGAAATCAGGCTTCCAGGGCTGATTTGGAATCAACAGATGATGTCACAAACAATGAGGTTATTCTTGGACTCCCTAGTGTTGGCCCCTCAGTCATCATGTCTAGTTTGGACTTTGCCACTTACACAGGATTCAGAGAATTGAGTCAGAGAAGAGTGCAAGAGGTATGGTATTAAGACCACAACCTCAGGGTCTGCACTAGATGTAACTCAATTATTTTTCCATTTTGAGTCTTTGACCAATTCAGCGTAGCTCAATTGTTCAGAATTTCCTGATCTGGAAATTCTGTCAGTTCAGAATTTCCTTAGTCACCTCTTGGCTTCCACTTTCTCACAGGTTCCAACTAATTTGGAGGGACCTTGCAGATGCCAAGGCATGAAGGTCCACACAGATGCTCTCTCTGGTCCCTTATGTGTTGGTCTCCACAGCTTGCTGCAGACCTTCCTTGTTCTGAGGATAAGGTCTGTAGGATCTCCCACAGAGCTGCTTTCTTCCCATCTGGTACTCCTGGGCTTGTTGAGGGTGTCTACACCCATGCAAACTGCAGCAGACTCTTGGTAACTTGGGGAAATAGCATATTCTTCTTCCAGATAAGTCTCTTGCCCATGCTCCATCCTTGGCCTTTTAGTTGCAAAAGTCTAGAATTTGCCTCTTTGGTTCTTCTCTGGGCTCAAAACTCCCAAATGCCTACCTGTCTCCTAGATTGCAGTGACCAGGGAGTGAGGGAGTTTTCTGGTTGAATAGGAAATACAGAGGGAAAAATGAGTTAATATGTTAAATCAGTTGATATGTCAAAAGCATTATTCTCTACAAGAACAAACAAACTGAGTAGATTTTGGGAGATGTCAAAAAAGAGTAGGACTGGTCAGTCTGAGTAAAAGAAATCTACCTAAAGTACTAATTTTATCTCTATTTATACTAAATACATATGTACTGATTATATACATAATGAGTTCATTGTATATGTAAAATGTGTTATATATAACTAATGTGTAAATAAAATACAGGATAGTTATGTATATGTACACCATACAATACAATAGTACATACATATACGAATGACTATTTTGTTTGGCTTGTGCTCACCAGCTAGTTACTTACTGTTTGAGCACTTGTCATACCTTAAAGATCAGTAATCTAGTGCAGTAATTTATTTTAACAATGAGGGAACAGAGACCCATAACTAGTACGACATCACACAGCAAATGTAGCCAACCAGAATGTGAAACCAGGTCCTCTGGCTTGCTCAGAATTCTTTGCTCGTTTCTTCCCTCCCTGCCTGAGAATGATAGTATCTTGCAATTGAAGAAAATTAGGTTAACTATCCGGATGAACTTTTTGAGGCTGATAGGTCGAAACATTGAAATACATTATCAAGGACATTTGCAGTGGTTATTTTAAAAAATGGTTAGGCAGCTACCTTTTTTGCTCTGGCCTGGGGGCAGTCCTGTGGAATCAGGGGAGATACGGCTTATTGAAGTCGATTTTTAGATTATATGATTTTAAGGCAGATACTTCAAAAAAGGTTTACAAATATAGACTTGATCGAAATATTTACCACAGGGTCTGTCCCTGTGGCTTCTCTGAATTTACTGTGTTATTTCCTGTGTGTGTGTGTGCGCACACGTGTGTAGGAAACATCAGTTTGCCCTTTCCAGCAAATGTAAGGATTTTTCAAGATCTTTAAAAACAGAAGAGTGAAATTGTCTTCAGATCCCTAGAGAAGATTGGACTGCATAGAACTTTAGCTTCTTCCTTGCAATGGAATGGATTTCTATTGGGAGAGGATTTATAACTTTATGGGCCAGATAGTGTAAAGGATGTGATAGGTTTCAAAAATAGTTTTTCAGTGCGACTATTTCTTGGGAATGGTAATTGATTTTGCTTAGTGTCTGCTAAAAACAAACCTGGAAGACTGTTGCATTAAAAAAAAGAAAAGGTTAAAGCAAAGTATTCACGTTTTTGGGAGGATGTGTGGAGATTTAGACAGATTTTGGAGAGATTACTTTGTATTTTATTTCTCCCTGATGAAGACAGCTACATTTTGGAAAGCCAATCAGACATTTCCTTTTCCTATGGTAATATTTAAAATCTTAGCTTTCAAGAAAAATCTTCCAGAAGAACTTTTCTTTCCCAGACTGTACCCCAGTATATACTCCAGTCCTTGGGTCTTTTCCTTTTGGTGGCAGTGTGTCTATTTAGACAGGATTTTTGATAGGGGAAACACCTGTTTGAATGCAGCCTCTCTTTCCCTCCCTCCCTCCCAGCTTTCCTCCCCCCTTGCCCTTCTGCTTTGTAGTGAATGACTTTGAGCTGCAAAATCAAATAACATGAAAACACAGCAGAGCCCATTTTCCCCTAGCTTTATTTAGATATAATTGACACATAACATTGTGTAAGTTTAAGGTGTACAACGGGATGATTTGATGCACATGTATACTGCAACATGATTATTGCCAAAAGGTTAGTTAACACATTCATCACCTTACATAATTACCTTGTGTGTGTGTGTGTGGAGAACATTTAAGATCTGCTCTCTTAGGAACTTCCAAGTATATCCTACAGTATTGTTAACTCTAGTTGCCATGCTGTGCCTGAGATCCCCAGGACTTATTCGTCTTATAACTTGGAAATCTGTAACCTTTGGCCAACATCTCCCCACTCTCCACCCTCCAGCCCCTGCCAACCACCATTCTACTCTCTGTTTCTATGAATTTGGCTTTTCCAATTCTACGTATAAGTGAGATCATACAGTTTTTGTCTGTCTGTCTGATTTATTGCACTTAGCATAAAGCCCTCAAGTTCATCCATGTTGTTGCAAATGGCAAGATTTCCTTTCTTTTTTATGGTGGAATAATATTCCATTGTGTGTGTGTGTGTGTGTTTGTGTGTGTGTGTGTGTGTGTGTGTGTGACATTTTCTTTATCCATTCATTGGTAACAAAGGCTATTTTTAATATGGTTGAATGTGAGAATCTAAAGTACATACTTTTAATGAATTTGAGAATCTCAAGTACATACTGCAGACCACAGTTTCATATATTAGTATATTCAGCTAATCTGAGGGCACTTTTAATTTTATGTAATTGCTTAAGGTTATAATAATAGGGTTAGTTGTGGGGGCGCCTGGGTGGCTCAGATCATTAAGCGTCTGCCTTTGGCTCAGGTTATGATCCCAGGGTCCTGGGATCGAGCCCCACATCGGGCTCCTGGCTCAGCGGGAAGCCTGCTTCTCCCTCTCCCTCTGCCTCTCCCCCTGCTCATGCTTTCTGTCTGTATCTCTGTGTCTCAAATGAATAAAAAAAAAACAGGGTTAGTTGTGTTTCCAATATACCTTCCAGCTGGGTTCTCACTCTGTGTCAGTTCTGTAACATTAATCCCTTAGAGACAGAAACTAAAATTTGGATTTAATTTAGAATTAATGTAATGTAGGAATATATTAATATTAATATAATAAGATAATGTGAGAATAATTCCCTATGGTCTGTTTTTCTTTTAAAATATACAGGTGTATATAAACTCTCATTATTTAAATATTTTTCATAAGGATTTATAGGCACTTTTATCCAAAAGTCACTGGGTGAATCAACATCTCACCATAATCAATATGCATAGGCGTATAATAAAAAGGTTTGTTGCTATTGAAATCAGGCAAGAGGATGTAGAGTGAATGGGATGCAGGCTTCAGCCTGTGCTCAGGTTGTTTGAAAGTGTTTACATGGTCCCTGATGATCTTCCTCATGCTTTGCCCTGAGCATTCGGCCCTTCCTGCATCTTAGTTCCTTTCTGCCAGAATCTGGGAGAACTTCTAATTTAGGCCGAGTTTACATAGGATCTTTAGTATCTCTAACATATTATGGCATTGTTTACTTATATTATGTATATGTTTCTTGCACATGTAAAAGGAAAATATTCCCATTTGGTACTGTAAGGAAGGACTCCACGTATATCTGTGTGCAGATATACCCACCATATGCTTCATTAGGTATTAAAGAATTAGGTAATTGGTGTTTTGATTATTTAATTTATATCATTCAGAAATCCCGGGTGGATTTGGATTGCTATATAGATGTTTATAAGTGTTTTATTGGTATTTGGGGAAACTGGATGGGTGGATGAATTGGGAACCTATTAATTTTCCCCATTAAAATAATAGAGCAATACGGTCCCACCACCTGAAAATTGCTATGTAACATACTTGCAGAAAAAGATTGAATTCAGATGAGGAATGCCGGTCTTTCTTCTCTGAGCACATGCATGCATGTGTAATTCCTGTAGGAGCTGATACTAGTGAAGTGATTTTGAAAACTTCTGCATGACTAATTCTTGTATTTTCCATCTAGTGTAAACAATGTGGCTACCTGTTCTATCAACCAGTACTCCTATGACTTTTAGTGCATTTCTTGACAGTTTTCTAGATTGCTGGCTCTGTCTTCTGAAGGGTCTCTGTCCTCTGGTCTTCTCTTTCCTCCCTCCGCTGAAGACCATTTTGTTCTCATTCCTCTGCTAAGGTCTTCATCTCAAACCCTGTTCTCTCTCTCATCCTCCTGTCCCTCATTTTCAACTAGCTGCTCGTCTACATTTGTGTCCCAGTGCCACTTCCGATGTCACAGAGCAGGGAGGGCCCCAGAGATCCATCTTGAGAGGCAGTGGGCTTTGCCTAGAAAAATGCCCTGTAAGCCAGTCAGTGCTACAAATTGGGACCCTGAGAAAAAAGGTTGACAGAAAACAAGGTGAGAAATGGTAGCTGAATGACCCTGGATACATCATGACCAGAAATTTGTGGTTAGAAGGGAAGGTAAAGGGCAGGGGAAGGAGTGGGAAGAGGGAGGAAGGAGAGGGAAGGGAGAAAGTGGCCAGAAAACTTAGAGAGAAGCAGAAACAGAGTTGGCAGAAAGGGCCAATGGACTTTATAAAGACAGGTTGCTTTGATAATCAAATTTAGGTTGTTGGTATTTTTTGCAATATAAATGTCTTCATCTCTCCAGCACAATCTGCTGCATTCACAACAGCCTTCTCTCGGTGACTTTTTCCACGTCAAACTCTAGAGACAATTAGAATAGAGCAGCATAATTCCCAACAGCCCAAAGGTGGAAGCAGTCCAGACACGTATCAACAGATGAATGGATAAGCAAAATAGAGTGTAGCCATACAATGAATATTATTCAGCCTTATAAAGGGATGAAATTCTTGTATCTGCTACCTGATGAATCTTGAGGACATTATACTAAGTGAAAGAAGCCAGACACAAAGGGAAAAATATTGTATGGTTCAACTTACATGAGGTATCTAAAGTAGTCAAATCTATAGAGACATAATATAGATGAGAGGTTATCAGGAGGTGGAAGGAGGGTGAAATGTGGAGTTGTTGTTTAAGGAGTACAGGTGTTTAAGGAGTTCAGTTTGGGATAATGGAAATGGTCTTGAGGTGCATGGTGGGGATGGTTGTACAGCAACGTCAATGTTCTTAAGGCCATTGAACTATACACTTAAGAATGGTTAAAATGGTAAATTTTTATGCTATGAGTATTTTACCACAATAAGTTTCTTTTTTAAAAAATGTGGAGATGGGGTGCCTGGGTGGCTCAGTCAGTTAAGTGTCTGCCTTCTGCTCAGGTCATGATGTCAGGGTCCTGAGACGGAACCTTGCGTTGGGCTCCCTGCTCAGTGGGGAATCTGCTTCTCCTTCTGCTCCCCCTGCTTGTGCTCTCTCGCTCGCATGTTCTCTCTCTCAAATAAATAAATAAAAGCTTTAAAAAATGTGGAGATTGAGGCTGTGTGCCATGCCTGCACAATTTGTGCAGGATGGAAGATGATCTAGAAACGGAATCGCTTCAGCAGAGGTTGGGTTATAGAACTAGAGAGAGGAAAAAAAGCCCATAAAACCCCTGTAGTGGGTTGAATGGTGGCCCCCTAAAAGATGTGTCTATGTCCTAACCCCTGGAACCTGTGAATATGACCTTATTTGAAAAAAAAGGGTCTTTCCAGATGTAATTAAATTTGGATCTCAAGATGAGATCACCCTGGATTACCCAAGTGGGCCCCCAATCTAATGACAGGTGGAGGAGAAGAAACAGAACAAGAGGAGAAGACCATGTAAAGATATAGGCTGAGATTGGAGTGATGCCAAGCAGTGCCTGGAGCCACCAGAAGCTGGAAGAGGCAAGCAAGAATCCTTCTCTAGAGTCGTCAGAGGTACATGGCCCTGCCAACACCTTGCTTCTGAACTTCCAGCCTCCAGAACTGTGAGAGAATACATTTCTGTGTTTTAAGCCACCAAGTTTCTGGTAATTTGTTATGGAGCTCTAGGAAACTAATACAACCTCCATCTCCTCCATGCTCTGGAAAATCTGACTGGTCACTGGCAGTTCTAAGAGCTCCCACTGCAGAGAAGATTGACTTGTAGCCGATTCCATCAGCATCCTGAAGGCGTCTCTACTGACTTCTAGGTTATAGAAAAATAGAACCACTCTTACTAGGTCTGATTAATGTTCACAAAAACCCAAAGAAGGTAGGCATCAACATGTGTGTTTTTAGATGGGGAAACTGAGGCGCCCCCTGCCCAGTGTTTGTCTTCTTGTGTGTGAACTGTGGACCATGTGCATGAGAATTACCTGTGGTGTTTGCTGGAATGCAGTTTCCTGGACCCTGTCCGAGAACTAGTGAATCAGAAACTATAGGCATATTCTCCAGGAATCTGCATTTTGTGAGATCATCTTTCTGTAATACTCATGCATATTGGATTTTGAGAATCACTGCTCTAAGTAGCGATTTGCTTGATGCGTAATGGCTTGTAAAAGGTGCAGTGAAGGTTTGAATCCAGCTCTTGTTGTCTAGGCAGCATTTGTCCTTTCCAACAGAAACCAGCCAACTTTTCTTTTTTAAAAAATTTTTAAAGATTTTATTTATTTATTAGAGAGAGAGAGAGAGTGAGCACGAGGGAGGGTGGGGCAGAGGGAGAGGAAGAAAGAGAGGGAGAGAAGCAGACTCCCCATTGAGTGGGGAGCCCGATGAGGGGCTTGATCCCAGGACCCTGACATCATGACCTGAGCGGAAGGCACATGCTTAACTGACTGAGGTACCCAGGTGCCCCTCATTTTTCTTTTCACTCTAAATTCCTTTAAGGATTCAGTGGTACCAGTGAATAAATTATTTGCTTTCTAAATATTCAATAGCTAATATTTATCTACTCTTTTGGTTCCACATCAAAGTGATGATAGTACAGCTAATTGTGTGTGTGTCCATTTCCCTGCGATCACGAACTGTTCCATGATGGGGCCATGTTCAATTTATCCTTGTATCTCTGGTCTCTAGGGCAGGGCCTTACGTAAAGAAGGTGTTGCATGCTGAAAAAGCCTAACCATTCTTTCATTACAAAAGAAATATGTGCTTATTATTAAAATTTCAAACAATTGCCCAAGTGTAGAAAGTGCAAAGAGTGAGTGTTGCCCTTAATTCCAACATCTGGAATGTATCCTTTCATTCTGTGGGTGTATACAGATTGTTATAAATTATATTATAAATAATATATTATTATAAATATAGTTTTTCCACAAAAGGGCATATTGCTCTGTAATATACTTTTTCTTTTTAACAAATACATCATGGACAGCTCCTCTTGATTAGTGCCTCATTATCTACCTTATTATTTCCAAAAAGCATGGCCATTTAAAAGGACAATTAATCTTCATACTTCTTGTCAGAAGAGCTCAAATGGGATCAGCTGAAAAAAGTGATGTCATTTTAGGCCTGTAAGGTATAAAGATTTCGAAAAGCTCAAAGGGATGGACAGACTCCAGAGAGAAGCTTAGAAACTGTCTAGCTCAGAGGAACCAAAGAAAGGAGACTTTTTGCCTCAAAGGAAAAGAATTTGCTTTAGAAGAAGGAACTTCAAGTTGTTCCAGAAAAGAGAAGGCTGTATGTTCTGAAAACCCGGAAAAAAAAAGCTGACGAGGTTGATTCCTGACCTTGTAGCTTTCTCTGTAGCAGTGAATAGAAAGCCAACATTCAGCGAGAATTATAAGTGGATTTCAGCTGCTTAAAAACCAATTGCGAACGAGCGAATCAAAGTAAAAATGGCGCAAGTTAGGTTGGAAAAGACATTCTATTTTTCTTACTTTTGGAAATATTCTTAACTTTTGGACTCTTTTTAGAATTTATTCAACAAGCAATTAATATCTGCCGCTTCGCAGGAACAAGGCCAGGCATGAAGACTCAGAGAAGGCAGTCTCCACCCACAGTGATTTAAATTAGGCCTGTGGGACCTCCCCTACCACAGGCTTACTGTGAGAGCAAACAGTTTTCATTTTATCCTATTTTATTGCCGAATGTCTTCCTGAAAACAAGGGTGGAAATCAGGTATAAGAACTGAGTAACACAGACTGGCTGGTTAATAGTATGGAGTTGAGGAGAGACAACCCCATGGAAGTGAAAATGTTATAAAATCCCTAATGATGGCATCAAGCATGGTATATGGGCCCTAGGTTTTTCTTTGTAAATTCTGCAATGTCTATATGATTGTCAGTGGCACTAAAAGCCATGTTAAGCCTTAAATATATGTAATGTGAATTTATTTTAAAACTAATTTCCTATACCTTGGGTTTTAGGTTTCTGAACTTACTTGGTGTGACTTGAGGAGTTGGAAAAAAAAGTATTTAAACAGCGGGGTGGGCTTTTGGGTCGTAATTTTTCAGGGGACTCAGCAGGCAAGTTTGATGCTGACTTTCATGGGACTTAACCAACTTCCATACAAAATTTGTTCAGAAGAGTTGAAACTAGCCTTTGTCTTTCTTCCCTTGATAAGAAATCTGTAGAAAACTTCATCCATATCAACAGCCCTAACGATTTCCGAGTCTCCCTTTGCATCTGAATCACTTAAATCCTTTTCTGATGTTGATTCTTAATCTACAAATTTATGAATCTCTCCATTTTCTCTACCCCCACTTCAATTATAGACACAGGGTTTTGACCTCAGTCCATCATTTCATGTGTGTCCCTGAAGAATTGCTGTTTCCTTCACAAATAAACTCACCATTGCCCAGCTTATGTCCCATGAGCTTTTGCTGTCTTGCTTTTGGTATTCTTGATGATAATTTGCATTTCCTAAATTGTATTAGCACCAGTATTAACATTTTCATTTTTCTGTCTTCCACTGTGTTGTATAAAAACAGGAAAGAAAAAGCAATTCAATTAAATATTCAAATATTTATGCAAATGCTGGTGTGCAGACAATGTCATGCCCTCAGGTCATACTTTAGCCTGGGGTTTCATGAGCTGAGATGGGCACACAGAATTGGTCCTAGAGAGGGAAGGGGGTTTCATTACATAATAAATGCAAGTAAAGTTTGTGTGAACCTCCAACACTCTTGTCATGTGTATATTAAAACATTCTGTCATCTCAAGAGCGTGGTAGGGATGGGAGCTAAAAATTCCATGTTATTTCAACAGTGTCCGGATTATTAATTTACTTTCTCAGTTCAACAGTGACCTCTGAGCCTGTTTTTCTTTTTCTGAAAAGAGGGTCCTGATGCTTATCTCACAGCGTTTCTGTGGTTACTGTGAGGATTAACTAGCTGCATGGTGGGGGCCAGCAATGTAACTTCCGTCTCTTCTCATCCAGTGGATGGCGCATACCTGGAGGACAGGGACCACGTCTCATCTTGCATGCCTTTATGGGGCTTTGTACAGGTTGTTACATAGGGATGAAGCATTTTAAAAAAATTTGTTAATCTTTCTCTGGGATGTGGAAGGCGATTTAGCCATTGGGTTTTAGATGAAGGGTTGTGAAACAGATATGGCAAGTTTGGACATTTTCAGAGAAGCCATATATGCTCATCTGCAGAGATCATTCTTGCCTGGATGTATTAAGAGTTACCACCAACCCTTGGCTGTCCGTGGTGAGGGTTCCAGCATATGCTATCACCCAGATTGGTATGCCTTTGAGAGCGAAAGAGCTGCTCTGTATATTTGCACTTGAATCACAGTTGAAATCTGGAATTCTCCCAGGCAAACAGAGATAGGTGGTTACCCTATTAAGGGTTGATGTTCTGCGTTTGGGATCTGATTGAATTTAAGGTGGAGCATTTCTCAAAAGGGCTTCCCGTTTCTGTTGAATTAATATCATAACCACATTCTAAGCATGAGTGGACTTCTTCCTGAGGATGGCCTTTCTCACAATGTTAGGGATCCTTCTGGAGACAGGTGTTTAGCACTGCTTGACTGTCCTTAAA
The DNA here is from genome assembly GCF_004348235.1 of Phoca vitulina. Taxonomy (NCBI): domain Eukaryota; kingdom Metazoa; phylum Chordata; class Mammalia; order Carnivora; family Phocidae; genus Phoca; species Phoca vitulina. The sequence continues at coordinate 14,343,061 of NW_022589708.1, read as the reverse complement.
TGAGCAATGGTACTGGGACCTTGAGATTAATGGGTTTATCAGGAGATCATAGGATTTCCCTCCCTTAATTCTGATACCTCTGGCCCCAGAAGAACCTTCCGATCTACCTACTGTGTATCCACTGGAGATTTTAATTAGTCTTGCAGTAGCACTTGGAATATGAAGCTGTATGATTCAAACTCAATGATTATTCACATATTACTTGCAGTTTTCTAATGACCCATGCTGACATTCCTTTCTAGGATTGCTATATGGATTATCAAATTTATCTGAGAGACAGATTATCCTGGTACTTAGAATCAAGACTCTTGCTGCCAGATGGCCTGGATTTGAACCCTTGCTTTACCCACGTCGATTTTGTGACCCTTGACAAGTTATTTAATTTTTTTCCCTTCAATTTCATTAGTAATATGAAGATAGTAATAATACCTACCTCCTAGCAATGTTGCAAGGATTAAATGAATTAATACTTGTAAAATGCTTATCCCAGTGTGTGATACTTAGCAAGAACTATGCAAATGAAGTAAAAAAATATAAATAAAACTTCTACATATAATTGGGTATTGGTGATATTAAGCTTGAAATGCTCATCACCATAAATATGGAACTAAAGGAAAGAACAGAAGAAAAAGTGAGGGCTATGAGGGCTACAGATAGCACTGGGATGTTAGAGAGAAGAGTAGGAAATACATTCTTCAGGACATTTAAAGATGGAAATCTCTGTGTTACCAGAGCTAGTGTTTTATTGGGTATCATGAACCTGAGAGACAAACATGATTTTTCCTTTGCTTTCTTCTTTGAGCACTGTTGAGTTTTTCTGGGGTGCACTACAATCATTTTAGTCATTGTTAATATTATCATCACTATCATCAATATTTTGATAATTGTATAAAATATTAAATTCATTTGATTTTGGCAGTTCACTGTATTATTTAAAATAGTGGTCCAGCCTCAGCACTTAGAGGTTCTGAATTGATAGTTTCTTTTCTTTTCTTTTTTTTTTAAAGATTTTATTTATTTATTTGAGAGAGAATGAGATAGAGAGCATGAGAGGGGGGAGGGTCAGAGGGAGAAGCAGACTCCCTGCTGAGCAAGGAGCCCGATGTGGGACTCGATCCCGGGACTCCAGGATCATGACCTGAGCCGAAGGCAGTCGCTTAACCAACTGAGCCACCCAGGCGCCCTGAATTGATAGTTTCTTACTGAAGTCTGGATGAGACCTCAGTGGATTCGCTTATGTCTACTGCCGAGTTTTCTGAATGAAACAGGAAAATGGAAACATTCATAGAGCTGATGACCCAGCAGCTGGCAATGAATGACTGCTTCTGTATCCTGGATAGAGTGGTCTGAGAATCACTGCTTCAGAGTGATGTAAACAAGGTCATCTTATTATCCAGGTCCCAGTTCTCATGTCAGAAGTAAAAAAAAAAAAAAAAATTAACAACAAAGAATCCAAGAAGTTTAAACATTAGAAAAATACAAAGACACAGAAGAAAGGGGTTTGGAATTTGATAGACTTGTATCCAAATTTTGACTCTGGGATCATTTGTATGACCCTCAAGAATTTGTTAAGCTCTCAGATCCTAACTGTGAAATCAGATTAACACTTCCTCATATAGTCAGACTAAGGATTAAATGAGATCATATATGTCAAAGCAGCTTTTCTTAGTGGCGCTCGGTATAGGCAATTTCCTTCTCCCTACCATTTACTAGACTGTTTCTTGGTCTTAGAGATCATGCCTTTATATTTGTATATCCCCAGCACCCAACACAGTGTCTGACGGATAGTAGAGATTGAATGGATATTTATTCAATATGGGCTGAATAATGGTCTAATTAAATCCATCCATTCATCAACCAGTCATTAAGGAACCAATCTCCGTCAGTTACTATGCTAAGAAGTTGAGAAACAGAGATGAACCTGGCATAGTTCCCTCCTCATAGGGGCTTATGGGCGGGAAGGAGAGGATATACCCGATAATGAGTTCATTGTAAAGTCTGTACAAGGCACTACGGCTGCACAAATGAGGAAGTGCCTCACTCCAGTTGGGGAAGTCTGGGAAGGCTTTACAGAAGAAGCGATTTTAAGCTAAATCCACTCAGCAGATGTAGTGAGGGGAAGGGCCCTCTTCATAAGGGGAATTACCTGTACAAGCCCTCAGGGGGAGGGGAGCATGTGCGTGATCTGGAACTGCAAGTGTTTGCACATATCCGGAGAGCAGTGTGTGTGTATGTGTGGGGGGTGCTGGTGAAGGAGGGGCTTGGTGGAATCTGGGGTGGAAAGCTAGGCAGGGGTGCGAATCATGACTGGTCTTGTAAGATTTGTTCAGGCCCTTGAACTTTATTGTAAAGGTGATGGAGAACCTTCAGAGGATTTTAAGCAAGGATGGACAGGACTGATGTAAATAGGGCCCTCTGGCTGCCACATGGAGGGGTAACTAGGTGACTATTGTGGTATTCCAAGTGAGACAGAGGGGGACATGGGAGCACACGGTGGCTCTGGGAAGACCACTGGGATGGATTCAAAAGGACTTTGGGACTGATTAGATGTAAAATCTAGAGAAATCCAATCCTGCTTTGAGCTGTATCAGTAGAGATTCTTCTGTATTTTAAGAACCATAGAAAATAGTTTGTATTTTCATTACATTTTCTGGCTTAACTATAAAGATAGTGTTTTTTTTTAAGATTTTATTTATTTATTTGACAGAGAGATAGAGAGAGAGCACAAGTAGGCAGAGGGAGAGGGAGAAGCAGGCTCTCCGCGGAGCAGGGAGCCCGATGCGGGGCTCGATCCCAGGACCCCAGGATCATGACCTGAGCCGAAGGCAGCCGCTTAACCGTCTGAGCCACCCAGGCGCCCCTAAAGATAGTGTTTTTAATATCTGAAAGCCACCACTCTCGTCTGTCATCCTTTTAATTTTTCTTTGGTTCTTTCTAGCTCATGTCCTTACAAACAATTGGCTTCGAGCATTTAATTTTGGATTTTTCCATTGGTCTTCTCCCTTTTCTACCTGCAGTTGATTAATTGGAGGGAAAAAGTAACCACTGATTAGCATCTCTGTCAGAGAGGAGCCATAAAGAGCAGGAGTAAAATTTTGTTTATTGTTTATATTAGTTCCAATTAAATTTATATTACAATATGAAGTTTAAACCGATGACTATATCAAACCATGATTTGGATGCATAGCAGTATTTTCCATAAAATTGTTTTCTTAGTTGTGCCCTCACTTGGTGGTGAGTTTCCATCTGAGTTCTGTAGATACACAAAATGAGTTAAGAATCTGAGCCTTTCATGTATTGTATCTTTGTTACTACCACCACAAACAAAGCAAAGTGTTCAATACTACCACTGTATGTGACTATTCTTTGATGTCCTTGCTTAAATCATTTGGTTGCTACTTTGCTAGGTTCCAAGCTCGAATGGCCTTTTAAATATTTTCTTTCCATTGAGCAAATTTTCTTTATAGTGTAGCCTGTTTACCTTTTATTTTAATCCCCTTTTACAATGGCTGACTTCCTGGGCTTTGGAGTAAAAGCCAAACGGGATTTATTTATAAGAACAGAAATTCATATATTTGGGGATTTTTTTTGAAGATTATTCAACTTAACAAATCCATTACTTTCAAAATGTCTTTGAGTTGCACCCTAAAAATTTTATATTTAGTTTCACAGAAATTCATTAGCAAAAAAATAGAACGGGAATTGATTCTTTGTTTAGTAGTTGGATAGTTGGAAAGCTAGTACACGCACTTTAAAGCGGTCCAGTTTTGCAGGTATAGATTGGTATATACGGTAGGCTTCCAGTTGTTGAGCTGTAATCAGTTATAGAAAAGCACCAATTGAAAAAGGGGATATGGAGCTGTGAATGAAAGAAGAAAATTGGCTGTATGCTGCTGTTTTTAAAGTGTTAGCAAATATCCTTGATGATCTTTTTTTCAGTATTAAATGTCTATGAATACAAGAAAACACAGGGAGGGTGAGGAAGCAGCATGGTGAAATGGAAGAGGCACAGGGAACATGTTTTCCTCAGCTCGGGCAGCTGGATGGGTTTGCATGAGTCACTCGACCTGCTTAGGTCTTTACCTTTCTTTATCTACAAAGTCCGGAGATTGAAACATTTGAACTCTGGCATCTTTAAAATGTGATCCTTCAAAGCTTGGGAAGTTGTGTGAAGATAGAAATACGTGGAGGCTGCGAATCTATAGGGAAACTGGTCCCTGATTTTTTTTTTTTTTTTGACATTGAAATATCAAAATAGAGGAATTTTGTGGTCCCAGGCTAATCCTCTTCAGCCAGGTCTAGTGAACGTGTTAGGGATTTACAACAGGTACTACACAGGCCACCTGAACCAAGTTTCTCATAGAAGAAACTGATAGGAGAATCAGCTGTATTTATAAAGGTACAGTGAGACCTGGAGTCATTTTAAACATGCAAAGATTTATCCCTTGTGGTGTTTACCTGGGATGAATGAAGGTTGTCAGAATGGTGAATGGTAACTGTCATTCAGGAATTAAAAAAAACTTTTTTTTAAGAGAGGGAGAGAGAGGGTGGAGGAGGGGCAGTGGGAAAGAGAGAACCCTGAGATCATGACCTGAGCCAAAATCATGAGTCAGACACTTAACCCACTGAGCCACCCAGGCGCCCCAGGAATGTTTGTTGAGAAGTTAGATGGCAACAACATCACAACGAGGTACTTTTGTTCCCAGAACACTGAGAAGGACCATGTAACTACATATTTGACTCTCCTGAAATGAAGATAAGGATAAAAGAGATAGTTATTAGCAGGTGAAAAATATAAAGAAAAATGAGATGAAAGAAAGTGAACATTTCCTATTAAAAAAAACCCAAACAAACTGTTAAGGCAGAGGGAACTTTTGTCCTAGTCTGGGCTTTTTGGCTGAATAGTCACAGGTGATTAAGTGCCTGGATAAGTCTGAAACCCATGAAGAGCCTAGGTGGATATTTCTGGCCCCTGTAACTTATGTGTCTGAAGATAGCATGTGCTTTTTTGGGGAAAAATCAAAGAAATTACGATCAAACCTTGATTGTAATTGTTCCTTTACACAGTAAATGATTTGATTCTTTTTTTTTTAAGATTTTATTTATTTATTTATTTGTCAGAGAGAGAGAGAGACAGAGAGCAAGCACAAGCAGGGGCATAGAACAGAATAGAGTCCAGAAACAAACCCACACTTATATGGTTAATTAATCTACCATAAAGGAAGCAAGAATATACAATAGAGAAAAGACAGTCTCTTCAACAAATGGCATTGGGAAAACTGGACAGCCACATACAAAAAGAAAGGATACCTTTTAAAATGAACTTGAACTAATGAGAATTGAAATCTGTACTTAATTAAAAATGAGTCACATGATATTATCAAATATTTAAGCGTTTGAGTATAAAAAGCTTTTTTATTTTTATTTACTTTTTAAAGATTTTTTATTTATTTATTTGAGAGAGAGAGAGAAAGAGCACAGGCTCGGGGGAGGGTCAGAGAGAGAGGAAGAAGCAGACTTTCTGCTAAGCAAGGAGCCTGATGCAGGACTCGATCCCAGGACCCCGGGATCATGACCTGAGCTGAAGGCAGACACTTAATCAACTAAGCCACCCAGGCGCCCTGAAGATCTTTTTATTTTTTTGTTCTCTCCCTGTATTTATCTATGTTATTAAATATGAGCACCTAACCAGTGATTCTTAACCTCCTTTGTACTTTGGCCCTCTTTGTTGGTCTGTAGAAGCCTATGGATGACTTCTCAGAATAATGTTTGTAGGTGTATAAAATAAGATAAAATATGTGGAATAAAAAAAAGAATCATTTGCATTAAAACACTATTTTCAAAGTTGTACAAAATAGGTGACTACAGTTAAGAATATTGTATTGCATACTTGAGAATTGCTAAGACAGTAGATGGTTAAAGTTCTCATCACAAGAAAAGAATTTTGTAACTGTGTGTGGTGACAGATGTGAACTAGACTTACTGTGGTGATCGTTTCACAATATATACAAATACTGAATCATCATGTTGTACACCTGAAACTAATGTGGTGTTATATGTCAATTATACCTCAATAAAAATACAACTTTTAAATATCATTTTTTTAAATTAATAAAAAGTTTATAAACAAAAAAATTATACCAAATAAAACTGTGATATGGGGTTGGTGTCTTAAGTACCATGATTTTTGATTTTGAAGTAACGATGAATATAATTGGTTTTGCGAGACAGCTGTTGCAACCTAATGTGATATGAAAACATATGTGAATTCTATTGGCAACACAGTCACAGGATTGACTAATACTGTGATGATATGTTGTCTACATTCATAATTGAAGGAAATGGTAAATTTTCACTGAAGGTAGAGAAAATAAAGATGCAGGGTGTTGTTTTGTTTTTTTTCCTATCCCAATTAATGGATTCCTTGGGTTTTCTCCTTGAGGGTTCCAGGATCCCAGGTTTAGAACCATAGCTAGAATGTTTTCCTGGTCTGTACCCTATAATTGACTTAACATTCACAGAGGAAGGAAAAATGGATATAAATGCCTACATTAATATAATACATGGAAAATAAAGTAATCCTGTAATATTTATTATAATTGGAATACTAGGTACTGATAGAAAATACTGATGTGTTTGGGTATACCTCTCTAGCCCTACTTTCTTTTTAAGACATAAAATCTTCTGTATAGTTTGTGTGGAAAATTATTAAAAAGCTGTGGACAAACTTCCCCAAAATGAGAGATTTCTTAAGTATTTAATGAATTACAAAAGATTCGGTATAGATTATAGGTGGTAGGAGCTAAGATTCAGACATTTGTTACATGGAGTCAACTATTGGCTTATAAAAACCAGATCTGGACGAGAACAGAGCAGCCCCTGGCCCAGGTCTAGGTCTGGATATTTCTTCTCACTTACAGTGTTATTTTGATTAATACTTTCCCAGGGGGAAAAACATCTTTGACAAAGAGCTTCTAGTTGGTGAGGGGTTGGGGCATTCCCTATGGAGACAGCCACAGGTCTGGGCTCAGGGTGGGGTGAGAACCATTTCATGGCCCACCTCCTGGGGCTAGGAGCCAGCCAGGATGGGAGATTCACCTCCATTTTCCTCCCTACCCCTAGATGGATGAGAATGTTTGGGAGTTAGTGGCTTCATCTGGGTGGTCAGATGGGGTGCAATTGGGTGGACACAAACCCATGCCTATGATAATTTTTTTTTTGTTTTAATCTCAAATAATGCAGTTTCTCCTAGTGAAGAATATGAAGAGTCCATCTTCCACATTCATACAGATATCACTATGGCTCCCCGAACTGGCTGTGTCAATCGGAAGAGGTGTAGAAGTTAGCAGATAGGTGAAATCTCCAGGATAATGATCATGGAAGGAGAGGTGTCTTTTGTTCAAGCAGAGCCATCTTTAACTAGCTTTCATTGAAAGGTGTTTCTAAGGCTGCACAACAAATTGTCAGCTTCTCCCTACCTACATAAAATCCTCAAATTTCTAGGGAAGGGTTCTGACTAGTCTTGGCTTGTCCACACTTAAGGGGCAATTCACACAGCACATGGACCATGGGAAATTAGGTTATTTATATTTCTGGTACCACCAAACAATGAACAACCTGGTCTGTTTTTAAAGACTCCCTGACCCTCACGGATGGCTGTAAACAGAAAGTAAACTCATCTACTCTGTGTTCAAACCTTTGGAACTCTTAATACAAGCCCCTTTCTCAGCTTTACTTTACGGTACAGGGAGGTGAGTTCTGGGGAGATGAGAGGCTTTACAGTTCTCCAAAGCCACCCAGGGTCACTGTGGGTTATTTCTAAAAGGCGAGGGTATGAGGCTTAATTTGTACAGCTTTTTAGAAATTATTTGCAAGCATTACAAGTTGACATTTCAAAATGCTGAAATTTGAAAATAACTTTAAAAAAGTTCTAATTAAGCAGTAATAAGTGGGAATTGACATTTTCTACCATTCACTGAGAAGCTACCCAGCTAATAACCCCTTCTTTTCAAATTTTCAACCCAAAGCCATTACATAAATATAAAATGACGTTGTGATGCTGTGTAGGAAATTGGGGTCTTAGTATCTAGCCTACTTCCCCTCCCTCTTAGTTCCCCTGCAAAGCACTATTGATATCACCCTACACAGAAAGAGTTGTTGTTCCTTGGAAATTTTGAATAGAAATTGACTTTATTTAAGCAATCCTAATTTAATTAATATACTACAACACTATTGACTCTAATTCATTTAGAATCCCTTGAACACTCCAGCTACTTTTATAGTATGCAAAGTGAAAATTTGTACTTAAGAATTTTAAGATGTATAGACACATAGGCTGATCCAAAAGTAGCAAATCTTAATGAAGGAATGATTTAGGATTATGGTGATATAGACATGCTTTGTTAGAGGAAGAGATCAAGGGACAGGACCAGAATGATCTTCCTCAAGTTTTTGCCAGGACAGAGCCAGTTTATGCTTGATGTCATAGTACTTTCATTTTCAAAACGCATCCTCATTTGGTTAATGAAATAGACGGTCATCCTGTTTAATTGTCCAGTGAATTCCATGGTTTCTCAAGATACGGAAAATGAATGAAGTAGAATCAAAACATTTGGCTTCAAATCTCTACTAACTGAGGAAGGTTAGGCGGTTGGCTTAATTTCTCTGTGGCTTTTTCTTTATGTCTAAAATGGAGATAACAATCCCTAACTCACAGAATAGCCCAGATGTTTGCATAACAACCATGGATGCAAGAGTACCACAGTAATGCTTGGCCAGTGGTAGACACAAGGTGTTTTAGTTTGGTTGGTCTGAATCTATAGCCTCTTATTGGGACTCAGGGTACTTATATGTGGATTCATCATATAAGATGTTCTGGGAAAAATAGAGGTCATTAATTATTCTTCTTTGGACACAGTTCCGGTTGTTTAATTGACAGGACTTAAAAATGGGAGACCCAAGTTTGAAGTCTGCCACTCTCTCTCTGTTTTGACCGTGGGCACATCACTTGGATTTCTAAGATCTCTCTTATTTTCAGTAGTTGTGAGGATTGGCTAGAGTGGATACACAATAGTGAACATATTTGACTTCAGATTTTGATTAGACATTCATTCATTCAACGAATATTTATTGAATATCTGTTCAGTAAGGGCCTGTATGCCTGTATGTATACATCCCAGTGACTGATACATCAAAAGCAGACAAAAGAAATATGGTGCCTACCCCAAAAGAATTGCCAGTCTGTCTGTCCTGTGATATTTTCTACGTAGTCCTGATAGACAGGCATCTCTTTTCTTACAACAGGAAAGAATATTTTAGATTTCTTCACCTAATCCTATATAACAATTTCTAAATCTTTAAATCTAACTAAACCTCCTCTGGTTTCAACTTGAACATTTTCCTTTCTGTTTTTTTCACAGCAGGAAAGGAGAAAATCTGTTCTTCAGACTACATGAATATCTTTATGTTATTAAAAATCTGTCAGGCTTTTTCAGAGCACTCTAAAAGTGTGATACCATGTGGTAACCTTAAGTACCATAATGAACTCAACTATTAGGTTGCATTTTTTTCATTTTCTTCATGGTAATACAAACTGTTTTGTAAAGTTTAGGGTATGATACCAGTTTTGTGAATGCTATATTGTAACATTTGCAAGGTGGTTCCATTTAGGGTGGGAAATTCTTTTAGATGGATCAAGAATTACATGTGTGTTGAGGAGGGTACTGGGGCCACATTGTCCCTGCTGGGAGATTGGTTACTTTTATGATGAAAATGTGGGGACCATACTGATAGGAAGGAATGGATATGAAACATATTCTGGGTATTTAGGTCATGAAAGAGCCCAAAAAAGGAATTGGTTTATCAAGGGACAGGTTGGGAGTGGAGAAAGAATCAGGCTTTAAGAGAGATAACTAGGTATAGCTGACCTCCCACCATTGACCCAAGAACACAGTCTGGTTGCCCTTGGCAGCATTCTGATGAATCTTGCTGGGAGGAAGGGATTGTGGTGCAGAGCCAGAGACCAACAAGGCTTATCAGGTGGTTCTCCAAGTGGCTGAAGTAGTTGAATAGAACAGAGGGTTGGGCTCAACAAAAGATAAAATCTAACATAGCTACATTTTGAACTGCCAACAATTACTTACATTTATCAGACTGCAAAGGACATCAGATCATCTTGCTTATCCTCTTGCTTCCTGGCAAAATTGCACATTAATGATTCTGGATGGAGGTGTGACTCACATATCAAATGACTTTAGAATGAAAGCTCAGCCAGAGCTAAAGACAACTTTCCTTTGGGTTTAGTGCACCCTATATTATTTTGTCAATTCCATCTTGGTAATACTTCAAGGAAATGGACACAGTTTTTCTACTACAGGTTATTTAAATAATGGCAGAGATGTACATTTCTGAACAGGCAGGAACAAATGTTTCTTGGAAAGCAGCACAATGATCCCCCCACCCTGCCTCTGGGTTTACAAGATGTCCATGCTTCTCAGCTATATGCACAATGCAGCCACATTTTATGTGAGGAATAGGTTCATAAAGACTTTGCATTTTTCAAAACTCACATAATTCAACACTAATTTTCTTATTGTAATAAATTATAATGCAGGGGATGCATTCCCAGACCTCATAAATCTACCACAATTGTAGTGTAATTTTACTTTTAAGTATACTTTTTATGTATATCAAATAACGTAAAAATAACACATGAATAAGTAAACTGTAAAACCTTGACCCTTTTCATAGCTTTTTATCACATGTAATTTCACTCCATGGCTTTTGATTTGGGGGGGTGGCACATTTCACAGCATCACAATTCAATACATTTTGGGATATTGTATGGGATATAAACACAATTATAAATTATAATAGTACTGGGCATTAAAATAATAGTACAGTAGTAACAAAAGCATTCAGGATGTTCCCAGGCTATAAAGCCAAATGTGGTTCATGGGATACTTTTATTTCTGTTATTTCTGCTTATCAGCCAAAGTGCTGCTGCCTTGTAGGAATGAGGGATGCTGTCTGTGGTCAACCTACTTGGCTGCCCGCTTTGAAGGGATGTGATTTGTGGATGGTTTTCAAAGTGTGTGTGTGTGTGTGTGTGTGTGTGTGTGTGTGTGTGTGTGTAGGGTTCTATTATATAATGTATAAGATGTAGCATATCCAGTAGTGGCTATTATGATTATTGATGTAGTTTTAGAAAGGATTTCTTTGTATTCTTGCACCAAAATATCTGACATATGTTGTTATATTAAATTATATTAGTATACACTGAATTGTGTCCCCCTTCCCCAATAGTCACATGTTGAAGTCCTAACCCCCTTGTGACTGTATTGGAAATAAGAAATAAGACCCTTAAAGAGGTGATGAAGATTAAATATGGTCATGAGGGGAATGCCGTGATCCAACAGATCTGCTGGTGTCCTTATAAAAGAGGAAGCGATACCAGAGATCTCTCTACCAGAGAGCTCTCTCTCTACACGTGTGCACGAAGAAGAAGAGGTCATGTGAGCATAGGGTGAGAAGGCTGCTGCCTACAAGTCATGAGAAGAAGCCTCAAAATGAAACCTACTTTCCAGCACCTTGATCTTGGACTTCCCAACCTCCACAAATGTGAGAAACACATTTCTGTTGTTTGAGTACCCCTTGTCTGTGGTATTTTGTCATGGCGACTGGAGCAGACAATACACACATCATCTTTTAACATTGAATATGTTTAAATTATTTCAGGTTTGGTTTTTCTCACTCATAGTGCATATACACAGTAAATGTATTTCACTTAAAACCTATTATTTTTGTTTAATTTAAAAAGTTGAATTAGGGGCGCCTGGGTGGCTCAGTTGGTTAAGCGACTGCCTTCGGCTCAGGTCATGGTCCTGGAGTCCCGGGATCGAGTCCCGCATCGGGCTCCCTGCTCGGCAGGGAGTCTGCTTCTCCCTCTGACCCTCCTCCCTCTCATGCTCTCTGTCTCTCATTCTCTCTCTCTCAAATAAATAAATAAAATCTTAAAAAAAAAAAAAAAAAAAAAAAAGTTGAATTATACATTTTATCTTTATTTCTGGAGAAGTTCATGGAAACAGATGGTTGGGTGCAGTTGACTTGTAGGAACCTACACAGAAGCTGTCTCAGAAAAATCTCCTAGTCTCATGGGAACTGCCACTGCTGATCCTAGGGATTCTTAAGAACTAGACTTTTGTCTATGAGTCTGCCCACAACTTCCCCAGAGATGTCAAAATCCCCTGAGGACTTCTGTCATGGGATGGCTCTAACCTGGTACCTACCATACTTAGGAAGGGCATCCTGAAGAGGCTGGTTTCTGTGTTCTCCTCTGCAAGGCAGAGTATCTGTAGAAGGGAGCAGAGATGATACCAGGTTGGTCATAGACAATCTATCTCTCTTGCCTACTAACATATCACCAGCACCTAGAATATTCTCTTGTGCCTAGGAGATGCTCAGTATATGTTGGTTAAATGATTGAAGCCCAGATGTTGAAAGTATATAACACAGCCATGACAAAGAGTTATTGACTTTAAAGCAAAGGATTTATTTGGACACCTTACTCAGTTATCTTCACCTGCTACCTGTAGCATTTACTTAAACCAACGTATGAAATAGTATTCTGAAAGTTAATGTATAACTTTGGTGCTTGGAATTTAAAATGTGTTTCTGACTATAAATGGTGGGGAGGTCCCTAGACTGGTCCATAAAAGCCCATTTCACTCATAATATTGCTGAAATATAGCACTTAATAATGTAGTAGCTCACCACGTTATAGAATATTCTGCAAGAAAAACATACTTCAAGTTCCAGTTCTGATGCCAGATCTACAGTTTCTGCTTTTGCATGTCTGGCAACAATGGTATAAATTCCTCCCCACCCTCCCCCACCCCCGATTCCTGTTCAGGCTTTAAGCAACAGGAATAGGAACATCTTGATGTAATTTCAGCCCTAGTTATAACAGGGCAACTTAAGTTCTGAGTGCCCTAGTAGCAGGAGATAGAAAATTCTGGATGGGGGAGGGAGTTCCAGTAGCTATAATGAAAAAGTCAATTCTATGTAAAGGACATTGCAAGTGCTTTATACTAGGATTTTCTGTATTATGCTTATTTAATTAAGATCAGAGTTTTCATTGCATAAGGATATAAGCTATAGAGTTAAAATTAAATTAGGAGAATAAGCTATATTAAATTTGCATAGAGATTTTCCTTAGAGGTCTTACCAGGTGAGTGAACCATACCCTGGGGATATTAACCCTAGCAGTTCTTAAAGGAATCACTTAGTAAATTACTAGTACAATGAACTAAAAGATACTCTAAAGAATATTAAAATTGCTGTAAGTTTCTGGGGGCAGGGATCATGTCTTAATCATTGCATTATCCTTCAAGAGTTAGCACTTTATTTAACAAACAGGGATCCAATGAATGTCAAATGAAATGGTGCAGGTTGTCAAAGAGATAAATTTAGAAAAGGAAGCATAAACTAAAATAATCTAATCTTCATCTAAGGACCCACATAATAGTACATTAGAAAAAAATGAGTAAGATAGATTTACAAATAGGAAAACCAAGACACAATAAGAGAGAGTGAGAATTTGGAAGTCATGAGTACTGTTCACCAAATAATTTGACTTCTTGGCCCCTTGCATTGAGGTGGAGCTGTGAGTAACTCTGGCCAGTGAGTTGTGAGGAGACATGAGGCATCTAGATGATGCTTCTAATCTGGAGCATTTCATTGCCAGTTTAAGACACTTAGAACTCTCTTTTCCTTCTACTATGTGGAATGGCAGCGTTCCAGATAGTGATCATCCTATCAGCCTGAGCCTCCTGTGATGAATGGGTAAGGTAAGTGAGAAATAGATAGTGTGACCATGTAATTTTTCATTCAAAACAGATCACTTTTGAGACTCAGAAGAGCCTGTACTAATAACTTGGCCAAGGTGAGAGGCATAAACCACAACTGTCCTGAGCAAACAGGGACATATGGTCATTTAGAGCTAACTCTTTTTTATTTTATTCTACTGAGTGTGGAGTTGTTTGTTACTGCAGTGTAACCTCCAGACCGATACATGGAGTCCATGCCAGGGCTAAAACTGACATTCTCTTTTTTGATTCATTGCCTGTAAATGAGTGCGTATGTATCATTTGGATTGCACATGACAGAAACTCACCTCAAACTTATTGAGAGAAACGAAGGGATTTAGCAGTGCTTGGAATCCAAGAAACGTTAAAAAATAAAGCACTAGGAGGGTACAGATGGAGCTGAGCCTCAGGCAAAGCCTGAGCCGTGGGATGGGACTGAATGCTGCCAGCCCCTTTGCCTCCACCTTCTGTCTCTACTCCTCTCTGTGTGGAGGCCTCATTGATTCTCACTAAAGCCAAATTTCTTCTGCAGGGGGTCAAATTAGGGCCACCAGCAGCTCCTAAATTCTACGTCTGATTGCTTCTGTCATCAAGAAAGATAGACTTACAGATGTTCTTTGAATCCGATTTCAAAAATCCCAGGCAAGGATTTCTGTTTGGCTCAGTTTTGGAAAGGTGTCAACCTCTTAACCAACCAGCCGAGGCCTGGAGGTTGAGTCAGTTAGGACCAATGCAGTGTCCCTGGAAACTATACTGGGATAGGGGGAGGAGCAGCTTCAAGAAGAATAGGATACTTAAGAAGACAAAAACACTAGGTGTTTATTTCATATGTCCTCGTGGATATGGGCGGACATCCTTAATAAGGCACTTGCTTAGAAGTTTTCTGGAGTAACTGTTGGAATTTGTAAAAATTTATAACATTCGTCCCCTCCCCCACCCCCTGTATTTTCTTTTGTGATTCCTTTCGGATAAAAGCCTCACATTTGAAAATAGCTGGGTGAAAAAATGATGAGTTATGGGGCCAAGAGACTGAGTAAAGCTAACTGACCCACCTGAGCATTGAACCAGAAATTGTGTTCTCTGTAGAATTATATTCTAATCAACTGAGCTGAGCTGTGGGAACATTAATGACATAATGACATTCAAAGTGACTTTTTAAAGCTGACCATAAACTTCCATTATCTGCAATTAGCTAACTTAGTCCTTTAAAACACACACACACACAAACTAAAGAGACTACATCATATTAAGCCTGCCTTCGAAGGTTATAGACTGTGGGGTTTATGATTCAGTTATAGGCTCCAACACTGGGTTCATTCCCTATTGTGGTTTCTCCTGCCTCACCTGAGTCTGGTGTCTCACATATTTTCAATGTAAATTTGGGGGATATAGTTCCAACAAGGTTACCAGCCAAACTTGCCTACAGCTCTGAAGGTACCTATGATTAAGCACTGTGTGGTGATGAAAATAATTGCTTTAATTAGCCATTAAGCAGGCTTCAGGGTCAACATAACAATGGGTTTCTTTCTCTGTTTGATTTAGTAGAAGAAGTTAATGATTTCGTTTTTATTATCTTTACCCCCTGCTTCAGAATTATTTACTTAGCACATGGAAGGCAACAGATATTTGTTATTATAAAATCAATTTCATGCCTGACTAGACCATCTCTTCCACCTTTGTCATTACTCTTTGAGCTTTGGGTATTATCTTGGGCTCATTTATGTTTATACAACTCTATGGCAATGGCCTCTACCAATAATTATTTGGGGAATTTGTGTCATACAGCAACAGGCAGTGCGTTTTCATTCTCATTCTTAGAGAATTTCCATGTCTTTATTTTTCCCCACTTCTATTGAAATTTCTAATCAATAGAATAATGTTTCTACAGTAAAAGTATTAGATCATACTTTTCCTAGTTAGCTAGATGATGTTAAGAATGGATTATGTATCTGGAGTAAAAATTCAATCTGTAGAAGGACTGAAATGCATATCCGTAAGCTATCATTTTGGTGAAAAGCATCCTTCTCTGAAATCTTTGTTTACTGAAGTTGTGTTCTTTGTTTTACCTAGCTTTTATGTAAGGCTCAAGGTGACAATCATGACTTTTCTGAAATGTCAGTAGCTGTGAAGTTAAATAATCTAAATGCCACCAACATTCTTTCTTTCTTTCTTTCTTTTTTTTTTTTTTTGTAGTGGTGATGGTTCTGAATTAATTCTGAAACATACATACAATTAAGGCTGCAAAATCTCCTCAAGCTTGTTAATCACAAGCTGGATATAGCCTTGTGGTTGTGGGGTAGGAAAGAGTTGGCCTAGTTCTGTTAGGATTAGCCCACTGTTCCCATCATGCCTTGCTGTTCCTAATTGTGCCTTGATAGCCTCATGCCTGCCCTCAGTTGCTGGCAGCACCCAGAACACTATCCTGACTGGTACCCTGCTTCCAACAGGACAGTTATCTGGACCCATAATGCCACTTTCTGATCCCACTGCCTAATCTTTCCCACTGATTAGCTTTGACCTTCAACACCCTGCAAACATTTATTGAGCATGTACCCAAACCTGGCTGGGAGCACTTCCTGGCTATGTGATGCTCAGCAAGTTGCAAACATTCTGAACCTTACTTTCTACATTTAGAAAATGGGACTAATATGAATATTCACCTTATCTATCGCACAGTTGTTGTGAGGATTCAATACAGTAAAGCATGTGAAAATATCTTTTCTAACTTGCTGTATAGAGGTTAGTTATTTCATTTCATTGGAGGTTTCTGTTGAAGAATAATCTCTGTAATCTTAATTAGTTGATTTCTCCTAGAAAGTTCTAAACTGGTCTTATAGTTTAACATTGGCATAAGTTATATAGAAGGTTTCTGTGCTTTTAAGCATATCAGAATCATCTGGGGTGCTCTATAGAGGTAGATTTCTGGGTCCCATGCCCAGAGATTCTGGTTTTAGGTTTGCCTGGAGGACTTGGGAGCATGCGTTTTTAATAAGCACTATGGATTAGTTTGCAGTGGCTGCTATAACAAGGTACCACAAAGTGGGTGGTTTGAACAACAGAAATTTATTGTCTCACAGTCTGATGGCTAGAGGTTCAAGATCAAGGTGTTGGCAGGGCTGGTTCCTAATGAGCTGTGAGGGAGAATCTGTTCAGGCCTCTCTTCTAGTTTCTGGTGCTTTGTTGGCAGGCTCTGATGTTACTTGGCTGTAGATCTGTCACCCTAATCTCTGTCTTCATGTTCACATGGTGTCCTCCCTATGTACGCCTGTCTCCCAATTTCCTCTTTTTATAAGGACATGGTCATATTGGATTAGGGCCCATCCTACTGACATCCTACTGACTTGATTATCTGCAAAGACCCTATTTCCTACTGACATCATCTTAACTTGATCATCTGCAAAGACCCTATTTCCAAATACTGTTACCTTCTGGGGTACTGGCAGACTTCAGTAATGTACTTCGGACTTCAATATGTGAATTGGGGGGACACACAGTTCCACCTATAACATGCCCTAAGTGATTCTGATCCAGATGTGGGTTGTATTCCATTTCGAGAAACACTGGAGAGGAGACTGCAGACTAAGCAAGAGAATGAGGGGCTAGGGGCTATCCAGCGCTGTGCTTTCTTTATATTTGAGAGAAGCAGTTGAAATGGAATGAAGTGTGGTAAGTAGTGTGGCTGGAGAAGAATGCCCCTATAACTAATGGTAGGTGTGCAGAGACCTTGGGGATTGCTTCCGAGTAACTTTGGAGGAGACATTATTAACACTCCTGTTAAAAGTAGAAAGCTGTTGGGCCGTATCCTCAACCCCGAAATGGGGCTGTGATCCTTCGAAACCTAGCTTAGAGTCCACACTCGAAATCTCAGCTTACTTGGATAGTTCTTCTGAATTATTTGGTAATTCCTCCCACAGACCCATGTTTACTCTAGAACCTGAGGCCGCAGTACCTAAGTGTAGACCTTTCCAAAATATTATCTTTCTCCATAGACAGGCCGGTCATGGGAAAATCTGAATACATGGTGACCCATCTAGGGCTTTCCTCATGACATCAGTTATCACCTTCCCTGAGCTAAACCTGTGGGAGGGCATTCTGGAAGGTACCTGAAATAAACAGGAATGCCTCACTCCCAGCTGGTATGTATTTGGAGAGCACTGGTTTATAATTTGGAATTGATAATGAGTTTACATTTTAGCTCTAATATTGCTGGGCATATTTTCAGGCATATTTCCAATAAAATTAAAAAAGAATATGGGTACTGTGGTCTAATATTTGAAAGTATTCAGGATTTTTTTTTTCTTAATGTACCTCCTTATCACCCATGGCTCTGCCTGGGCCAGGTAACTAGAGCCTTCTAGCCCCATGCCTCAGGAGAGGGCTGTTATAGATGAGGGGAGGTGACACATAGGCATTGGAACATCATGGCAGACATAATTGAGAGATTTGCCCTAAAGGTATGAAAGAAACAACAGATTTGGAAAAGTGCATTATGATATAAAACAAAGTTTTTTGTTTGTTTTTTTTAAGAGATGTAGGTCCTACAGAGTGTGAAGGGAATTGGGGAAAAATCAAGGTAGATGGGGGCAACTCTCCATGAGAAGGGTTCCCATCCTCTTACCTGTTTCCTTAGGTCAAATCATAATTCAAGACCCAAAGATAATCATTTTTATTTTTATGTCCATATTTACATTTTACTTTTACTTTATTTTTATGTCCATATTTAGTGGTTTATTTATAATTGCACATTTTGTGTTTTACTTAACAACATATGATCACTATTTTCCATGTCATGATATTCTTCATGTTTTAATGCCTAAAAAATAGAGCAGGTAGTAGCTATACCCTAATTATGTTGTGAGTCACACCTATGTATTGCAGTGATTATAATGAAGCTACACAATGAAGGGAAAGACCCAGGGATACATTTGTAAGGGAGGGATTACCAATGAGTCTTTACCTCCTTCCCTACTCTTGTTGGACACACACTGCCAAGGGAGTAAGTTTATTCACCTACCCAGTTCTCTGTCCTTGATCCCCATTGACCCTCACAACCAGAAAGGATGAAATGCCCACTTACAGGTCCAATCCTGCTTCAGACTAGGACAGATTTCACCACTCTTGCCAAAGCTCTTGTTTTGATATAGTCAAATAATATTTTCTCCTTCTGGAATGCTCTCCTGACATTTTTCTGCCTATCCAAACATTCTCTCTTCATATTTCCAGGCCCCACACAAGTTTGACCTGCCCAGTGAAAGCTTCCTTAATGAGCTTTCCCCTGAAGTTCTGGTTGAATTTTATCCTCTGTTTTATTTTACCTCATCTGCTATATTGTAAATTAGCTGCAATCGGGAATCGTGTGTTTTCCTTCTGGGTATTTCTTACCATTTCTATTATAATGTGGAATCTCTAGTTGGCAAATACCATCTTTTAAAAATGGAAGTCTTTGGAAAGGTGACATTTTCTTTTCCAGGGACTTTTGGAAAATGTCACATTCCCAGCTATGGGAAAACATGAATAAAGGCTGGGAGAGAATGTAAATATAAAGACAGCTACATTTAGGTGATAGATCAGTGGGTGAATTACTTTCTTTTAATACTAGAATACTATTTTTACAATAATTGGGAAATATAGAGCAATAGTTCAGACTGTGGTCGGCTATGGAAAAAAGTAGTCAGTTTCTGGGAATGAACAATGAAATGAATTACATAGACACTTCAAGAGCGTTCAGTGCATAAACTAATTCAGATAGTTTGGTACTTTTAATTTTTATCTAAACAATAATGAATATTCACTTAATCCTGGAGATATTTTAAAGACGTGCTACCATGTCTTAGGAGATCCACCTTGGAATCCTGCCATTTATATAATAAGCATCAATTTCACTCCCCCCCCCCCCCACAAAAGTAGAACTGCCAGGAGGATTATCTGGAATTCAAGACCTACCCTGAACTTCTTTTGTTCAAAATCCACATCTTTTGGGGGCTCTCATATTTTGTTTGCATGAAAGAAAGAGTTCTGGTGTTTGAATCATCATGTCCTTTTCCCACATAACAATGTCATGTGGGGTTTTCATCAGGGAAGAAAAGGCAGCACACCAGATAAGATTTAGCTATGATTATCTCATCATCTCTTTTCATTTGCTGTGCCACTGGCAAGACTCTTTTTTAAAGAAGGTTCAGCAAGATGATTGGCACTCGGTAAGTGGTTGATATTGAATAGGAAAAGCCAAGAGCTAATTTGAAGTCTTTATATAATGTTCTTTGTTTAAAAAAATGAAGAGAAAAAATCCAAAATTAGAATACTAAGAACTAGAGCAGTCTTGCACCATACTGTTTTAATTGGCTGTTGCTCATGAGAAGAATCAATAATTTCTTTTGAAGTTTCACATCAACTGCTTAATTTTATCAAGTCTTATAATTAATCAGCTGTG
The DNA here is from genome assembly GCF_004348235.1 of Phoca vitulina. NCBI lineage: Eukaryota > Metazoa > Chordata > Mammalia > Carnivora > Phocidae > Phoca > Phoca vitulina. The sequence continues at coordinate 14,322,766 of NW_022589708.1, read as the reverse complement.
AATAAAATGAATCAGCTGTAATTTTAACCTTAGGTTTTTAAAAAAATAGCTACAGTGATATAAGTAGTAGGTTATCGAATCTTATTCAAAAACCTTATAAATGATTTTAGCTGTATTTTGGAGGAACTGCAACTTACCAGTTTACTCCTGAATTTCAGCAATCGTGTTTTCAATACCTTTTCAGAACACATTTATTGAAATGTTAATGTAATTTTGTGTTCTTCAGGTATTTTACCTGTTTTATTTTAACCACTGAGTAATAATGTAGGAGTACCTAGTGTATTTCCAACACTGTGCCAGGTACCACGGAGGCAAAGAAGTGAGTCAAAACCAGCATAAGGGATGGATCTTATTCTCAAAGGCCTTCTCATATAAATGGAGGAACAGACAGACTGGTCATATATGAAAATATCAAGAATAACAGACTTTCAGTGTCATCTTAACTGATTATAGATAAAGTAATTTCAGAAAAGTAGGAAAGCTTGAGTAGTCTGAGCTCCCTGGAGGACATGGAACTTGGGTGGAGACTTGAGGTGTGGTGTGGCTGAGTCTACTGCTTTTCTCTAAGACCTGTTCTTCCCTTCTTAGATAGGAGTAGCATTTAGCTGAATGCTGCTAAATGTTGCACTTCTCAGTCCTCTTGCATCTCTGCGTGATCAAGTTCTGTAGAGTGGGTTGTAAGTAGAACTGTGTGTGTAGCTTCCAGATCATGCCATTATAGCAGGAAGGATGTCTGCCCCTTACTACTTTTAAAGTTATTTATTTATTTATTTGAGAGAGTGGTCGCAAGTACAAGCCAGGGGAGGGCCAGAGGGAGAGACAGAAAGAAGCAGACTCCCCGCTGAGCAGGGAGTCCGATGCAGGGCTCGATTCCAGGACCTCGGGATCATGACCTGAGCCGAAGGCAGACCCTTAACCGACTGAGGCACCCAGGTGCCCCCTGCCTCTTATTACTTTTGTTCATCTTACTGGGTGGGACACATATAAGACAGCTAGAAGCTGGAGCAACCCTCTTGGGCCACCCAGGATACTGGAGTCGTGTGAATATGGCAGATAACAAAATAAAAGGAGCTAGAGCCCCTGTCAACCCCATCAAACAGAGTTGTTATGCCAGCTAAGAATTTTATACATAAGAGAAACTAATATCTGGCTGAAGCCATTGTTATTTTGAGTGTCCTTCTTACAGCCAACTCTATATCCCAATATAAATGGATAGAATTTAGATCAGCGGAAGAGTGGAGGGAAACATTTCATGGAAGGAACTAGCTGGAACAGAAGCCCTGGATAGGGATGATTCTCTCCCTCAGAGTGTCTCCAGCTTAAAGAGTGAGTAGAGTTATAGTTACTACTTATTTAACTTCATGTGGTCAAAGAATACACTTTGTATGATTTGGATCCTTTAAAATTTATGGAAACTTGCTTTATGTCCTAACATATGGTCTGTCCTGAAGAATGTTCCTTGTGTCCTTGGAAAGAATATGTATTCTGCTGTTGTTGTGTGGAATGTTCTATAGATGTCTGTTCGGTCTAGTTTATCGTATTGTTCAAAATTTTCTCTTTATCTTTTGTCTACTTGTTCTAGCCATTATTTAAAAGTAGGATATGGAAACCATCAACTAGTATTCTTGCATTGTCTATTTCTCCCTTCATTTCTGTCAGTTTTTGCTTCATATATTTTGGGGTTCTATTGTTCACATAGGCTTATAATTTCTTATAGTTATATATATTACAGTTTCTCATAATTTTATATATTTTCTTGATGGATTGACTTTTTTGTCATTATAAAATATCCTATTTGTCTCTAGTAACAATTTTTGCCTTAAAAATCTATTGTATCTGATATTATGTAGTCATTCCTGCTTTCTTTTGATGTAAAGCCCACCGTATCAGTGATTATATTAAGTGAATGAACACTCCCATTAAAGGCAGAGAATGTTTTTAGTCTTTAGTTTTCTATATGTGTTGTCATTTTTGTTCCCGTCTTTCTCCATTACTGCCTCCTTTGCATTAAGTAGATATTTTCTAGAGTGCCATTTTAATTCCCTTGTCATTTCTTCTACTATGTGTTTTTCTATATATTTTTGAATTGATTTTTAGTGGGTGCCCTGGGGATTACAATTAATACCATAATTTATAACCCTCTAGTTTGGATTAATACCAACTTAATTTCAGTATTGTAAAACAACTTTACTCCTATATAGCCCTATTTTTCCCTCCCTCCTTTACAGAGGTTTTTACTCTGGCATTTTTGCTTAAGTCACTCTGGCATCCACCTTTATGGCTTTTTATAGGTATTACTTGTTATTGTTTGGGCATTTTTAACAAGTGATTTTTCACAAATTATTTGAAAGCTCAGTGGGGAAGTTTTACTTTTGCTCTTACAGTTATATTGGCCCAGAACATGTCATGCTGGTAGTCTGTTATACTTGGGAATACCATATTTGGATTCATGGTTAACATATTTACAAAAATTAAATTCTTATTGTTGACAAACAAATACATGATTTATTGACATTCATATATCATTATTTAATACTTATATAGTGATTAATATGGATATTTACTATTCTAACCACTTTATAAATATTGATATATTTAATTTCGATAACCTTGTGAGAAGAGTGCCATTATTAACCTCATTTTGAACTGAGGAAACAAAGTCACAGATGGGCTAAGACACTTGCCAAAATTCGTATAAATAGTGAGTGGCAGAAATAGAATTCTGATCTAGGCAGCAGGCTCCAGTTTTTGCCTTTAGTCATTACACTTCCTCTCCAAATACTTATATTAATGATTATATTTAATTCATTTATTCTAATATTTTTTGAGCATATATATACCATATGCTGGTTACCGTGCATTTGGAGATATAGTCTCTACCGTCACAGAGCTTATAATTGAGCGGCAGGAGAGTATAAACTTTAGACAAAAATTATACAAATTATGAGTGATACCAAGGGTAAGTTTCAGGGTGTTTGAGAGCACCCTGAAAGTGTCATGAGGAAAACGTCAGCTTATTTAGAGGGACCAGAAAAGGTTTGTTTCAAAAGGTAAATGGCAAATTGAGAACTAAAAGCTGAGTAGGATTTATCTAGACCCTACCCAGGCCATCCCTGCCAATGAATTCTACTGCTTCTGTTAGTTGCCAGTCTCTTTCTTCCCTGCTTTGTTCTCCTTTCTTCTTTCTTGCCTTCTTTATCTCATAACTCCTCTTTGGTCTTTGGAATATCACATAAAAGGGTAGTCATTGGCATTCAATCAGTATGTTTCTTTCCTTCTGCGTTGGGCATAATTTGGCAGTGGTTGGAAAATTTTAATTGTGTTTGCAGTTGTTTGGTGCTTAGGGGTTTCTTCTCCGTGTCACCTCATAAAATCATATTTTTGTGCTACTTTAACTTAATTTTTAAAGATAACTCATATTTAATTTTTATAAGAGATCCAATACATTTTGGAAAATGTTTATGGCAGGGAATCACAACTCCCTAAAATGTTGTGAATTTTTGCCTTTGTGGCTTTAATTGTAGGTGGACATAGCTTCCGAGCTTTGTCAGTTCTTTGCCTTGGTGCCCTCAATCAGTAGCTTGGCAACATATTACACTGGCAGGTTCTTATTGTCTGTCAACACAAAGCTTGTTTTGTGCACAGTATTAGCTCCTGGATGGTTCTGCAAAGGTGATGTGTCACTGAAATTTTCTTTTTTGACAGGTCTCTTACCTGGTGGTTAATGGCTATGATGAAATATTTGTTCTTCAAGAAATGAACCATTTCTTCTTGGCCATATAGCCTAGTTTTTGATGATATATTTGCCAAAAGATTGCCAACGAAACCTTCCTTTTTTTCTGTTCATTTAAAAAATATCTACCATTTCTCCATTTTAGGTTTATTATTCCTATCAGTAAAGTGATGTGAAATGGCAGTCTATCAGGCATTCTATTGTAAACCGATTGATTGATTACCTGCCGCATGAGGGACTCTGTGTAGAGAAAGAAGAGATGACAAATTCAGGATGTGTTCTATCCAACAACAAATGAAATAGAAAAGTAGATTTCTCCTAAATTCTTTGAACAATCAGAGAGTTGTGAGAGAGTATATATTTTGTAATCAATATAAAGTGAAGTATGTTTTTGTCTGTCTTGTATCACATAACACAGAACCTGCTGGGTGTATTTTCGGCTAGAGGGTAATCTAGAGGATAGGTCTAATGTAGTTTATCTTAAAAGAGGTTTTGTGGCCTAAAGAAAATTTCTGCAGGGGTACTTCAATATGATAGTCATTTTCTGAAATAATAAGCTAATACTGAGATAGAATAATGGGTCCATGTGACTGACATTCCAGAGAGATGAACCACACATATTCAGATGTCATATCTTTATAAAACAAATGGTGGTTTTGATATAAGTTTCAAATCAAAGTAACAAGAACAGATGTTTGAATTGTAGGTATTGGTTTCTGATAGTGTTGCTTCTCTTAAGGGCAGCTCTATTTAGCATATTCTAGCACAACAATAGTACAACAATATGAACAATAGGAACTCTAACAGTGGTTAATGCCTTGATCTTTGGGATGGGAAAAAAACCCAGCCAATTTCTCATAAATCTGAGTATTGCTGTAGTGAAGAATAAAAACAAATGTGCATGCTTTTTTTTCAGTTCCAACAAAAGAAAAAAGGTAAAATTGCAATAAGAATGATTTAGAGAACCATGAAGAGAAAGACCAGTAGAAATATCACTCTAGCACTACAACAGAATTTTGAGGGCCACTGTGGAATTTTTGTCCTGGTGGCTTTAAAAATAGCATAGTGTCACCAGTCTGAAGTAGTTAAATTGACTGCATTCAGAAGTATTACCAGACATCGTAAAATTACTGTAATTATTTTTACCCTGAGACTTGGATTCTAGTTCTTATGGTTAGTAGTTAGTTATATGATCATAGATGTATTTTAAAAATGGAAAACAGGGGGGCGCCTGGGTGGCTCATTTGGTTGAGTGGCCCACTCTTGATTCCAGCTTAGGTCATGATCTCAGGGTCCTGGGATTGAGTCTGGTGTCGGGCTCCATGCTTTGTGGGGAATCTGCTTGAGATTCTTTCCCTCTCCCTCTGCACCTCCCCCCAACTCATGCTTGCTCTCTCTCCTCTCTCTCTCAAATAAATAAATCTTTTAAAAACTGGAAAACAGGGGAGTTATATTGGATTCTTTTCAAGGTTACCTTACTTAGAGCTGTGAGTTCTTTTGGACCTCCCTCATGTAGCATTCAGTAATTACGGTCATGTTATTTTGCATAGCTCTCTATTGTTCTCATGGAAATTAAGTTCATATCTAATCAATGCCACAGGAGAAGCTTAAGAAAATTTGCAATAAGAATCTTCCAGTGGGTCTACTTGGTGACACAGCTGGACGTGGGACCTCTGGTTGTGATAATACTTGGGTGAAATTCTAAAATTCTGTCATAGTTGGGAAAATAATCAATTTTATGAGTATTTTTGACAGGTTAACCTCTGCTGTATTCTAATTTCCCAATTATTCTCCATAACTCTTCTAAACTTCTCAAAATGCCTTCACAGCTCGTGTCTACTTTGGTTTGCAAAAATGGGAATACAGTATGCCATGAATTCTCCCCTTGGGCCAGTCATGCATAGGTGTGGGATAAGCTAGATAGGGGTGGAAGGAAGGATGAGATGACTCTTCTGGAGTCAGTATCCCCTGGGAGAAAGAGAAAGTCAGTGGTCAGGAAGCCTAGCCAAGGTCAGGTGGCTGGAAGAAGTCTAGCTGACCCTACTTTGGCAGAAGCAAAAACCAAGAGCCGGTGAAGGTTGATATCCAAGAAGTCAGGACATAGTGAAGTAGGTGATGATCAGGGAAGATATTTCAGGAGATAGACTTGTGCCTAATGAATGTGGGGTCCATGTGTTTAAAAAATCTTGGTTTGCTTAGTTAACCAGTGAGGAATGCATGGGCGTTTGTGGGGTGAGCTAACTTACCCGAGGTTTTCTTCCCCAATCAATGGGATGCCAAGAATCAAACCTGTAAGTTTTGAGTACGTTATCTGTTTAGTTTCTCCTCTACTTCTCATTGTCAGGATTAGGGTGCTCTATGGATGTTAAAGAATGTGTAAATTCTCATATAAAGTTTTAATGAGAAGCATGTCATCCATGGTTTGAAGATTCACTTTCTCATCAGGCACCAGACATGAGGTCAAGTCTGTGACACAATGTACAGGTTAGGATCATGAAAACCTGAGGCTGCATATTTGCACACTCAGATTGCTTTCCTTACAAGCAGAGTGTTAGAATTTACGGTTTAGACAAAGTGTTGTTGTGAGCATGATTTTTAAAATATGGTATTGTTTAATGCAAAATTGCAAATAAGGAACACATGCCTGGTTACCTGAGGGCATCACTGTTGGCTGGAAAATCCATTCACTCCACATCTGTCCCTAGTTCCCAAAGTCCCTGATGGATAACCTGGCTCAGCATCTCCTGAATATCTCTTCCTCTCTGTGCTCCAAGCATCTGTGGCCCCAGACTTAGCATTTCCTTCTCATGTTTCAGAGAGATGTTGGTGATGCAGGGTGGGTTTTTTTTTCCTTTGACGAAAAATGCAAACAAATGCTCGATCTCATCAGTTTATGTATTTGTTATTTGTTACCTTTCCACTCTTAAGTAATAAAGCATTCTTTATTACCCATCTGGATTATTTCATTGTTCTTCTTGCTTAGTCATTCCCTACAAGGCTGCTAAGTCAGTCCTTTTCAATTCTCTATATACTTGGCCTATGCAAAAGCTGTAATTTTATGTCTACAAAACATTATTTTTATTCTAGTTGAGATTATGTTTCCTCCCTTTTGAAAATGTTTATTATGCAATATTGGAATATACAAAATATATGTAGCATAATAACAGGAACACCTGTGAATCCACACTTTCAATTATGAACTAGGATGATCCTATTGAGTCTTATCTTGTCCTCCTTTCCTATCTGGTCTCTCCCTCTTCTGCCCCCAGAGGTAACCAATGCCCTAAATTGCTTTTTAATTTATACTTTTAATCACATAAGTCTGAATCTCTAAACAATATGCCATTTAGTTTCGTTAACTTTGTGATCTTAAAATGGGTATGAGGTATACGATTTTCTATGATTTGCTTCTTTTGAGACAAAATTATGTTTCTAAGAAATTCTGTGATTTGCTCCTTAAAGAGCAGTGCTTTTTAAACTTCAACGTGCACACAAATCACCTTGGGAGCTTATTAAGATCTGGGTTTTGATTCAGGACATCCACAGTAGGACCTGAGGCTCTGCATTTCTGTTAGGCTCTCAGATGTTGCTCATGTTGCTGGTTTGTGTCACACTTTGACCAGCAAAGTTATGGAGGGCACAGATTATTTACAATTAATAGATGTGCCTGACTCAAAGATAGTTTATTAAGCTCAGGCATGCCTTCCTAAAAAATACACATTTTCATTACATTTATTTCTTCCCCTTAAACCTTAGTGGAAAGATGGAGATTAAGAGAAGAATTATGGGACTGGCTCCCTTTGACCTAAGAACAAGGATGAGCGATGCCCTTGGCTGAAACCCACTTGGTTAATATTAAACTGGCTTTCCCCCTGCAAATGCATTTGTATGCTAGTTTCTGTAGAGAGAATGCTGGTCTTTTTTTTTTTTAGAAAACTGGGATGTTCGGGCAATGATAATGTATATTGGCTATGGATATCTTTCTGTGTGGGATCTCTAGGACTGAATGTATATTTTTACTTTCTTTGTCTTGCACTTCATCACTTCATGAACCTTTGGCTTTGGGAAGGTCCTAATAGTGTGAGATAACCTGGAAGAAAAGGGCAGGAAGCTGTGTGACAGAACTTTGGGCATCTCTTCAGTCTGACTCAGCTGAAAGATGGGCAGCTCTGATATGTAGATGATTTATCATCCTTGTGTCCCCCAGCGCATACATTTCAAGGCACCCCTGGCCCTCCAGATCCTCTTAAAGATACACTACCATACAGCAATCTTTTTGCTTTCAGAGAGACTAAAAGAAACTTGTTAGTATTATTTATTCTACTTCTGAATTCACAGTGTTAAAGTGTGAAACTACAATCAACTTCCACTTTACGAAGAGCAATTTTGCCTTTGAGAAAATGGAAAATGTGGCCACATATTACACATTATTTAATAAAGTGGGATAGAAGGGGGAATTGAGCTCTTTGGTTCTAATACTTGTCTGCCTTAGTGAGAGAAATTAGTGTTCTGAGGAATAAGTCATGAATTCTTTCACCCACTATTTACCATTACTCTAAATAATGATGAATTTGGTAGGTGTGTTGTGTATTTGAGAGTCTTCAAGGCTTGTCTGGAGATAGAAGTATTGATGTTTAATTAAAGGACAAGGTGTCTTTTCATTGCAAATGACAGGAACTCAGATGATTTTAAGGTGGAGGAGGAATTTCTGTGCTCATATGACTGGCAAATTCTTATGGTTTTCTAGCTTCAGTCAGGGATAAATCAAGGACTTAATGAAGTTACCAACTCTCTCTCTGTAGTTCAGTTCTGTTTTCCTTGGTGTGCCCAAGGGAGTGGTCAAGTTAGTCACCTGCAGCTTGAGGCTGATGTCATCTATTAAGTAGCAATCTGGGAGAGCAGAGTGGCTGCTTTTTGGGTAGCTTAACTAGTTAGTTTGCCCCTCTTATCCTTTGTTTTAACCTCTCTCTCTTCTCCTTCAGCTGTTTAACTTAATCTTTTAACTCTTCAATTGATCTCATTGAGAATGTCCTATTTCCTTCTCTAATGATTCCCTTCTCTTTCTCTATGTGCCTAAGATGATTGAAAGCTCTGGGTGTGTGTCTGAGGGTGAGACGGGGTTTGTTGATGTGTCCATTTAAAATAATATAATATTTAACATCATGTGAAAATGTTCACAATACATTAAATAGAAAAGCAGATCCTAAAATAGCTGTAGACTGTGGTATCTTTTAAAACACATATGAGTAGAGTATCTAGATATATAAGCATAATTATATATAGGCAATAGCAAAGATACTCAATAGGACATACTCTAAAGAGTTAACAGGATTATAACTAAGTCAATTCCAAAAATTTAGCTTAGTATCCTTAAGTCTTTTCTCCTGGGTAGTTAGTTCGTACTCCCAAAAGAAGGCTCTTTCACTCACCTGATAGGAGATTTGCTTGTATATGCAAATATATTTGCTTATACATCCATTACCTTGGAAGCTGAGTAGAGCGGAAGACTGGGAGCTCTAACACTGGGTATGCAAACTTTCATTTAGTGCTCCTGAGTTCGGGATGGGACACATGCCTGCCCTTATGCATGAGGAGGGATGCTGTGTGTGTGTGTGGCTGTGTGTTGTGAGGAGTTGCCAGGCTGAGCGTGAGAAGCAGAGAAAGAGAGATGGGAGAGAAATCCCCAGGTGAGCCTCTTCTCTGGAAGACCTCGGAACACAAAGAGATCTTTGTTGCCAAGGCACAAAACAGTAGAAATTGACTCCAACAGTCATATTCCCTAACCCCCAGTGTTTTCTCATAAAAGTAAATCAGATGAGCTTCTCTATAACATCCTACAAGTCCCTGTCTAATTCCTAATTAAAAATTTAAATGAATCTTTTTTTTATTAAGGTATACTTCCAAATGTTTAACATCTATGAAATAAATCTGAGTTACCTCATTTCAAGATGACTCAACCATAAAAATATACAGGAAAATTTTATCTAATACCTTGAAATATTTTAATATTTGGCTATTTTAAGGACTTTAAGGAGCATTTTCTCTTTAGAGATATTTTAAGATCTTTAAAGAGTATTATCCACATATAGCTCTATATAAGTCATTACATAATATCAAGCTATATGCAGGGAGTAACTTAGCAGAAATTTCAAAATGGAATAATACCTAACATCAAATTTAAGGTGACTTTGGTGATTTATTTTATTTTTCTTTTCAGGGAATTTAAGAGTCAGGGCTGAAAATCATCACGGTATTTTTTATGCTCACCTTATGCAGGGATGACTATACTCTTCTTAATTTAATTCTTCTTGCCATTCATTCATATGTTAGATATTGACTCAAAATGGCACTAGTCCACAGGTGTTGGGTGCTGCATTCCTCTTCCTTCTTAGCTCTTCTCCCCTCTCCCTCCTTCCTCTTTATTCTTTAATTCTTTACTTCCCTAGTGAAAAATAACGAACATTTATTTAATGTGTACTAGGTGCCAGGCTCTGTTTAAATGCTTTATGTACACTAGATTGTTTAATTATCATGCCAATCTTCCGAGGAATGATGGTTTTCTCCTTTTTTCAGAAGTTGAGGCTGAAGCTTCAGAGTATAAGCAATTAGAAAGTTGAAAGCTTCGAGTGTCATGCTGCCCAGGTTCTCAAAATGTGCCCCTGGAACTGCAGCAACGTCAGCATCATTTGGGAACTTGTTAGAAATGATGATTCTTAGGCACCCTGGATTTACAGAATGAGAAACTGTGGGGGGCGCCCACCAGTCCGCGTGCTTTAGCAAGTCTGAGGAGTGATTTTGATCCATGCTGATGTCTGAGAACCGTTCATTCCATTCTTCTCTGAACTCTGTGTGAAAATTACCTTCTCTATTGTTGACCTTTCCCTTTGTTATAAATGTACTCCTATGAATTTGCTCTTGTAGGGTGTGTCACATTTTATTTTCCCTCTTAATATATTGCTGAAAACTCTTGGATTTAAAAAGGTTTCTTACAGTTTATTCTAGGGATTATTTTTTTAAAATTTTGTATTTTAAACTAGGCTACTCAAAATGTTACCAGCTAGAATCTAGCAATGCAGTCATGTATTAAAAAATATGCACTATGACCAACTAGGTTTAATTCTAGGAAGATAAGGATGGATCGGGTATCCAGAAAATTATTAATATAATTTCCTGCGTCAACAAACTAAATGAGAAGAATTCATACATTCATTGAAAAAGTTTTTGACAAATTTAGCAGCCATCCCTAATAAAAAAAAATTAAGCCAAATAGGAATAAAAGGAAAACACTACATTATGATAAAGAGTATTTACTAAGACCAATAGCAGACATCATCCTAAGTTCAGCCTAAATAATAAAACACTAAATTTATAGCAACTGAAGTCAGGATAGAAAAATAGATGTCTTCTATTGCTGTTATTATTTAATATTGTTTTGTTGGTTGAAGTAAATGCAAAAAGTCAAAGTAGAAAATACAGAAAATAGAAAAATAGCTATAAATATTTTAAAAAGTAAGGTTATTGAGTTATTTTTGAAGATATTTCTTCTATAGCTAGAAACCCCAAGATATGTTAGTGAAGTGACTAGAATTGATAAGGGAACTTTATAGAGAGCCTGGTTATTAAAAAAATATATTAAGGGGTACCTGGCTGGCTCATTCAGTGCACGGGACTCTTGATCTCAGAGTTGTGAGTTCGAGCCCCACATTGGGTATAGAGATTGCTTAAAAATAGAATCTTAGAAAAAGAGAGAAAAATACTAAATTATTTATATTATTAATAGCCATTTAAAAATGGAAATAGCAAAGATTTCTCAGTCTTGGGAATTACAAAAACCATAAAATACTTAAGTATAATTTTTAAAAAGAAAGTCACATAATCCATATAAATGAAATTACAAAGTAGTATTGAAAGATATAAAACAAGACATAAAGAAGAGAACTAATATCCTATTCATAATAATATATAAACTCAGTGCAATTTCATTTAAAATTTCAAATTACATTTGGAATTTAATGAAAAATTCAAGGTTAGGAAAAATCAGTGTCTGAGAAAAAATTAAAATATGAAAAAGAGGAATAATGAAGAGCCCTTTTTCTTACCAAATACCAAAACACTATAAAGCAGCTGTAATAACAACTATATGGTCAGGAATAGAGGGGTAAACTAGGACAAGTACTCTGAAATAGTTCTCAGTATATATGGAAACTTAATATATGATAAAGCCAACATTTTATTTCACTATGAAAATGATGATTTTTTAATAAATTGTTCTCACACATCTGGAAATCACAGTAAATGGCTATCACTACTACATACATATATAAAATTAATTTCAGTTGAGTAAAAGACTTAAATTTAAAAACAGAATTCTAGAAGAAAATTAACTGTTCATGTGGTAACATATAGGTTGTGGAGACCTTTCTAACAAAGACAAGAAATCTAGAAGCTACTAAAGAACTTTTGGCTGCATAACAATGAAAATTTAGAGGATGGCAGATGCTACAAACACAATAGATCATAGCTTGAGAAGTTATTTCCAATGTATATGATAATGTAAACATCATCATTATCATCATCATCATTATCATCATCATCATCATCATCATCATCATCATCATCATCAAAGAAGTCTGACAAGTTGATGGCTCCCTTGGCCCACTTTCCAAAGAAAGTAGAGTCTGAGGCAGGATTAAAGTGCTAATGCTTTATTTATGAGGCGCTAACCCAAGTTACAAGGGTGAGGATTAAAGGAAGAGAAGCAAGGGAAGATGTGCTGTGATCCAAAGTGATGTATTACTGCTGCTCAAGACACAGTAAGACACAGCAAGTTGTTTAGCAGGTGTATTACTCAGCATATGGAGCTTCTCAGATGAGCTGCAAAGAGAACTCAGCTTTGGAGAAGTCCATGGGAAGGAGGCTGGAGAGGAAAAATCTGCCTAGTACCCTTCTGTGTCTTCTTTCCTATTGGCCAAAGCTTACCCAATGGGCAATTAGCTTTTCAAGTGTGACATGAGACCAATTTAATGGCTCTATGTGCCAATTCTCATGTCCCTCATTGTTTCATTCTAGTCTGAAAGTAACAAAGCAATCAAAAACTCTGAACATACAGCTGGTCAGCCCAGTACAACAATGACCACAGGGGATGGCCTGACACACGCAGGACTGGTGACCGCCTGGAACCCAGTGGTGTTAGTGGGGTCTAAGAGACAGATAGTATAACAATGGGGATCTGAGGAGCAAAAGATTTGTATCCAATACAATAGCAGAAAGATATAAAAAAGCATTTCAAAGAAGTTCAAATCTAAATGGGCAATAAGACAAGGTGATTGACCTCAGTAAATATATTATTCAAAGCATCTGTCACGGTAAGAGTTAAGAATTGCCCAAACCTTGGAGTTATTCTAACGCATGGATTAGGAGGAACTAGCCTTTAATTGGCCTCCCTACTTCTTTCTATTCTCCCTTCAATGAATCTATTCTCACTACAGCAGCCAGAGCAATCCCATTACAATAGAAATAAGGGCACTTTATTTTTGTGCTCAAAACTCACCTCAGAAAGTTAAAAATAGAGCTACCTTACAACCCAGCAATTGCACTACTCTGTATTTATCCAGAGGTTACAAACAGTGATTCGAAGAGGCACATGCACCCCAATGTTTATAGTAGCAACATCCACAATAGCCAAACTATGGAAAGAGCCCAGATGTCCATCGATGAATGGATAAAGAAGATGTGAGATACATACACATATACATATGTATGTCTCCACAACCTATATTCTTTTTGATGGCTATATCTATCTATCTATCTATCTATCTATCTATCTATCTATCTATCTGTCTATCTAATGGAATATTACTCAGCCATCAAAAATAATGAAATCTTGCCATTTGCAACAATGTACATGGAGCTGGATGGTATTATGCTAACGTAGGGGAAGGGAATGAAAAATAAAATGAGATGAAAATTGAAAGGGAGGCAAACCATAAGAGACACTGAACTCTAGGAAACAAACTGAGGGTTGCTGGAGGGTATGTGGGTGAGGGGATGTGGTGATGGGCATTAAGGAGGACACTTGATGTAATGAGCACCCCTAGAGATGGGGAACTGGGGTGGCTTAGTCAATTAGAAACAAAACAAAAATGCCAAAACTCACTGTAGTTTCCTATCTTCCTTAGAGAATAAATTAAAGTCCTTAAGATAACCTGTAAATCCCCATGTAACATGGTTTGTTACCTCTCTGATCACATCTTCTACCACAATCCCTTTGTTTTTTTAGCTCTAGTCATTGTTCCTCCCACAGGCCAAGAGTATTCTATCCCAGGGCCTTGGCACTTGCCCTTTCCCTGGCTATCTGTTTGGCTTGTTCCTTTCCTGTCTCATCACTTACGCAAAAGGCACCTTTGCAGTAAAGCTTTTACCGACCACCCTTTAAAAATTTTCAAATTCCTACCCATGACATTTTATATCCCTCTACCCTGCCAATTTTTTAAAAATTTCTAACATTTATCAATATAATATTCTGCATTTTTTACTTACTGGATTCTATTTGTTGTCTGTTTCTCTCATTGAATGTGGGCACGATGAGGGCCTCTATGTTTCATTCACTACTGTATTCCTAGGCCTAGAACAGTCTCTGACATATAATACATGCTCAATAAGTATTTGTCAAATGAATACATGGTCATGATACAAGAGTCAGGTCTGAGTGCTGCCAGTCTTAGTCTTATTTAGCGTTGCTGGGGAGGGTTAGTGGTGGTGGGAGGAATTTGAAAGAGGCACTCCTGACTTCTTGGCATCACTGGTGTGGGCCCTGCTTTGAGATATGACAGGAACTATTGGCTTCTTGAGTGTGGATTAGGTAATAAGGGAAATTGATGTGTTGGGGGGAAGATAGAGGAATCTCGTTGGGAAAATGAAGTGATTGGGATTTAGTTTGATAATAAACTTTTGTTTTTAATAAAACTTGATGGTCCTGACAAGTGAATAAGATAAATGCATTTATTCAAAAACTTACATTCTCGGAAGGGAAAAACTTTTCTTGATCTAATGATATGAAGAGTTACTGAAATATTGTTTTGTGCTATGACAGAGCTTTCTGTCAATGACTTAAAACTGGAAAGAGAAGTGCAGCTTGCAAAACCAAACCAAAACCATGATTGATTTTGAAAAGCTCAGGATTCTAATCAAATGAAGTCAGTGTAAAATAATGAGCTGATTCACCATCCAGGAAGATGCCAATGATTGTTTTTGTTTTGTTTTGTTTTGTTTTGTTTGGCAAAAAGCACATTCGTGTTCATACCATCGAGTATTTATTGAGTACATACTCTTTGACTCATTTGTCAAACTGGTGTTCCATGGAAAGCAATATTGCAAGATGCTAAGAGCTGGACAGCAAAAAATTTCCTGTGATTAACTATGTTTAGAAAACCTTGACTTCTGAGATTATAAATGTCTAAGAGAGGCTTTGAAATATAATTTCCATATAATGGAATAATTTTATTATCAGACACTTGTTAACTTACTTGAGAATGATATTCTATACAAACCAATTTAGGACCATTCTACCTAAAAGACAGTAGTCGTCTGGTTATTTTATTTTAGCAAGGTAGGTTTTGGTATAGTCGTTTTAATTTTAATTCTCCTCCAAGCAATAGAGTGATTCATCATGGATTTGGGGGGCTGTGTGTGTTTAAATGTGTATTACTAAAGTAGCTATTTAAATTAAAAGTGCTTTATTAAAGCCAAACCACTTTTGATTATTCAGGATATTTTTTAATCTATAGAAAGAAATGGATGTATTTCCCATTCTTAATTCTAGTTAAATTTTTATTAAAAGGACAAAACCATGATAATATATAGTACTTCAGCAAAATGAACAGTCCAGTTGACAAATACTTATTGAGTTTGCCACCGTGCCAGGGACTATATAGGCCACTGGGGTGTACGGGAGAGAAAATCTCTGTCCCCAAGGTGAATTCATTCTAATGCAGAACTCATCTCGATGAGTAAACAGCAAGATTATTAGAATAACTTTAATCTTCTTCCTAATTATTAACTGTAAAAGAAAAACAATTTTTCTGTTTTGTTCCATTTCAAGTAATTTCAAATTTTAGACTGAAGATTCTAAATTACTTAAAATGTGTCTTAGACATAATAGTTTATAGCTAGTTTATTAGTTGCTGCTTTTATATGTTGTATTATCACGTCTTAATTTTCAAGTCACAGGCTTATTTTATGACTAATGGATGATGACCTTCAGTGATAATGAACCCCGTAGTTTCTCTTTAAAACTGAGAGACTGTAGGGGTATTAAGATGGTATGACAGTCTTCCTCATCAATCAAGATTTATAGTATTAACAAAACATAAGATAGATATTTATGGAACAATAATGCCTTGAAATAGAGCAAGAACAACTTGTAAAATTATTAAACAGTTGGGTTCAGTTAGGAGCTTAAGGACTTATTATATTTGGGGATTTTATTTAACAGTTATTTGATACTCCTTCAGAAAAAAATAGCATCTCTAATAACAGTTTCTGAAGCTCAGGGCTATTGATGGTCTTTTACTTCAGCATTGGTGCATTTATTTATTTATTTATTTTTTATTTTTGAGAGAGAGAGAGTGGGGAGGGGCAGAGGGAGAGGGGGAGAGAGAATCTTAAGCAGGAGACTCCACACCTAGTGCAGAGCTCAACGTGGGGCTTGATCTCATGACCCTGAGATAATGACCTGAGCTGAAATCAAGTCGGACCCTTATCGGAGTGAGACACCCAGGCGCCCCCAGCATTGGTGCTTTTAGAGCTTGTCAGTAATCTTAGACCTTATTTTTGAAGCTCAGAGCAAGGGTCATTGGTAGATTTCAACACTTAATATATCCAGCTTACCTTTTCAGGAACCCCGTTCAGGTACAGAGAGAGCATCATATGCCTGATTTATGGTATAAAGTAATATCTGAACATGGCTGAAGTTACTACAATATCTGGGTTCCCAAATAATACCTTAAGTTAAAAGAAAACAAAACAAAATCCGTCACTTTCTTGTCCCAGTGGATGGAGTTAACCTAAATAGAACACTATAGATGGGTGAAGAAATTGGTGGAAATTGTGTTCAGATGAGAGTTTGCAAAAAGACACTGCAATTATAACCTCATATTTTTATATAAAATAGGCTAAACAAGGTTTTTTATTCTGTGACCATTTGTAGGGTAAGTTACTTTTTAGATACTTAAAAAGTACTGTATGTTTTAGGTCGTAAAACTGTGGATGTTGGTAATGAAAATGTTTTTTTTTTTCCCCCTGAATGAGGAGTGTGTATTTATATAAGTATATTTATAAATACAAATGTAGAATGAAAGCATGTGATAGAAACCCCGCCTGGTCCTTAACAGCATCACTGTGATTCTCTGAAATTTAAATTTTCCTTTGTTGTGTGAATAGAACGAAAGTCATCTTAAAGGATCCATAGCAAGAAACAAAAGGATTGGATTTTTATAATCATTTCTTTTTTTTTAAATAAATAGTATGTGGTTAAAACCAGGGTCGGGGAAGCAATCACAAGAGGGTGATCAATGGACAGGCTTTACACTCCAGCTATTTCACCAGATGGCCATTGCCAGTATTTTTGTACCTTTTAAATAGGTTACATGTAATAGCGTGAAAATACTTCCATTTAAACCTTACCAACTTGATGATAATATCTCAAATGTTTTCCTTTTCAGACTTTTTAACAGAGGTGAGATATCTTTAGTACTTAATGGGTTATTAACGCTCACTTAAATTATTAGTTTTTTTTTTTTTTTTTTTTTTACAAAGAAAAATATTCAATATCAGAACGCAGAGGCGCTTTCCTTTTTTTTTTTCCTCCCAAGTATCATTGTGATTTAGAAGTGGTTGCTGGGGAGAAGTCGTGTTAACATAACAACAGTTGATGCAGTTGCAAATCTTTCCGTTTTAAGGCTCAGGATTGTCCCCAAGGAGCAATCTTGGCCTGCTGTGCAGATGTTGAGCTCTCTTAAAAAAAAAAAAAAGATAGCGCTGAGCCTGATACAGATGTTCTCACATTGCCCAGCACTTTGATTAACCTCTTATGAAGTATCTGCCTACAGAAATCTGGATTAGTGTGTTCCCATGTGTCTTATTAAAAGCCTGCCAGGCTTTATTGAACATGGTGTTTATACTTTTTGTTCTGTGGACAGTTTTGGTGTCTCGTAATTATAAAATGGAAAGCATTAGCCTCCACTAACAAGGATGTCTGATGCCGACTTGACTTTGAAATGGAAACCATCATGGTTTGATTTTAGCAGATTGTTATTACAGAATAACTGCAGTAACGCAGATAGGAGGGGCTCTGATTTTCCATAAACAAGTTGCTAGTGGAGGACCTAATTTTACTTCCTTTGGAGCTATTATCAGACTGTTGGGTTTGGGTTTCCAAGCATGTGCCATACTCTAGTCTAGCCCTGAGCCCTCAATGTAGGAGCCACTAGCCAAATGTAGTTATTTAAATTTAAATAAAAATGAAATATAATTCAAAATTCAGTTTCTTAGTCACACTGGCTTCATTTCCAATGCTCCGTAGCTACATGAGGCAAGTGATTACCGTATTGGATAACACAGACATAGAACATGTCCATTATTGCAGAAAATCCTACTGGACAGCATTGGTGTGATCTTAATTTTATTTTTTAAAATATTGCATTTATTTGAGATAGAGCACAAGTGGGGGGAGCGGCAGGCAGAGGGAGAAGCAGGCTCCCCACTGAGCAGGGAGCCCCACGCAGGGCTCTATTCCAGCACCCTGAGCTGAAGGCAGACACTTAACCAACTGAGCCACCCAGGCAGCCCCTGGTCTGAGCTTTAAATACTTGAGTGACCGATATGCTATGGGGGTTCCCATTTATTTTCTACGTTCTTTTTTTTTTTTTTTTAAAGATTTTATTTATTTATTTGACAGAGAGAGACACAGTGAGGGAGGGAACACAAGTAGGGGGAGTGGGAGAGGGTCTGCTGAGCAGGGAGCCTGATGCGGGGCTCGATGCCAGGACCCTGGGATCATGACCTGAGCCGTAGGCAGACACTTAACGACTGAGCCACCCAGGCGCCCCTATCTTCTACGTTCTTAAAAAGATTTCTTCAATGGGCTTGTGATTCATTAAAATTTATAGTATTAATGAGCAGGGAGCCCGATGCGGGGCTCGATCCCAGGACCCTGGGATCATGACCTGAGCCACCCAGACACCCCTATCTTCTACGTTCTTAAAAAGATTTCTTCAATGGGCTTGTGATTCATTAAAATTTATAGTATTAAAATCAAAAGCATCATCTTTTCCCTAGAGGAATGATCAGTTCCTATTCTTTCTAGTTTAACATTTCAATCTTTGGGTGATAGTTTATACTTAGAGATTTTAGAATAGATTCTTGGAATAGCTAATTTTTTTCGGAGACTTGGATAACCCTCAGGAAGAGACTCCTGGAAATAGATGGTAGATGGCGTATCCCTGAACTGCAGAACTATGGGAGAAAAGCTGACACAAAATTCAGAGTTTAGGAAATACCAATGATTTCCCAGGCTATTTATTTTATTTTAATTTATTCTTTTATTTAAAAGAATAAAATAACTTTATTCTTTATATAGCTATTAGAATAACTTTCAATGGATAAGATCATGATTACTTTACCCTGAAACTCCCCCCCTTTTATTTTTTTGCCTATTTTGAGTGAATGGGTTCAAATATTTTCCAGTTTTCCAACTTGCATCTCTTGTAATATGAAATATCTTTTCAAGTGACATAGCTTCATTCAGATGTTTTACAAGGAATGCTTGTGTTAATTTTGTTGGATCTGCTCTTCTCTGTATTCGAAATTGACTATGCTCTGGTTTATTAATCAATCGGATATCCTCATCTCTCTCTTAGCTTATTGGATTGGACTGCAAACTGGTTTTGTCATCTCCAGTTTATCTCCTCTCCTCAATGCTGCTTCTAGCGTTGTCTTCTGAAAATGCACCTTGGATCGTGTTCTGTTAGAGTATCATCGCTTGCTTTATCAGAGTCAGAGCCCTTTTGTTCAATGGCCTGTCACAGCCTGGCTCCCATCTCCTTCTAACTATATTTCCAACAACACCCCCCCCCCTTTTTTTAAAGATTTTATTTATTTATTTATTTGAGAGAGAGAGAGAGTGCACATGAGAGGGGGGAGGGTCACAGGGAGGAGCAGACTCCCTGCTGAGCAGGGAGCCTGACACAGGACTGGATCCCAGGACTCCAGGATTATGACCTGAGCTGAAGGCAGTCGCTCAACCAACTGAGCTATCCAGGCGCCCCAGCCCCCCCTTTTTAACGTCCCTCTTATTTTATAACATATTTCTAGTAAATCCATAAGCCTTCATAACCAACTTTCACTTTCTGCCTAAGTTCCCAACCTCACCTCTATCTACTTGCCCTCTGCAAGGACCATTTCATTTTACTGTAAGAATTGAAGTGATTCTTCCCACTTTTCTGCTTCTAGATTTCTCTGTATTTCCCCTATGTTCTTTTTCTTCCACCCTTCTCAGAGGAAGAAATATCTCTTCCATTCAATTACCTCAACTAAAGCCAAACTCTGAATCCTTACTCAGAAAACTTCAGTGGTTTCCGCTGTAGAGGGTAGGTTCAAGTGGGTAAAGCTCTTTGCTTGGTGTTCAAAGCACGCCACGATATGGCCCAAACCCACTTTGCCAGCGTTGTCCTCGTGGTGTTCCCTCCTTCAGTGGTCCGTGCAAATGGGACTAATTCTCTGTGCTTTGCTTTGCTTACTCCCTTGCCTTGTCTAATGCTCTTTCTTCTAAATGTCATGTTCCTCTCTCTTCTCTGTAATGATTTTGGGCATCCAGACAAAAGCTGTCCCAGATGAAGACATTACTGATTCCCCCAGTGTGCAATGCTCACGCCTCATCTGCACTCCTAGGACACTTTATCATCACTTTTGCTGGCATCCATAAGCTCCATACCAGAGGAGGAGCTTCTGGGTAATAATTTATTGCTGATTTGGCTTTTCCTTGTCTCCACAATGCCTACCACGCAATCTTGTATTTAGGACATGCTCAAAAAATGGGTGATGGGTATTCGGAAGGGTACTTGTGATGAGCACGGGTTGTTATATGTAAGTGATGAATTACTAAATTCTGCACCTGAAACTAATATTACACTGTGTGTCAACCAACTGGAATTTAAATAAAATGTGAAACTGAAACAAAAAATAAAATAATAATTTAAAAAAATGTTTTGAATGAATAAATGAATGGACTCAATTATTTTCAAGCCTCAACATTTCATTAAACATTATTTATAAAACTACACCTATTTTAGATGAAAATTTCTTAGAGAACCTATTTACTTGGCTGTTCATTAATGAACTCTGGATTAGGATGGGGATTGATTAATTTTTTATTTTAGCTGGTTGGATATGATGTGTTTAGACAGGTTCTGAAATGCTCAAGTTGGTTAGATTTGAACATAGGGCGATACCTTGCTTAATAGGGCTTGTTTCATAGATTCCTCTTTGGTGTGCTTAAACACCAAGATGTCAGGAGTTTTGATGAGGTAAGCAGAGGTGTGTTTACACTTATGAGGCTGTGGTTTTGTATGTGCACATGCAGAGCACACCATGCATAGTGGAAGGCAGTGGAGAGATGGGAAATGGGAAAGGACGAGAAACTATTTACAAGTTTTGAGAAGGTCTGATGCTAAGATGAGTATTCAAAATGAGTTTACTCCTTAGGCTCCTTGACAGAGAACATTGGCTCTAAGATCCAGCACACAGGCTTGTATTTGTTCATTTTACTGAGGTCCTCTAAGGCTGAGCACTTTGCCCTCTTCTTGTGCACCTTCTTTGAATCCAGAGACATCTCTAATCATCTGCTACCTAAATCAAGATAAAGTAGCACCCAGATTGTTCTACAGCAATTGCAAAATTTTTTTTTTATTACCGAGCTCCATTTCAACTTTATAGATATTAGTTGACCTGTCACAAGGAACGAGGTTATCATGCTTGACCTTTGTATCCTCTGCCTATTTTAAGGGCAGGAACTAACAGCTCAGCAGAAGTGAAGCTGAGTACCTATTCTTTGTCATGGCAACTTTCACTTCTGCCAAACACCTGGAATTAAGTGGAAGAGCTTTCATACTGCAGGGGAAAAAATATGAAGATTAGCAACACTATTGGAGATGAGAAAAAAACAATATTGCAACCTTTTCAACCTGTAAATTCAGTAGTGGTATCACAAGATTGCATGGCAATGGGTATTGTAGTTTACGGATGATGGAGATATAAATTGATCAATCTGCTCAGAAGGGCAATCTAGCAATGTGTATCAAAAGCCACGAAATTAAAACAACAAAAACAACTGTTTTTCATGCTTTTTGACTTCACAATTTCCTTTCTAAAAATTTGCCATGGGGAAGTAATCAGATTGTTGTACACAGATCTATGCACAAGGAGACCCATTGTCTACTTATTTATAATAGCATAGCAACTTGAAAGAAATGTCTGGTGTTAAGGGACAGAGTAAATAACTTATGGCATATGCAGCTGATGATAAAATTACATAGCCTTTTAAAAGTATACTCTTGAAGATTATTTAAGGATGTAAGTAAATGCTTTTGAAAAGTTGTTAAATAGATAAATGGCTCACAAAATTGCATAGCTGGTATGATACTTTGCAAGAAAGTGCATATATAATATGAAAAAAAATTTATACATGAAATTTATACATAATGACTACAAGGTTAAGTAGCAAAATGTTAACAGTAGCTATCTCGGTGTCGTGAGATTAGAGGGAACTTTTGCTTTCTTCTTGATTATTTTATTTGGAAATCTTCAGTGGAATGCTTATGTATTTTACAAAAGACAGTAATTGGTTTGTAATACTTTTGATTACAAGACAGTTGCTAAGCTAGATAATTTATAGTGTTAGCTCTGACTCTAAGGGTCTAATAATCCCATGATTTTATCTTAGAACATGGTTTGGCAAACTACAGCCTTCAGATCTAAATCTGACCTGCTACCTGATATTGCAGATGAAGTTTTATTGAAACACAGTCTTGCCCATCCATTTACATATTACTTCTGACTATTTTCGTGCTATAATGGTAGAACCGAGTAGTTGTGATAGAGACCTTATGTCTCACAAAAGCTAAAATATTTATTATCTGGCCCTTTACAGAAAAAAGTTTTCTGACCTCTATTCTAGAATGTTGAGTTGGAACTTTCCATCCCTTAAAAAGCATGCTAATTCAGTTAAAATATAATTTAATATTGTAATTTCAGGTAAATTTTGATGCCTTAAATTCTGTAAAGATGTGTACTTTATTTAAATAGTTTTGTGAATATTAAATTCACAGGACCAGGAAAGAGCAAGATTCAGCTTGACTCTCTTATTGAAGAGTCAGAGAAGTTTAGAGATGTGGGCCTTCTCTCATCCTTCTCTGCCCTAACCTTATGGGCTGCAAACTGTGATTTCGGGTCTAGTTTTGTGGGGGAGAAAAGGGGCTATGTTTGCTTTTTTGCCAAGTGGTTAGCCCACTATCCAGCTGAAGGTGAAATGCTGTCTGCATTTCAATAACATGTACTTATTGCATGAGGCCCTCTTTGGGCTTCTGTGGAGGATACCTGAAGAGCTCCTGACCTTGAGGAACAGGAACAAAATGGAGAGGGAAGCACGTTCTGGATAAGGAGAGAATCAAAGTACCTGTAAGGCACCGGAAGGCTATCTGAGAACTGAAGAAATATTGTGGGCATTGTGTACCTGGATCTTACTATGGCTGGAAAACCTAAGGGCTTTTTTATTTGGAAACAAAATTATGGGAACACTATTGATAATGATAAACTTGGTTGTCAAATAATGTGATTCACATTTGCTTGATATATTTATAAATATTTCTGAAAAATCCATATTTATCCCTGAAGTAAACATTTAGTTTTAAGGCACTTCATGAATGTTTTAATATATTAATATAATAATATATTTTGATAGCAAGTTTTTGTTGAAATGCAAAGAACAACTTCTGGGGGAAGTTGAAACAGTGAAGGTGAAGTACATGATACATCTGTGAAAGAATTCAGTGGTTTTGTACTTACTTGGCCATGATTTTTTTCTCACTTTGTTTTATAATATTTTAACAGATTCTTTCTTTTTTAAGATTTTATTTATTTATATGAAAGAGAGAGAGAGAAAGAAAGCATGAGCATGAGGGGGGTGCAGGGGAAGGGAGAGGGACAAGCAGACTCCCTGTTGAGCAGGGAGCCCCGTGTGGGGCTCGATCCCAGGACCCTGAGATCATGACCTGAGCCGAAGTCAGATGCTTAACCGACTGAGCCACCCAGACGGCCCTATTTTATCAGATTCTAATGAATAGAACTAGGAAGATTTTGCTTAAAAATGCCATTTGCAGCTTTTGAAGATACTCAACTTTGAATAGTAGTTTTCTGCCTCATATGGATTCTATTCTGATTAACCCTCCTATTACTATGTAGTCGTAGAGGAGTTATATTCGTTGGTGGCTTATTTTGAGGGTGGAGTTGCATCTCCTCCAGAATAAATAGCAAAGAGCGCTAGAGTCTCCCCTGCTTCTAAATATTTTCTCCAAGTAGACGTTGATTTGACTAAAATGTGATTGTATATAAGGAGCATGACATTATTTGTTATACATTAGTATCAGGGTCTCCTCAAGTGACTGTCTATTGGCGATCTGCCCTAGTTAATGATGATGATTGGAAGTGGAGGGTTGATTATTATGTAGCTGGAGGTGTCTTTGGAGGGTATGGTGAACTCCTTGATTACCTGGGGAAGATGACAGAGAATAACATACACAGTTGGGAAGGCTTCCAAGCTCAACTACATGAGAGTCATTATTTGATTTTTTTTTTTTTTTACTTTTTTTATTAACATATAATGTCTTATTTGTTTCAGAGGTACAGGTCTGTGATTCATCAGTCTTACACAATTCACAGCGCTCACCATAATACATACCCTCCCCAATGTCTATCACCCAGCCACCCCATCCCTCCCACCCCCCACCACTCCAGCAACCCTCAGTTTATTTCCTGAGATTATAAGAGTCTCTTATGGTTTGTCTCCCTCTCTGGTTTTGTCTTGTTTCATATTTGATGTTTTTCTAACGATTTTCCTGTCCTGAGTTTTCCATATTTCCATCCTTTCACATTTATTGAATTATCAAAGAGATCAGAGCTATCTAATAATTCCTCCGAAATTAATTCCCATGTCTAGATTGTGGGCATTGTGTACCTGGATCTTACTATGGTTGGAAAACCTAAGGGCTTTTTTATTTGGAAACAAAATTATGGGAACACTATTGATAACGATAAACTTGGTTGTCAAATAATGTGATTCACATTTGCTTGATATATTTATAAATATTTCTGAAAAATCCATATTTATCCCTGAAGTAAACATTTAGTTTTTTTTTTTTTTTTAAAGATTTTATTTATTTATTTGACAGAGAGAGAGACAGCGAGAGAGGGAACACAAGCAGGGGGAGTGGGAGAGGGAGAAGCAGGCTTCCCACCGAGCAGGGAGCCCGATGCGGGGCTCGATCCCAGGACCCTGGGATCATGATCTGAGCTGAAGGCAGACGCTTAACGACTGAGCCACCCAGGCGCCCCTAAACATTTAGTTTTAAGGCACTTCATGAATGTTTTAATTTTTATATTTGATAGATAATATATTTTGATAGCAAGTTTTTGTTGAAATGCAAAGAACATATAAAATGCATCATTTATGGAGTTTCCTAACTTGTGTTATTCTTTATTCTTCTCATCAAATTTTAGACAGCTCTGTATTTTCACAAATTATACAATTTATGCTGTGGGATCTGTATAGATTCTACTGTGTAGCTATACATACTGCATCCAGAATTTCTCCTATATATGAAAATGAAAATAATGTCAGTTCTTTTACATTACTATATTTGTATAAAAAATATGTAACTAATTTTAGAATCTAATACTGGGTCCTATGGAAATCATTAATAGTTTAATATCTTTAGTGATTATTACAAATAAAGGTAATGATTAGTGATCTGTACTGCAATCTACATGTATCCCACTAAACATATGTAATATAACTTAGACATAAATAATTGGTTCAAGATTGGTTTGTTACTTGCCCTGCTGTGAATTCTTATCTGGCTCATGGTTAACTATTCCCCCCTTAGTGAAAATGAATCCACATTATTTTTGCTCATATGACCTGTATGAAGGTGAGTTAAATACTGTTTCTCTTAGAACGGAAGAGCTAGTTAGTAGTTTATCCTTTCAGGAGAACCGGACGAGTCCCGTTGACTGAGTCTGTTTCTCCATGTGCTTGCTCTGCACATAGGCTCTGCCTGCTCCACTGTGTAAGTCAATAGCTACTTTTTGTGTGCCAGGATTTCCATCAGGAAGTGTTTAACCCCGTAAATAAGGTCTTTGCTTTTAAGAAAAAAAATACATTTCCCTCCCTATAAAACTGGATTCTAGAGGATAAGAAATCTTGACTTTAACAAATAATTTATGTCACCCTCATCATTTGTACCAAACAGCTTTGAAAGTGCCTTATCTGGAGCTGGTCCTAGGTTGGGTGCGAAGTAGACGGGCAGCATTGATTCAAATAAATACAAGGAAGATGCAGACAGCTCAATCAATGTTAAAATAAAAAATGCGTGTGTCAGATAGATGATTTAATAGCATTATAACCCTCAGGGGAATAATTATATAGGAAAGGGTGGTAGTAAGTGGTAGGAAGCCGTAAAATTTGTTAGTCTTCTATATTCAATTAGTCTGGAGAGGCTTTAAGAAAGAGGAAGGATTTTAAGATATGCTTCAATGAAAGAAAGTGCTCTCTCTAATAATGTATTTTGGATAGGAAATTACTCTTTCAATATTTTGCCTGCATTCATAATCTTGGGCAATTATTTAGACACATAGACATAGTGAATCTTCAAAACTGAAGGAGCAGTATTTCTACATTTCTGCAAATAGGAGTAATTATTACATGTGGTTTCCTGGAAACATTGGAAGTTGGTAATATCCTAATTGTGGATGTTTGGGGACACTAGACAGGGTTTTTAAAATAGTACTTTTTTTGCTTTTTACATGTGTGTGATGAGTCTGTTAAAAAAAAGAAACTACCAAGGTATACTTATTAATATAATACCTTAGATATGTTTGAGATTATTCCTGAGGATGTGGTGTCCATTAATTTTGTTCCTCTGACTGATTTATTATGACATAGGAAATATTTTAATTTATTGTATTTTGAGTTATTCAAAATTTCTATAATAAGATAGCTCCTTCAATGTCCAGTGTTTGTATTATGAATCTGAATTTGTGATACAGAATGGGATTTAATAAAATAAAATTTTATTATCACCAAGAACAAACTCCTACTTCATATACATATTTTCTTAATATGCTTTATACGTGCTACTGCAAGAATGCTGTAATTTGCTTTTTGAAATTACAGCTCTTCACGATGAGAGGGAAGCTTGATTTGATTAATTATGCTTACAAGCTGTTAGAGAGGGGGGAAAAAAAAGAAAACGGTTTTGACTTTAGTTTTTGCATAATTACTGCTTTTTGGATTTACATTACTTCCATCAGTTGTTGAGAAATGAAGAACTAATTTATTTTAAAGAAAAGAGATAAGATGAAGAATTGAGGGCATCAACACCGAGAAGTAATGACATTTAACTACTACTTTAATATGGTGATCAGTAAGATGAGAGAAAGCATTTATTAAAATGTTAGTGTCGTACTTTATAGATATTTTTCAGTCTTTAAGAAAATAGTTATTCTTATATTTAGCAGACTGATTCCTTAGATGATTTTCATTTTACTTAACTGACAACATTAGGTGTTACATTAAAAGGAACACAATCGATTCCCTATATATTGCTTCATTGAAAGCATTTGTGATGATCTTCGAATTTGGTATTCATTATCCTACTAGAATGGTAATTGAGATTCATTTCAGTTCTTCTTAGTCAAATAATTATAATTAGACCGAAAATATTTATTGCTGGTACCAAGATAGTGCTGTAGATTGAAGCATTAGGAAAACAGAAAATATAAGGCACCTGAGTTGTAGACAGTTTAAAAATTAAATCTAAAAGTCATTAAAATAATCAACATTGTTTCCTCTTCTCTGTCTGTAATTAATTAGTAGGTATTGCGTCAGGCAGCAGACTTATGTAAAAGACAGGGCAAGACGCTTAAATACTGTTACTGACTCTGGGAAATTAGAGGCTAAGGTAATTCCTGAGGTGCCATTTTCATTCTTGTTACTAGTTCCATTCCCTTCCATTCCATTCTTATTCCCTTCTTCCTGTACTCTCTTAAGTCTGGAAGCCAGCAAGAACCCCTCTCAACAGCCATGTGTGGTTAAGATTAGCTTGTTCTTTTCAAGTTCGCAGCTTCATAAATATGCATGCTATTCTGGGAAGCAAAGATTCTGTCCATGACAATTTGGTGTCTTGTGGCATGCATGATATAGTCTGTTACAATGGGGAAATTGCATACACATGTTGACTGAAGAGAGTTTCACTGGTAGGAAATTTCACTGATAGGAAATTTCCTGGGAAGATTAGAAAATTCACCTTTGTCTAGAGGGAAAGAAAGAAAAATTGTATTTGGCATGTTTCTCCTGTATTACAAAATATTTACATAGCCTTCCACTATAGGGAAACTAATTTAAAATATTTTCTAAGTGAGTTTTCTGATCAAACATGCACTTGGCATAGTTTGCAAATATTTATTTTTCTCAAGTTTTGTTCTAAAATTGTTCTGGCACTGGGATGCCATAGCACTTTGATCTACTCTTAACTTCTCATTTATGACTTTCTGGTTTTATTACGTGTTTTTCTTACATAGTCATGCATTTCTGAGGGAGACTGCATTGATTTTAGCATCTGCTTGGTTCCATGCTGAGCATGACACGTAGTGTTCAGTAAGTACTGTTTAATTGAAAGATGATAGACAACATTAGTGATGCTCAAAACGACTGGACACATCATTTTTAACTGTGATAAAAATGTAAAAGTAACATTTTTAGAGACTGGTGCTAACTTATCTTTTAAAAATATTTCTTTGAATTCCCATTGTAAGTAAGGTTAGTTTCTTTAGCAGCAAAATTTTCACTTATACCTGCATACTTAAATCAAGTTCTGTAGTCCACTGGAGCTCCATAGATGGGTTTAATATTGATACAAATTCTTTGAGATAGTTGCACACATGCATGTGAGTTTTTCTGGAGAGAGGATCAAAGCTTTTATTAGATTCTCAAAGAAGTCCTTGACTTAAGATTAAAAATGACTGCGTTAAAGAGTAGTTATTTTGGTGAGAAGTCCAGATTTTGTTAGTTATCACATGTTCTCTCTGTGCTTTATCATTTGAATTAAATTTTGATTAAAAAATGAAATAAGAACATATGTTCCTATTCAACACTGTATTTGATATTTTCAAATTTAAAAATGCATTAATGTCCTTATTTTTAACTATCATAAGAGACTTTAAATGAGAGGAATATTGGTAGAAAAAAATCAATAGTTAAACTATTAAGTGGAAAAGTAGGTTACAAAACATATATAGATGAATAAATTATATTAACTTTGTTATTTTCATTCAAATTGTTTTATTATCTGTTTTAGTTTACTTGTTGCTGTTGTTGTGTGTCATCACTTAGTTACTGAAAGATCTCTGTTAAAAATCTTCTAAAATTATAATGAATCTTTTAAATTCTCTTATTAGTTCAGTCAAATATTGCTTTATTTATTTGGACTTTATGTTATTAGCTGTATACAAGTTTAGAATTATTACATCTTTGAGGATTCAATCTTAGCCTTATATACTTATTTTCTTTTTCACTACAAGTCCTTATTGCCTTCAAATGTAAACACATTTTAAGTTAATGTAAGTTTAATACCACTTTCCTTTGGGGTAATGTTTGCTTATAGACTGCTTTCCATCTAGGTTACTGGGAACTGGCAAGTACTTTAGTATAGTTGCTGGGTTGAGAGCCTGCTTATCACCTTAGATTCTTGTTCTTGCTTTCTATTATCTTCTTGGGATTTACTTCATTTTCTTATTGTCTTACAAGCCCAGACATGCATGAGAATGGATTTTTTTTTTTTTTTTTTTAAGAGGGAGAGAGAGAGAGAGAGAGTGAGAGAGGGAACGCAAGTGGGGGGTGGGGGGAGGGGAGAAGCAGGCTTCCCACTGAGCAGGGAGCCCGATGTGGGGCTCGATCCTAGGACCCTGGGACCATGACCCAAGCCAAAGGCAGATGCTTAACAACTGAGCCACCCAGGTACCCCGAGAATGGATTTTTAAAAAATAATTTTATCCATCATTTTAAGGAAGTTTATTTTATTTTCTATCTTGTGAGAAACAGAAATTCTCCTCCATTGTCTGCTTATTTAGATCCTTATCATTCTGAAATGCTCTAAAGCTACCTCTTTAGAGAACTCTTTTGTCAGACAAATTTAATCATCCTTTCCTCTGGATTTCCCCATATTATTTATACTTCCACTTAGCACTGATTTCATTCGACCATAGTCAATTCTCATTTATATATCTTAGCTCATGCAACTCTTCATGCAACTCTTGTGCCCAACAATGTGTTCCCTCTATCTGCCCATCTTCTGAAATGCCATAAATTCTTTCTAAGTCTAGCATAAATTTCATGTCCTGCCTGATGATTTCGGATATCCTACTCCTCACTGATGTATTCCATTTCTGAACCCCTATTACTTTCTTACCTAATGTCACAGAAATAACACCTTATGGTTCATAATCTTTCCTTGTTCTCTTGTGCTAATCTTGTGATTATCTCAAATATTGTCCGTCGTCTTATCCTAATTTTATGATGTTCCCAGATAGAAACCAGGAAGAGGTTAATATATTCTTGTTCTATCACACCCAGATGTCAGCTGGAGTCTCCTTGTCTCTTTAATTGTAGGTAAGATTGACTTGAACTACCATTGCACACTGAGCATGTGTCCTCTCTGAGCTTTTGGGCCTTTTCCAGTATGGTTAGAAGTATGGTTCTCAAGGTTACCTCTGTCTCCAATCTCCTGTTGTCGTAGGCTTATCTGTTTATGGGTCATATTTATATGCCATGCTTGCTATTTGTGTTCTCCCCACATCAACTCAGATATGAAATTCAGTCTCTTAATTTCCACAAGAAGACCTACTCCCCCATGCAGTTCTTGTCTATAATACACTTTACTAAGATTCTAGGAGATATGTATCCAGCAATGCAAGTAAACTTAAATTTATTATTTTCCATATCTTTTCTTAAAAATCACCCATCTATCCCATCATCAGGAATCATGTTCATGAATACCTTTACCCCAAACATTGCTCCAACCTTACATCAACTTCCTGGCTTCTCTCTTTTCCCCAACTCTTCTCCTAATACGCTCAATTTTAAAAAATTATTTTTAATGCTAAGTATTAGAAAAAATTTTCACTTTGGCAGATCCACACTCCCAGGTTCTCATGAATCCATCAAGTAACCTATCAAGGTATTTTCCTAAATCCAAATCTCTAGGGCAGCTGTTCATTGACTCCTGTCCTAACTCAAGAATATCTTCTTCCAGCAACTCAAAACCAACTCTTTTATAAACCCTCTTTTAGCAGTGTGGTCACTAGGACGTAAGAACCCAGGTGGCAAGATGCAGCTGGTGTTAGCTATTTCTGGTGGTGTGATGGTGCAGGAGAAAAGAACTATATAGCATTTTTTTTTTTAGCATTTCTTTTTTTTTTAATGTGTTTTTTTTTTCTAGTTTTCCCCATCTCTTTATTTCTCTCACTCTTTTATTTATTTATTTATTTTTGATGTAGTGTTCCATGATTCATTGTTTGCGTATAACATCCAGTGCTCCATTCCGTGCCCTCTTTAATACCCATCACCAGGCATTTATTACTTGGCTCTACCTATTTTCCAAACCTGGTGCTGTACCTTTTATTTTTTTATAAAGATTTTTTATTTATTTATTTTTGGGAGAGAGAGAGAGCACGTGCCAGTGGCACTGGGGCCCGAGAGTGCTCAAGCAGGGGGAGGGGCAGGGGGAGAAGCAGACTCCCTGGCTTATTTTTTCTTGGAGGGGGCTTGTGAGGGTGGGGTGCAGGGGAAGAGGAAGAATGAGAGAAATGGAGAACTATATATTTCACATCTATGAAATCATGGATCTCGACATTGCTGGATTCAACAGACTGGGCCCTTTCATCTAATGCTTATTCTATTTCAAAGAGGCAGATCAGTCTATATGTCTTTGAAGGGGGTAGGTATTTTGTGTGAAAAACGAACCAACATCATGAACAATAGCTATACTCATCGACATGGATGTATTTCAAAAAACATATTTTCTCAGAAGAGAAAATCGTATTATTTCATTTAAATAAAGTATAAAAAACAGGTAAAACCAAACTATGAATTGCTTTAGGTTATATGCAAAAGTAGTAAAAGTAATTTGAGGATGTATTGGGATGTCCTACTTATTGGTCTGAAAGTCAGGTGCAAGTATTTTATTTAATTACTGTTCTTTATACAGTAGCATTTACATATTTTCATACACTCTTTTGTATGTGTGTTATATTTCAAAGTATAATAAGTACAAAAATTAGAAAACAAAAACAAAAAACAAATAAAATACATCAACAGTACACCCATATCACAAAGCAGAATGTTGCAGAAACTGTATTTCCGAAGTCTGCATTAGATCTATCTGTGGATGAACAAATCTTACCTAAATGTATTTGACCTTGGGAAAAAAAATAAAGTACAATTGCTACTAAACAAAAACTCTTTCTCCTTGCTGAACATATCAACTGTAGAGGAGAAAATCAGTGACTCATATCATACTACACCCAGTGTCTGCACAAAGGATTTAGATTAATTATTCTTGGGAGATTCAGACATATTTTTCTAAGATCTTGACAACCGATATTGGTTGGTTATGACCCAAGCCATTACTAAGAAATGGAAAGAAACAGACCATCATCATTTCTGTGGAAATAGAAAAGTTTAAATATAGCCAATTATTATTAATAGTTGCAGAATAAATAAGAATAAACATAACACATTATTTAACTAGATACTTAGGGATCTGTTATTTGAGGTGCAAGAATCTGCTTTTATTTACATTCAGAACAATCACTGCACTGTTTACATTCAGGTTTTTAGATAGAATCCTCTTTCAGAGATTAAAAATGAAAAAAAAATCCACAAATCTTTCTATACAGAATGTGTCAAAGCTCATGAGGAAATTAAAGCTTTATATAACATAGAGTGCAGTTTCCCCATTTGTATGCATTAATTTCTGTACTTTTTACTTGATTCTCCTTGTCACCCAATATAACAAATGAAAATGCCATTTTGTTTTTAAAAGACTTTTTGTGTTAATCATACAATTATATGTATTTTCACAGACTTGGTATCTTTCAGCTGAGGTTGTATTCCTCTGCATTTTCAATAGCAAGCTTGCGAGTACTTTGAATAGGTAAAATAGATACCCAAGAGAGATGTGACTTTTTCCAAGTCATGTATGAAGTCAGTGGGTTTTCTTTATAATAAGGCCATGTTCCCTTTTTTCCTTCTGTAAGAAAAACAGGAGTTGACACCGCTGTGGAGCAAGCCAGACATACTTAGTGCTTGGCTTCTTTCCAGAACCCTGGAGTGTTCACTTCTGGTTGTATTTTTTAAATTATCATTATTGTGTTAATATTTACAGTTTGTATTGAGCAAATATTTGCAGCACATATTTAAGTGCTGTTTTGTTTTCTTAAACCAGTATTTGTGGACCACTACAGGTATAAGATTACCCATACACACACACACACACATACACACACACTCATGTGGGTATGTGTAGTGTGTGGGGGTGTGTATGATTGCAAATGTGTGAAAGCCTCTTTTTAAGAAAGAACCAAAAAAGAACAGTCAAATAAAGAAAAAATAACCCCATAATTTCCCTAAATTCCAAGCTATCCCAAGGTGCTCATCTCCATTGCCTCATTGGATTTTCTCCAAATACAACTTATTTATCATATATTTGGAATATCTGGGAGGAAGTGTAGTTCTATCGATGGAGAGGGTCTTTGTCCATCCGAAACCATAAGGCCACCCTTCAGGGGAGAAGCCCACTCTTCTGGAGTTACCATTTGGCCTCTTCTCTCCTAAATGATGAGAAAATTGCAAGTCACATCCAGTTTGTTAGTTTTATTTCAATTATGATAATTTTAGCTGAAAGCTAAATTAGAGCTTAATTTTAGTCACAGCCAGCAGAGCAGATGCTACTTTTCTGGCTTCTGGACATTTCTTCTCCTCATAGGAACAAACACGCCCACCCCCTTTCTCTTTTTTCCCAACTCTCTGTATTATATATAAAGTAACATGGAAAAAATGGACGGACATTCTTAAATCACAGAGAATTACTCTTTAGATGTCGCTCACCTGTTAAGTCCAAGTTCTAACGATGACATTTAAAAAAAAACAGTTTTTTGGCACATAGATATTCATAAAGGAAAATGTTAATTCTGGCTTAATATCTGGACTTAGCTTTCTAAAATAATAGTTTTATTGAGATATAATTAATCTATCATACATTCATCCATTTAAAGTGTATAACTCAATGGTTTTTAGCATATTCATAGGATCATACATCCATCACCACAATTAATTTTAGAACATTTTCATTAACCCAGAAAGAATCCCCTTGCTATTAGCAGTTACAGCCTCCCCCCAGGCCCTGATAATCACCAGTCTACTTTATGTCTCTATGGATTTGCCAATTTTGGACATTTCATATTAAAGAGATAAAAAAATATATATAATCTTTTGTAACTGGCTTCTTTGATTTATCAGTGTTTCCAAGGTTCATCCATGTTACAGCATATACTGATACTTCATTTTATTGTCAAATAATATTCCTCAATTATATGCCACAGTTTATTTTTCCATTCATCCGGTTGATGGAGATTTCAAGTGTTTCCATGTTTCGGCTATTTATGAATAATGCTAGCATGAACATTTACGTACAAGTTTTTGCCTGAGTGTATGTTGTCATGACCCTTGGGAATACCTAAGAATGGAATTGCTGAGCCACATGGCAACGCTATTTTAACCTTCTGAGGAACTGCCAGTCTGTTTCCCAAAGCTGTTGCACCCTTTTTGGTTGCTCTTTGCCCTTTGCTTTTCATTGGGTTTTTGTTATTGAGCCATGCTAGAATAAAACTCTTATACTTAGCTCAGTATGACAGTGTCAACACCAGAGCCAATAAGGATCAAACTTGTTAGGACTTTTGCAGGTGCATTTTAAAGAATTGTTATATACAAGCATTTGAGAGAGGTCTTTCTATAGCTCTTTGCTAGGAGTCAGAAAATTTACCAATACCAGAGCTCTCTGAACACTGGAAAAACAAGATTACCGCCCTAGAAATTGCTTTTCTTTGTTCTCTGAGGACATTAGACCTGGTTTTGGTTTCTGATGAGGTTTGCTCTGAGTGCTTCCTTGATGGTGGGCTTTTCACTTACTTCTCAAATGACTCCTTTCAAAATAGGAAAGAGAGAGAGAGAGAGAATCTATCAGAGAATAGATTCTCTGTCTTGGTGCTGTTTATTGGGGAATTAATATGCAGCTTCCTGTGGAATCCTCCTCCTTTTGTCCTGAAAAGTCATTTGCATGCCCAAGTGAACACTTTGATCTTTTACTCACAGTTTTCTTAGCAAGATGCTTGTCTTATGTTCTTCCCCTTTGGATTCTGAAAGTGTTGTTTACTTTTCATTCACAGCTCCCAGTACATATGAATATGTTTCTTGACCCAAAATTGAACTGTTGGAGGAAGAGATTCCAAGCCTTCACAGTGCCTTGTGTTCTGTTGTCTCCCACCCTGAAGTTTGCATTGAGATGTGAGAACATTCAGTTCTAATAAGTTTTATTCACTCTTCACAATTGGGCATCGCAGTGTTGTTATGGAAATAGAGTGTGTTGAGGCATAAATATGTACAGAAAGCTGACAAAGAAACACAGAAGGTTTGAAAATGAGCTTTGTTATCTTTGAGATTGAGTTGAGAGTCACCATAATGCTGATTCCCACTTCAAATTTTCTCTGAACTCAGAGTGTGTATTTATTTATTTTTATTCAGGACCGCATTTCAACTGACTTCACCTGAAGCAGCCACCAGCCCCACCATGGCCCAGGGGCTGGTTGAATAGCTTCGGGCTGGTTCTCAACATCCCAGAGTCAGAGAAGAGCAAGGATGCTGGGATCCCGATTTCCTGTCATGCGTGGGATCTTGAATCCACATGTAGTCTAGAGCCTGTGGTGCCTTGCTGAGCTTGCTTCATTGTGCTGCTGCCTCTGTTTTAAGGCCCATCGTGCCTGGTCCTGACCAGACGGACATCTGCCTCACACCTTTGACTATTATAATGTGGGATTTCTGACCCCTTCCTAGGGCTGGTGTATGCAGCAGGGTTGATGTCTTGGGTCCAGGTCCTACTCCTTTTATGATTACTCCTCGTCATCCCTTCCTGGCTATGATGAATAATCGGTATACTTTTCTTTGACTCTGTCTAGTAAATTCAACTTTTAAAAAATGTAACATAGGGTTGTCTTCTTTTGGCTTTCTTATTTAATGCAAGATAATGCTAAGGAAAAAAATATTCTCTAATCCCTCTGTTTTGAATCTCATGCTCTTTGACTAAATTACTCATGAGCTCTCCATGTTGAAGGCATCTCCCTATCCTCAGCTCATTCTTTCTCAGTATCTGTGAGATGATCCTTTCTATATTCTTGCCTCTAATTTCCATTATCACTGCTCCTCCTCTGATGATAATGATTTTTCCCTCCAGTTTTCCCCAGCTGGTCCAGTCTAGATCTTATTATTACTATTAACTTCAACTCTTCCACATCTTAATTTCAGGAATCTCATTCTCTGACTACCATGTCATATGTTTCTCACTTATTTTCTCTGGAACATAACTCTAGGAATTCTTCAACTTCTCTGGAACTACAATCCATTGACCACCATGTTTTCATTGTCTCTAACCTCCTCATGCCCTACTTCCCTCCATACTCTGTGTAAATTCCAGTCAGTCATTGTATTCTTTCTTTTGCCTTTTGTCTCAATGTCCTGCTTCTGTGTCACTTCATTGGTAAAGCTACAGTCCTCAGTAGATTCTATTCTCTGCATCTGTACCCATGCAGGTGAATGGGGCCAGGGAAAAATAGGCAATCAGACTGATAAGTTTAACTTTCAGTCGTGACCATGAACCTCAAATGCACGTGTACCATGCTTCCCTAGTCCATTCAATTTGCACTTTCCTAGGCTATTTCATACCTTTTCCCCCTCAAAACTCATAATACCTCTTCTCCCATCTTCATTCTCAGCTGACAACTTTATTTCTACTTCACTGAAAAAAAAAAGAAAGCAATCAGAAAAGAACTTCCAGACTCCCATTATCTCATCGATCTATTCACATACTCTGCCTTTATAACAACTACCATAGACAAACCTTTTAGCCCCTGTAGCAAGCCAGTCCCTCAACCTATTTAGTCATTTCTACTGCTTTGTCTATTCAGGAACTCCAAAAATTTCCCCTTTTCTGACTTGCGTCAGCTATTTTCCCTCTCTATTTGACCATCCCCATCAACATATAAAAATGCTATTTACTTCCCCTATTAAAAAAAAGAAACCCTCCCTTGACTCACCATGTCTTTCAAGATTTTGCTGTTCTTTTTCTCCTTTCCACTTTATAACAAAACTCCTGAAAAGGAGTGTCTGAAATTACTGCCTCCATCCCACTCTTTCCATCCTTTCATGAAGCCTCTATAATCAGGTTTTGTTTTGTTAAAAAACAAAATTCACGCAAACAATGAATCATGGAGCACTACATCAAAAACTAATGATGTACTATATGGTGACTAACATAACATAATAATAAAAAAATAAAAATAAAAAAAAACAGACAAAACCAAAATTCAGCCAAGTAAATTTTAAAGATTGAACTGGCTTTATTAAATGATTCATGAATTGGGCAGCATCCCATCTAGCAACTAGAAAGGAGCTCCATCGAACTGCAGAAAAGGACAGATTTTTAAAGGTAGAGAGGGAGCAGGAAAGAGGAAATTATTAGCAAAGAATCCATTGTTTTAGTCAAGGTTGCCCTCTTAAGGGGAACAGAAGGGGTCTATCAGTAAATTTCCTAGTGCTGATTAGGAAATTCCCATGCTGACTGGTTGAAGGTTACATTCCAGGGGGGTTGAAACTGCAGTTAGGTTATGTATTAAGTCTTGGTTTACTGACTTGGGGCCTTAACCTAAGTGGCTCCATAATGGCCCTGTGGTTTTCTTGTTAACAGTTCCTACCACTCCATTGAAATTGCTTTGTTCAGGCTGTTGATGACCTCTGTGTAGCTAGATTATTGCAGTCAATTGCCAGTTATCTTGCCCTATCAGCACCCTTGACACAATCCATCACGTCCTCCATTTTGAAACACTGTCTTCACTTGGCTTCTGGGATACCATACTAGCCTGGCTTTCCTCCTGCCTCACAGTTGATTCTTCTCAGTCTCCCTTGCTAATCTCTGTTTATCTCTCCAACTTCCTTTTATTGGCACATCACAAGCCTCAGTCCTTGGACATCTCCTCTATTTCCACCATTGGTGGTCTTATCTGGGCTCACGACTCTAAATACCATATATATTTTCCACTTCCAAAGCTGCACCTCCAGACACCACATCTCCCATCATTCTGCATCTATCTAATTGCATATGTAGTATCTTCTCTTGGATAACTGAGAGATTATGTTGGTTTAACACATCCAAAACAAACATCTGGACTTCCCTCCAAATCCGCTCTTCCCACCATCTTCCCTTGCTTCATAAACAGAAACT
Organism: Phoca vitulina; assembly: GCF_004348235.1. Lineage (NCBI taxonomy): Eukaryota > Metazoa > Chordata > Mammalia > Carnivora > Phocidae > Phoca > Phoca vitulina. The sequence goes on along the minus strand of NW_022589708.1, from coordinate 14,284,099 downwards.
CTTATCTTCCAGTTGCTCAGGCTAAAAGTCTGGAGTCATCTTCAAGCTCCTTTTCTTTCTGAATTTCTCACATTCAATCTTTAAGCCAATCTTTATGCTTATCTATCTTCCAAATGTATCCAGGATATGACTTCTTCTCACCACCCTACCCCCTAGTTGAAGCCCATAGCTTCCTAGCTGGTCTCACTAAGCCCACTTTTGCTTCCCTAAAATTTATTCTCAGCATAGCAGCCATAGTATAACAGAGCATGGCACTCTTTTGCTCAAGGTCTTCTGGTGGCCCCTTCACTCTGTTCCAGCCACACTGGCCTACTTGCTGTTCCTGGAACACAAACTCTCTTCAGGGCCTTTGCTCTTCCTATTTCTTCTGCCTGGAGGGTTTTTTCCCATATCTTCTTCCCTTCTTTGTTCAGCATCATCTTCCCTGAAGAGCCTATTTAAAGTTGCAATCTGCTGCCTTCTGGTACTTTCTATTTTCCTTCCTTCTTTATTTTGTATAGCATTTATAACCATCTAACATGCTATATATTTTACATCTTATTTTGTTTATTTTCTGTCCTTTCCAGCAAAAAAATAGTCTTCATAAGGGATTTTTGTCCATTTCATTCAATGCCGACAACAGTGCCTGGCATAATAAGAACTCAACAAATATTTGCCACATGAATACCATGTGGATTTAAATTGGACCTTCTTTCTTATTATAACCTACCTCTTTCCACAAACTGCATGAGGTGACGAGTCTCCCTTAAATGAGCCACACTGAGAAACTGAAGGGTACTTTAACAGTCCTACGTGCCTCTGCGCTAGCCATGAAGATTTGTAGCAATAGTGGGTAGAAAGCTAGACTCCCAGAGAGAACTTACAGAGGCAGCTGTTTAGCACAAATAGGCTGACGGAAGTTGCAGAAAATCCTTCTCCAGACGTCCTCAAAAGCTTTATTATGTGGCTAACAGCTTCAGTGATAGAATTGATGGCCTCATAGATATCTCTAGGATAGGGGTGTAAATTACCCTTTTCCTTAATTGTAGAGGATTAAAGAATTCTAAGGGAAGTGATTACCAATGCTACAGGATTTCATGATATTTAGTTAGTACCTCTAATGGGTTGCATTGTGTCCTCCTCCCAAAAGATATATTGGGGTCCTATTCCCTAGTACCTGTGAATGTCACCTTAATTTGGAAATACGTTTTTTTGCAGATGGTCAGGTTCAGATAAGGTCATTAGGGTGGATCATAATCCGATAAGGACTGTGCCCTTAAAGAAAGCAGAAATTTGGACACAGAGACACACATAGAGGGAAGACAATGTGAAGACACAGAGATAACATCATCTGCAAGCCAAGGAATGGCTGAGGGTACCAGAAGCTAGAAGAGAGGCATAGAACAATACTTCCTCAGCCCTCAGGAGGAGACATTGGCATCAGCTTTGATGCTGAACAAAGAAGGGAAGAAGATATAAAACAGCTGCCAACACCTTTGTTTCAGGTTTCTAGACGCCAGAACAGTGACACAACAGATTTCTGTTGTTTAAACCACCCCGTTTGTGTTACTTTGTTATGGCAGCCCTAGGAAACCAATATACTACCTTATTTTAATTTTATGATTATGTGTGGGTTGGGCATATTATTTTAGATTTTAATTATCTAGAGAAAAGTTTCATTTATTTCTTATTCCCTTGTAAAATTGTGGTATGTATGGTAATATTCTCAGACACTTAATGAAAAGAAGTATAATTTCACTGTTTTTTAATGTGTCATTTAGAGGGAGACTTTATAAATAAAAGGACAGATTATGTTTATTTAATGCTAGACTTTAAGAAGTATTTTTGATAAATACTGCTTTACAAATGCAATTTATATAAGTGATACCCCTTCAGAATTTTCTGAGGTTAAGGTAATATTTTTACATAATCTTAAACATTTAACATTAACTATTGAGACTGTGAATGGAGTCTGAAAGTAAGGGTTATTCTTTGAGGGGTTAAAATTAGTCATTTAAATTGGTTGAGAAAGTTTTTAAGACATTTGAAATTCATTTAAATTGACAGACTTTAATGTTAGGAAAAAGTGGCTTTGTATGTTAAAATCTTTTCCCTCCTGTATTCATTATGCATTTTAAGATATGGTAATATATACACAAACTATATTTTTAAAATACTTAATTTAGTTTGAAATTATTATAAGAAAAGAAAGATCTAAGAAGAGATCAGTGGCTTAAAATTCCATAATGATAATGAACTTGGAGAGAACCTTGTACACTAAGTGAATTATATATTTAAGACAGTGGGAAAACTACTCATGTAATAATGTTGAATATCATCCAATTTGCTCTATTTATGAAGATCCATAATTTTAAACATATCTGAGATATTTGATTACTTTCTTTCATGTTTCAGGTTTCTTTCCCCCAGATTTTATATCATAGTTTTAAATTTTGTTACACTTAAAGATACATGACAGTTTTGTACAATCCATAAAAGTACTGAAGGTCTGAGTATATGTGGCTCTTGGAGGCCTTGTAAATTTTGGATCTTAGTTGTAGCTCTATTTTACTACCAAGTAACTGGTGACCTTGAGAAAGTCTCTACACCTTTTTGATTTCATTTTTGTCATCTATAAAACTCTAACAGTATGTTTAATTTGCCTCTTGACAGTCTTTGTGGAGCCTGACAAAGTTTAGATAAGTGATTCTTTCTCCTGAGAATTTAGAGTTGTGGCCCCGTTTGAAATGTTCTCTTGGTTTAGGTGGGCGTTCTGTCTTGCTCTGCTACCAGCTTTCATTTCCTTTAATCATTAGAGACCCTCTTTGGACATCTCATTTGAAAAAGTACTGCTCAATCTGTAAGAATCTGGAGAATGCCAGTATGATTTAAGGGCCTGCAATGGAACAAAATTGAAGGCACTTGACATTTTCTACAGGGGATTGCTTAGTATTGAAAACATGCATTGACTTGTGTAGTGCCCATTGATATGTTCTATCAGCATCACATAAGTAAACACTTGTTTGACATCTACTCGAGGAAAGCCAATGGCAATGCGGTCACATTGCTGGGGCTTATTTTGGGTCATGGGTTGATATTTAGGACCTTAACTGCACTAATGTCATCTGAATCAGACAAAGATTCTGTGTTTGTGATTTAGGGTAGTGGGTGCCTAGAATATTTGTGTCCTTTCTCGGCAGATCATTAACCTAAAGTAATAACTCTTTAGGGTTATCTATTCTCAGGACCTGTGGTAAGGGTCAGGTGCAAGCAAAGGAAAGGTGACTAGCAGGAGGGAGGCATTCTGGGTGCCAAGTTTCTCCTCTCTTTTTGGAGGTCTGCAGTGCTGGATGGTCCTGAGGGTTTTGGAGAAGCCTGTACCTTTCCCCAGGAGCTGACAAGCTTTTGGAGTAACAGTAGTTCTGGGATTTGCAGGAGACATTGGCAGGGGTGGAAGCCCTTGTTGTGTCCAAAGCAAAAGAATACGGTGTGTCACCAAAAACAAATTCTGTAAGATACGGATTTGGGGGGTAGGTGCTTTAAAAGGCTTTTGATGGCAGGACACAGCACATTGACCCTTGGATAGATGAAGGCAGCACTCATTGTTGCCTACAACTCCCAACTGGAGCAGGCTGCCAAGCAGGGCTACCCAGGGGGTTGTTCCCAGGGACAGGGTAACAGCAAGCCAGAGCTGCAGGGGATAGCTTATGTATGGCAAGTGGACGGTGTTAGCTAGGTTTCATGGGTTCTCTGTGGATTTGATAATTTGAATAATTCAGTGGGCTATGGGGCATAGGGTCTGTTCCTAGTTTTCTGTTACCTGGCCCTGGGGCCATTAGGATAGATGCATTGTAGCCCAGGGTGTGAGAGCCTGATAAGGGAAATGGTTGAGGTATAGACTTAATCAGCTGGGCAAGAAGAGTTGGCCGACCTCTATCCAGAGTCTAGAAACTGGCTCAAGACCGTATTTAAAAAAACAAACTAACTACGGTAGGTATAAATTCTTTGTAGCTATTCAACTACCTAGTTGATCCTTCTTGTCTCTGCCTTGGGTTGGTGAATGGCAGGGGAAGACTAGTATAAAAGAAACTCAAAGACCTTAGAGAGCACCCCCAAAAACTTCTGTGCAAATTGGGCTACGTGTGGCTGTTGGGCATCTTGATGTTCCGTGGAGGCTGAGCATCTTGTTGACAGGGAGGGTGTTGGTTGTTGCTAATTGGGGGTGGCTTGTGAAGGAGATGTCATGTACCTATCGAAGGACATCCCCACAGCCGGGAGATCCTTGGACTGTGCCAATGGTAAGGGAGAAACCATATTCAGGGTAAGCTGTCACAGGAACACTTGAAGGTTGAAAGGGGTTGGGAAGTCTTTGGAGTCACCCAGGCCTGTTCTTGACCAAGAAGGTGTCCCAAGTGGAGGTTTATTTACCATATATGTCATGCCAGCCATTCAGTGGTTTGAACAAACCTCAGTGATTAGCCCAGGTCATACTGTGGCCCCAGTGACTTGACTACTGGCTTTGCCAACTGGGCAGCACAATAGCTTGTCCTAATAGCTCCGGCCTCCCTTTTCATCCCTTGTGTCTTTCGCTCTCTGGTACCTCCGTTAATAGGGCTCTACTCACTGCCCACAGCAGCAGTCTTCTAGTTATAGCTGCGGGGAAGGTTTCCATGGCAATTCTAACTCCTGGAATGAGGTATCTGTGAGGGGGCAGTTTGGGCAGGCCCACATGGCCCCAGTGGACTAAGTTGCTGCCTATGGAATGTAGTTTTATAAATCAGATGGGAATTGGTGTAATGCTCCTCTCTGGAGTGATTTCCCCCAGCCTTTAGGGTCCTCTTTGATAGGATACTAATGGCTTGCATAATTTCCTCCTTCGTGTTTTCAAAAGATGTATAGAAAACAAAGAAAAATACTCCTTGTGTGTGTGTGTCAGTGGTAGAATAATCTCTTCTTTGATCGGGTTTATGATGTCTTACAGACTTGGCCTTTCTTTAGATTATTGGTGCCTGGGAAGTAATAAACCTAAGTGTTTGACATTTTAAAACGCTGTGAGTTCTGGTTAGTTTATCACCATTTTTCTTACTTATTTATGCTTTAAGTGTTATAAATTATTGCTCCCCCCAAGCATCTGGTAATAAGCTAAAAATTTTGACTAACTGGTAGTGATATATTTTTGGCTATTACTCACATTTTCATAATTATTTTTATGTTGAAATACTCTAATTTGTTTTTTTTTATTGTATTTAAATATGTGCTTTTTAAAAAGACTAGTTCTGTAAGATTTATACCACAAAAGTAATTCCCTTCCATTTTCTGTGCACCTGATGATGCCCACTCTGCAGAGACAAGTACTTTGAATTCTTTCAGCTATTTTTATTATTTGCCTCCATGTTTCTAATAACGTGATTTTTCACTTTTAGATTATTATTTACTAACCTATTGGTTGTTACAGGCTGGATTGTGTCCTTCAAAATGTTGTGTATTGAAGCCCTCACCCCAGCACTTAAGAATGTGACCGTGTTTAGAGAGAGCCTTCAAGGAGGTAAATTAAAATGAGGCCATTAGGGTAGGCCCTCATCAAAACTGAGTGGTATCCTTAGAACCAGAGAAGATTAGGACATGACCATGCATAGGAGGAAGGTCATATGAAGACATCGGAAGAATATGGTCATCTATAAGCCAAGGAGAGAGGCTTCTGAATGAGACCAACCCAACTGACATCTTGATCTGAGATTTCTAGCCTCCAGAATGCAGGGGAGATACATTTCTGTTGTTTGGGTACCCCATACTGTGGTGTTTGTTATGGCAGCCTGAGTAGAAAACACACTTCTCCTGTGTGCCTTCTGTCCTGTTACTACCGCACTTATAACACTCTCACACCAGGTCTGTCAGCTTTTTCCCATCCAAGAATTCTCTGTGACAGTAGCTGGGTGTCCTACAATTCAGTTCAGTTCTGACACAGGTTAAGTTAGCACTGACCCCACAATTAAGGACTCAGTCCCATGAGACTGCTCCCCACTTAAGATATCAATTTCAAGCAGGAGGTCCCCAGATTACTCAACTTCTCTCTGACTTGGCTATGAATTGGAGGTTCTCATGACCCCCTCCTTAGAATCGATTATTTGCTAGGACATCTCACAGAACTAAAGGGAAGCAAATGCATTTACCAGTTTATCATATAATAAAGGATATGATAAATGATACAGATAAATAGCCAAATGAAGAGGTACATAGGGCAAGGTATGGAAGAGTCCTGAGTACAGAAGCTTTTGTCCCATTGGAGTGGGGTGCATCACCCTCCCAGCATAGGGATGTGTTCACCAACCCAGAAGCTCTCTGAATCTTGTTACTTTTGGAATTTTATGGAGACTTCATCCTATAGGTGTGTCCATTTCCCAGTCCATTTTCCTTTCCTGGATGATAGGGGGTGGGGTGGAAAGTTCCAAGCTTCTCATCATGGCGTGGTCTTTCTGGTGATCAGCCTCTGTCTTGAAGCTTTTCTCGAGCCCACCAAGAGTCACCTTATCAGAACAAAAGACACTCCTATTACCCAGGAACTTTCAAGGGATTTGGGAGCACTGTGTCAGGAACCAGAGTCAAAGCCCAAATGCTAGAACAAAAGTTGCTGCTAGTGCTCTTATCAGTTAGGAAATTATAAAGATTTTAGGAGCTCTGTCAGGAACCAAGGCAGAGACCAATATATGTATTTCCTATGATTTCACACAGCTCTAGCAAACTAATAATACAGTGGTATGAAAGAAAGATAAAATTTTTTGCTTTCTTATGCTTCTATAGCTCCATCCTGAATTTATATACGCCAACATCTGAAGTTATTATATCCTTGTATTAATAAATCAATCTTTGGGATTGTAATATTATAAAAACTATTACTTACAGGTCAGCCAAGAAATATATCATCATTAGATAAACTTTTTGTTCTTCCTGGAATTAATAATTGTCTCATTCTCATTTGGTCAGTTTTCTCTGACCAGTTACTACCGGTAAATAATGGATTCTGATGGAAGTATGAATCTCTTCTCAATACATCCAAACACATGAAGTAATTAATCAGTTGAGCCACCCAGGTGCCCCCAAAAACATACTGTCTTTGTCTAGGGCCTGAAATTGTTTAAAACGCCAAATTCTCTCCCTAACACAAGAAGAGTTGGATGCTTAATAAGAGATGAAATGGGGCAGTGAACTTGAGGATCTCCCAAGTCCCTCTGCTGGAGCATTTGGATCTGCAAGGTGATCAGGCCTGAGGGGAAAGAAGGAATTATCAGTGGTGCATCCCTGCCCAAGGTTATGGTTTTGAATTTCATCAAAGTAGAGGTCTTTAAAATGAAAGCCAAATGATGGTCAGGCCCCCAAAAGCCTGTGGCAGGAAGACGGGAATTCCCAGAAGCAGATTATTTAAGAATTAAGTAGATCAGGAGTTTATTAAATAATTGAAGAAGTGGATTGCCAAAGAAATTCAAACCAGTGAATTAGAGCCTAAAATTGTTTATCTCCTATCATAATCCTCAGGCCACTACCCCCTCTCAATTTGAACTAGCAGTGGGTTACTATTGTTATTCAAATCTTGAGAAAGGGCTTCTTCTTATCTCCTGTGTGGATTTAGAGAACAGTGGAAAGGAAGATGCTGCTTGTGGGTATAAGCAAAGACCTTGGAAGACAGAGGATCAAGAAAATCCCCTAGAACAGAAATGAGGTTGTTAAGTTTGCTGATGAAGAACCTACTCATGTCCAGAGAGGAGTCCTGGCTCTTTCTGTCCTGCTGAGTATGATTCGTAATGTCAGCCAGGGAGCTCTGTGCAATGTTTCCAGGATTACTTTTTCTGAATTGGGTTTTTTTTTTTTAGCTTAAAAAATTGCTGTTATTGGGTCCTTATTGACTATTGTATGTTAGGTATGTTGGAAATAGATAATTTATCGTTTAGATGTATGTTGCCAAATCAGAGAATCCTCCCAGATTCTGAGAAGTGAACAAGGTGTCACCCAGAGGTCCTGAACTTGGAACTGGTTGCAGAAATGAATTCAATGTATGAAAACAAGAGTAGCACAATCCACAGGCACCTTACATGCTAGGAGCAGTTGGTGGTTGATTCAGGGCAGAAAATTTGGAGATGGATGGACCCTGTGCAAATCTGAGCTCTGTCATCTACATTGTGTCCCCTTGGGCACGTTGACCGATCTAAACTGCCTATTTTTCTTTTTTCTTTTTTCTTTTTTTTTTAAGAATTTATTTGTTTATTAGAGAGAGAGAGTGAGTGAGCCCACAGAGGGAGAGGGAGAAGCAGACTCCCCGCTGAGCAGGGAGTCTGACCTGGGCCTGGATCCCAGGACCCCAGGATCATGACTTGAGCCAAAAGCAGATGCTTAACTGACTGAGCCACCCAGGCACCCCTAAATTGCCTGTTTGTCAAATATAAAGTATTTTCATTCCAAGGGATGGAAATAATCCCTACATTGTAGATTGATGCAAAGATCACAGGGGGGTTAGTGTATGTGAAGTATGTAGCAGAGTGCCTGGCATGGAGGGAGTACACTGTCTGTGTTAGCTGTGTTGATCCCGATTCTGATGATGGTCATGCTGCAGAGACAGACATGCTACTGAGCTAGGTACTGAGATGTGCGGAAGTAAGTGGCATGGTTGGAGTCCTTGGAATCGGTCTAAGGTTTCCTTAACTTGTCAACACTTTTCCCATGGGGTCATTTCATTTGCGTGTCAGTTTCTCTTATCAAACCCTGTACTCCACCTCCCCATCACAATTCATTTTATAATTCTAGTCTCATGGCTGAACACAGTGTTGTGTAATAGATGCTCAGTAAATGTTTTTTAAGTGAATGTATGTTTATACATATATGTGTGTGTGTATATATATATTTATGTATATATACTTATCACTAATTCTTTTCTTAAGTCAATATTTGTACACACACAGATTTATATTTTAGAGAAATGTTGGATGTTTTATTCTCAGACATAATGGCTAAACTAACAAAGAAAGTCTTTGAAGTTCCATCTTTTCTGGTTGTATGTAGAAAAATCAGCCATTTATTCCCAAGGAGGCTTCTACAGTGTTGTGGGGAAAATGGTATTCTTTTTCTGTGGAATAAAAATAATCTATAAAATATCTTTTCAGTTTAGATCTGTGTGTGTGGTATTTGGCCAGTGTTCAAAATGGGAAGAGAAAATCTGATATATTGCTTTCAAAAACATTTACTGTGTTTAAAAAGTAGTTTAAAATATTAATGGTGTTAATTTCTAGATTATGTTTCAATGTATAGATTAAAACAAAAAAATAAAATTGAATCCATTAAAAAATCACACTACTTTAAACTCGAGGCATGCTTTTGCCTATTAGGAATGGCTCTTATTTCATTTTGTAGGGCCAGTTTTTCCTTCAGCATGGCATCTTGCAAGATGAAGCAATTTATAATATATATAAAATGAAGCAATTTATAAATATATATGCATGTATATGTAGATAGTTTTCAAATATATCAGATGCAGCCCGTATATAAATTTATTATATTTTAGAAATTACATTTGTACAAATTTCTTTCCACAAAGAGACCATTCTAACAAGGTCTTTATGGTGCTTTTAAAACTGAGATATTCTTATTCTGGGGATATATGGTAATATGCCAGCGGTATTGCGTAGCCCTAAGGTAAACATGACACTTGGCATATCTACCTGGGGTGTCACTTCTGCTGGATTTTTTTCTCTTTTTTTGGAGAGATACAAGGCTGAGAAATGGAGGTTGGGGGGCTAAGTTAAGGATTTATTAAATGTCAGTTAAAACACTTTTTAAATGAAAAAGTAGATGTATTATGGAATTGAATAAAAATTCTTATGGAGTTTTTAAAACTAAAAACAGACTTTGAGAATATGTCAATTTGGGCTCCCAAGCTCTGTGGGATGCCTCTTCATTCTCCTTTACCATTACTGTAAAATTTTTTATAAACTTTGCTAAAAGATAATTATTTAGTATGTTTATTTGAATTACCATATGTAGAGGTGATTTGCAATTTACATATCCTCAGTTGATATAAGATGCCCTAAATCAAGGGTTCATATGTAACATCCTGAAATTGAATGCAACCATATGTGAATATGTTTGTATTTGGTACCCTTTCTCCACCATCGAACCTTCCTTTTATCTAAAAGGAATTATGTACTGATAGAAGAACTTTCTTATTCTTCAGCATCAATGACAACCAGACTCAGTCTTCCACCCAAAAAAGATCCATGATTTTCATCAGATTCATGAAGGTATCTATGGTGAAAATAGTATTAAGAACTTACTGATTTAAATATTTTTTAAAAGTTTGTCATTCACAGATTGGGGGATCTATGGGCAAATGGTCACTTTCCAAATTTGGACTCTTACGATTTGAGACTCAATAGCAATTTGTATTTCTTTGCATATTATTTGTTATATTTATTTGTTTACCACATCTTCTTACTCTAGACTACGAATTTCATGAAAGGTAAGGACTGTGTCTTACTAGCTTTAAAGGCTAAGCATCTAACAGTATGCCTGGCTCAGTAGTAGGTGTTGAGTGGAACTGAATAACAAACATTCATATAGCTCCCGTGAAGCATTGCCCTTGTAACCAATAGAACATTCTGTTGCACATTAGTTTGAACTTAAATGATTCAATTATCATGTTTACTTGCTAATGTCATCCTATCAATTGTATTTTAGAGTTGGATGTTTTGAAGAATAGCTTCTCTTTAACAAGACAGAATCCAGACAAAGCAATAATCTGTCTTTACTCAACCCAGACTTAATAAGTTAATTCTGATTTAATTTAATTTTCTTCTGCTCATGGCACTGAAATTTTCAAATGGTTCATTTGGTGCTTAATTATCAGCTAAAAATTTTACCCTATCTAGAGAGAAGCCATGCTGTGTCAAGTGCAGATAATTTATCTGGGCACAATTCTGTTCTCACTATTGTTGGGCTTTGTGTTATTCAAGAAGAAATGCTTCCATCTGTGATTCTAGTTTAGAGATAACTGATATATTTCAGAAAGCATTTCTAAATTTCAGGGAAAATGCCATGTCTTCAGATTCTGTGTCTGTATTCTGTACTTAATATTGTACTGTTTCTCTCTTCTCTTAAAGGGACTTGTCATAACTGCCAAACTGCCAAAGGGTCATGGAACTTTTCCTTTCATCTGAAGGAAGTTGTGTACTAAAAGAAGGGGTTTCTTACTCTTCAGCATCGATGACAGCCACACTCAACAGTCTGTTCCTTTGCTGCTTGAGAGATGTACTATCTTGCTTTTCCTCACCCTTCCTGTACGTTTCCTATTGCTGCTGCAACAAAATACTACAGGCTTAATGGCTTAAAACAAAACAAATGTGTAATCTAGAGGTCAGAAGTCCAACATTTTCTCACTGGGCTAAAATCAAGGTGCCGACAAGACTGCATTCTTTTCTTAAGGCTCCAGGGGAGGATCTATTTTCTTGTTTTTCCAGCTTCTAGAAACTGCCCACATTCCTTGGCTTGTGGCCCCTTCCGTCTTCAAAGTCAGCAGTGGAAGTTCCAGTCCTCTGCATCACACTGACCTCTGACTCTCTCTTTACTTTTAAGGACCCTCGTGATTACATTGGGCCCACCTACATAATGCAGGATAATTTCTGTTTTAAGGTCAGCTGATTAGCAACCTTAATTCTGCTTTGCCATATCACATGACACATTCATAGGTTTTGGAGATAAGACATTGACATTTTGGCTGGGAAGTGGGGGCAAGGTAATTTTTCTCATGATCACACCTCTCGTTAACTTTTCCTTCTCTTAAACTTTTAATTATCTTTCCATATCCCTTATTTCCTCTGTGTTACTCCTTATTCATAGTATCCCTCATCCATCCATTTATTATGTTGCATTTATTTTTACTTTATTTAACATACACTATATGCCTGTGTGTTTGTGTTTGTGTGTGTGTGCAGGTTCCAGCTGAAGCCTTTTAAAAATATTACCACTTTATAAGAGCTCTGTAAGATTGTCCTAAGATAGGCACTATTTTCATCCTCATTTTACAGATGAGGAAATTGGGGCTCAGAGAAAATAGTAATTTGTCTAATTCTTCAGCAATCAATATAATCCTTCCTTATTCATACATTTTACTTTTGATTAAAAGAAAAACAACTAAAGAAATAATCAGGAGGGAAGAGATCCTTATCTGAATGTCTTCTGTGAGGTAGAGGTAAAATTGTCATCTTTTCCTAGATCGAGTCTCAAAACTGAGAGGACTTGCCCAAAGTCAAACAACTATATTGGAACACCAAAGCTTATGATCTTTGTGTCATAGGACACTGTCTTGCCCAATGAATATTTATAGATTTGGGTATGCATTGCCATTGTTCTTTCTCTTTGTTACTGATTGGCTAGTTTTTAAACATAGTGAGTGTGCGTATTGCATTTTGGTATGTGTTTATTGAATTTGTATTCACTCTTGTGGTAGTTAGTAGCATATCCCGACCCTGAACTGTCATTTACTACAAAGAAGTGTTCAGTTTGTATTTCAGTTCCTCCTTTTCATGCTATTTTCATACTGGATGTTTCTGTTTAACGAAGGTCATTGCTTGTGAACAGTGTCACTGGTCTTCTGGAACACCAGTCTAAGAATCAGTGTGATGAGCCAGCTGATTGAAGTATAAGAACTCCTGTTTTTCCCATAGATAGATGAGGGATTTCATTTTTTCTCTTTCTTTCTTTCTTTCTTTCTTTCTTTCTTTCTTTCTTTCTTTCTTTCTTTCTTTCTTTCTTTTCTTTCTTTCTTTTTTCTTTCTTTCTTTCTTTATTATGTTTAAGATTTTATTTATTTAGAGAGAGCATATGAGCAGGGGGCGGGGCAGAGGGAGAGGGAGAGAATCTTAAGCAGGCCCCACGCTGAGCACAGAGCCCAAAGTGGGGCTTGATCCCACAACCCCGAGTTCATGACCTGAGCCGAAATCAAGAGTCAGGTGCTTAACCAACTGAGCTACCCAGGTACCTCTAGGTGAGGAATTTGATGACATGATCTTTTGGCTTTCTCCTGTATTATTTTCTTGTCCACATGTAAATAATAAGGACAGACAGGAAATTCTTTTTCAATTGTTTGAGGATCAATTTTGAACAAAAGTAATGGAATACAGGTATATTTTCTAGTAAAATTATCTTCAGGTTTTATATTGAAGAAACTTTTGGGTTAGTAATAATCTCACCCCACAGCATGGATTAAGGTAGCAGTTTAGAAACACACTAGAATGAGGGGTGCTGAGAGACATTTTGCTGTTTGTTTTGTTTTAGAGATATATTTGCATTGAAGTAGGCAGGCTTTGGAGGAACTCTTCCTTAAAGTGAGCTCATAGTGCCTTGTTTTTCATAAGGCTCTCATCAATCCTTGAAAAATGCAATTACTTACAAAACAAAATATAGCCTCTAGCAATTTACCTGAAATATTCCTATTCATATGGTTGTTTCAGAGCATTGTTGTTTTCAGGCTAGACAGGTTTTTTTCTTGTGCATGTTTGTCTTATGACTAGATTAATTTTTAAGTGTGTGTGTGTGTGTGTATCTGTTTGTGTGTATATCTAGTGCCCAGTAATATTTATTGGAGCAGCATGAGGATATTATATTGCTAATGGATTTCAAAAACCACTAGGTGTGCAAGAATTTTATTTGGCTGGTAGAATTCATTTCCACCACACCCATATTTACCATTTCCATTTTCTACTGTTTCCTTCATGTGTACTAGAGGACAGTATTTACCATAGTGTTCAACCGAGTATATTTGATTCCTTATCTATGATAAAATCCTTTGTTGGAACCAGCTGAGCTTTGACCATACTAAATACTACTTATAAAAATAAAACCAAGAAAAAACAGGTACTGTAATTCTGTGTTTGTATATTCTTGCTAGGGGATTGGAAATGTGCTAAAACTTGAGCACATTTTACCCTGATCTGTGACACTGACCATCAGTCAGCAGGTAAGGCAGACAGCCTGTTATATGCCACCCCCCACCCCCTTAATCCCAGCCTCTGGGCATTGATGGGCCTTGTGTAATCCCCTTCCCTTGAGTAACTTTCTTCTAACATACAGAATATGGTAACATTGGAGAAATGTCCCTTCCATGATTAGGTTACAAGAGATTGTGACTTCTGTCTTGATAGTGGACTCTATTGGCTTTTCTGCTTGTATACTTTGGTGAAGCAAGCTGTCACATTGGAGAGGTCCCTGTGTCAAGGAAAGGGAGGGTGGGTTCCAGCCAACAACCAGCAAGGAACTGAATCCTGCAAACAACTACGTAAGCTTCAAGTGGGACCTTCTTAAGTCAGGGCTACAGCTGAGACCCCAGCATTAATACCTTCATTACAGACTGTGAGAGATCCTGAAGATCCTGTGAATTAATAAGCCTCATTGTTTTAAGCTGCTTTAAGTTTTGTGCTAATTTGTTACGTAGAAATAGACAGTCGATATAGCCTGCTTCCCTGGATTTATCTGCCCAAGCTTCCATTCTGTCGTGAAATGTATGATGACATTGCCAACAAAAGCGTGTCATGGTTGACCATTCATCCCAACCATATTCATGCCTCATTATGTTCTTTTGCTGCCTTTATTTTCACCTGAAACCCAGGCTTGATGAAATTATCATTGTTTCATCAGCCATTGTTCAGAAAATTGAATTTTATAAATCAAACCAGTTGCCTGACGAAAGCATCCCTGTTACCTATTCCAACTTTGCAATTTGGGGGAATTTTTAAATTTTATACTATGGGATCCCCTAACATTTGGAATCTATAATAAATCCCTTCCTTCTGACTGGATCACAGTTAACATTAATAGAGATTAATAATATAATCAGAAAGGATGCTAGCCAGGGAGACCATGTTGCTTTTGGACTTAGAATTCAGAGGAATGGAATATATTACACAATTCTGTGATTAGGAAAAATTCCACTTCTATCCTCTGTCACCTTTTGCTAGATCTCTTTGTTCCCAGTCACTTTATAGGTCTCAACTGAATGATACCCTCTCCAGATACTTCGGCGGACTCCCTCCTTCACTTTTCTCCTCCCACCATGAGTAAACTGGGTGCCAGCACTCTGTTCTTTCCATTCCAGAGTTCTTACACTGAAAAGCTATCATTTAATTATTGGTATCTCCCAATAGGCTTCAGGCCCATTAAGGCAAAGAGTATAAATCTCTTATCCATCCAATATCTCTAGCACCTAGCATGCTCTTTGGTATAGAGTAAGCAGTAAGTATGTCATTGCAGAAATAAATAAATTTAAATGTCAATAAAATGGAATCAGAGCAGTCTTACCAATGGAGTCAGCAAAAATGTGGGAGATGGTGCTTGCCCCAGAAAATCTACAGGTCATGGAAAACTAACACTTGCTTTTGTGGAAGCATTCTAGCAAGCACCCTATCAGAAAATTTAAGAATGTTGGATATAGATTGTGCAAAAGAGAAAGCCATCCAGGGAGGTGTAACATTCAAAATCCATTAGAGTCAGGTGGAGGACCTATTACTGTAGTTCCAATTACTCAGCATCTGGAGGTGTTGGCTAGTCACATAACACTGAAAGCTGTGGGTTGTATCATATTTAGCGGGTCTGAGGGAATGTGCCTCCAAGTACATCAGCATTTGAAATAGTGCTAATCGATGATTAACCATGTAAGATGAAACCTAACTCTGATTGTGACATAATTGACCAATATGCCTTCCATAGCATTTTCCCCCCAAAGAACTATTTGTCAAGGTTACTGAAACCAACATGTGTACTTGTGGATTCAGCGAAACCTCACTAACTGTTAGGCTGTGAAAGGTCCCTCAAAGAGCGACTTCAGCTTGTCTTCACTGGACTGCAGGAATGTATTTTGCCACCTGGAGAACAGCCAGGGCAGTTAGAACAGCCCAGCTTCAGAAAGGTATCTGATTTCCCAAGGCACTCTTCAGAGTGGTGGGCACTTCTGGGAAAAGCCAGTGTCCAGATGTCTAGATCTCTTCAGGCCACACATGTTTTTGAAGATTGGTCTTAACTGCTCAAAGAGGAATACAAGCGAAGGAAAGCCTGATAACTAATCGAAGTGTTTTTAGTCACACGTGGCAGTGGGTTTATGTTGTAGATGAAAGCCAGAGATGCTTTTTTCTTTTTTAAAGTTTTAATTTAAATTCCATTTAGTTAACATACAGTGTAATATTAGTTTCAGGTGTACAATTTAGTGATTCAACACTTAGATCCAACATCCGGTGCTCATCACATGCTTTGAATACAGATCCAACATCCGGTGCTCATCACATGCTTTGAATGCAGAAAACCTACAGGAAAAGAAATTCAACAAATTCAGAGTTCACAAAAAATTAAAATTTCATGACAATTTATATCCTGGAACAGTCTGTCCTTCGCTGACTAATGATACCCTAAATGTTACGTTGCCCATAAACAGAAATCTATAAACTTAAATGAAAGATTTGATTCTTCTTTGGTCGAATGTTTGACTTTAATTTTCTCCTGAATTTGCAATAATCTTAAAGCATTAGTACAATTTTCAGTGAACATTTTCTGAGTTATTAATGGGGTTTGGACTGCTGAGTTAAAGTTAAAAAGTAGAACAATGGGTTCTTAGGTTTTCAGCTTTTTTTCCATGATTTGAAATACACAAATCAAGTGTGTTTGTGGTGTTCTATATTATATTTCTAAGGAAGGTGTTCCAGTGGTGGTGTTCTGTTTGTTTGTTTTAGGATATTGTTCTTTGGTTAAGTTTATTTCTCTCCCTTTCCAAACAACTCTCTCCAAAAGTGCTGCATAACATTTTCAAAAATTTAAATAAAATGTCTCAACACCTTCTGAAAAGGAAATATCCAGGGGTATGATATTTCAACCCCATGAAGATTGAGATTCATTCCACTTCTGAAAGTACATTGATGGTGTAGCTTGGTGCAAGTTTTAGCTTGCCAGTCATCTTTCTTTAAAGCAAGTTTATTTTTCAAATATGTGTTGTTGAACTTTATTGCAGCATAAGACAAAAATTTAAACCACTGTGTCCATTTCAGTTCAGCAGAAGTAAAAGAGGAAGAGAAAAATTTACAAGGAAAATTCAGTTTAGTTGTTAATGCCATGACCTTGATATGTTTGTTAAGCAGACTAAGGAGAATCTATTCATTTGAAAACCAAATAATGTTGGTGTAAAAGTTGACTGGAGTTGTGATTGGGGTTCAGAAAATCAACAAACTATTTATTTTAAAGGAAACCATTTAACCCCAGTTCAGATGGTACAGGAAGTGAAGATAAAACCCTTTCTTCTTAGTTGTTGACTAAGGTGCTACAATAAATCTTACACTGTGCTTCTGAAGAGATTAGTTGGGTATTTGAAAAGAATATTCTCCCGTGTCCTAAGCGAAGACCCCAAATCTTCAGAGTCCCGACAATCACAAATTTCCTCGCCCGGATTAAATAGTCTTTCTTGTTCTTGTCATTACTCATGTCAATCCTATAGCTATACTGAGTCAGGTCGCTGAAATTAGTATTGAAATGAATCCAGTTTCCCAAGTCTATTGTTTTTCATCATGCTCGTAACATATGTTAAGACTTGAAAAGGTTTGAGCTGAACGCGTCGGTGGTTCCAAGTTAAGCACAGAAAAAGCCATCTTACATATTACTGTCACAGTCTGTACTCTCGTAAATCCTATAATGTTTGGTGTGAGATGATTCTGCTAGTGTTGATCAAACCTGCTTATCAATGTGGCATTGTGATAAGACTTTGGAAAGTCTTGGCATAACATTTGCCTGGGAAGCACAGAAGAGGGTCTTCTCAAGCAGAAATATCATTTATATGCAAGATGATGTTTTTGGAATTAGAATAGGGAAAATGTGGGTCTCCAGCTTGAAACTTATATGTTCATTTGCCTTCTGTATGAAGAGCAAGATGTTCTTCTGTTAGACATTGGTAAGGGGAAAATTGACACTAAACAATTCTAGGCAATAATGAACTTTTTACTTGCCTAGGTGTTATTTTGGCTTTCCTTTCCTTCACATGGATATAATAATGAAATTGAAAATCCTTGGAGGGTGTTTTAGCACCTGCTAATGTATTCTCTTAGTGCAGCACAATGAAGAGAGAGGGTTTGCAAGCTTCTAACATTATTAAAAATCAATTTACCAGTTACCCTGTAGTGTTCTCATTTTCCTGGGTCTCAAAGATGTTCCTCATTGCTTCCTCCCTGTCCTGTTTTATCTGGAAATTGTTTTCAACTTAAATATTTCAGGAATTGCATTACTTTGGAAAGTTATTAATAGGAAAATTTATTTGGGAAGATTTTTTTTTTTCCTCAGCAATCTCAAGATCTTGCTCCCTTTTATGTTAACCTTTTTCACTGAGAAACATGTTTTTATTTATTTCTGTAGTTCTGATTTCTACTTCCCGTGGGTTAGGAAGATAATCAGATCTTTTGGTTAAAGGTCAAGTAGGATTAAGGAGAGCAAGTGAAAGATTGTGAACTGTGACAATGACTAGCATCTTTTAATCATTTTTTTTTTACATTTTTTTATTCATATTACTAAGAACTTGAAAGCAAGGTTTGATTTGATATAATTAAAAATATTAATTGTTAATATTTCTATTAAAATGAGATGTTATAAAATAAAAATGTTAACCATTTCAACACAACTGGGGAAGCTGGCAGTCTTTAACTGCAAGAATGTTCGGAATAATGGGGGTGGCTGGGTGGCTCAGTCAGCTGAGCGTCTGACTTCAGCTCAAGTCGTGATCTCAGGGTCCTGGGATGGAGCCCCTCATCCTGCTCTGAGCTCAGCAGGAAGTCTGCTTCTCCCTCTCCCTCTGCCTCTCTCCCGGCTCATGCTCTCTCTCTCAAATAAATAAATAATTTAAAAAAAAGAATGTTCAGAATAATGGAAGAAATCAAACTGATAAATATTAAGGGCTTATAATATCTTCTGCCATAATACATTTTTAGCACTAATATTTATTACTTCAGCCAATGCAATTAAAAAATAATAGCTATAAAATAATAGCTCTAAAGAAAAAATAGCTATAAAAAGGAAAATATAGGGCAATGTTATCATTATTTGTAGATGATATGATTACCTACCTGAGAAATCCAAAACTGTCAGTTGTCTAGCTCCTAGAAAAATGACAAAATTCAGCAAGTTGGCTGAATTCAGCAAATTAATAGATGATTAATAGCATTACAATTGATAGTATCAGCACAATTTAGGGAATAAAATAGAAGGAAATATAATAGCAACAAAAATTATATGAGAAATGTACCAGGCATAGATGAACAAGACTTACAATATCTACTGGGCTGGCTTGCTTTCTTTTTTCTTTTCTTTTTTTTCTTCTTCTTCTTCTTCTTATCTTTCTTTCTTAAATCTTGACTCAGTGGAAAGACAGAAGTTCTACTTGGATAAGAATGTTCAATATTGTGAAGAGGTCAGCTCTCTATAAATGAGTGTATAAATTCAGTGCTTTCCCAATAAAATTGCCAATAGGAAGATGTATTAGTTATATATCGCTGCATAACAAATTAACCCAAATTTAGTGACTTAGACCAACAATAGGGGGTTATTAATTTAGACGGTTTCTGTGTGTCAGGAATTTGGGGGCAGTTTAGGTGGGTGGTTTTGGGTTGGAGTCTCTTACGAAGTTGTCGGCAAGACTGCAGTCATGTGCAGGCATGACTTGGGCTGGAAGATCGCTAAAATGATTTGTTCTCATGACCACGGTTGTTGGCAAGAAGCCTCAGTTCCTCCCATGTGAGTCTCTCCGGAGGCGGCTTAAGTGTTTTCAAAACATGGCAGTCACTTCTCCCAGAGCGAGTGATCCAAGAGAGGATAATGTGGAAGAAGCAATGTCTTTTATGACCTAGTTTTGAATGTCACACACTGTTACTTCTGCAGGATACTATTGGCCACACAGATGAGCCTCAGTTAAAGTGAGAGGAGACTACCTAAGGGCAGGAATTCAGGGAGTCATGGATCACTGGGGACCATCTTGGAGGCTGGCTACTACAGAAGGGTAGAATACGGGGAAGTCAATCCTGATAGTCATATAAAGAAATGAAAATCTGAGAATAGCCAGGAAATCTTTTGGAAAGAGAAAAGTTAACATTTATTTAAAAATTACGCTTTACCAGGGACAATTATAACCATTCTGTATGAATTATATCAGTTACGCCTCCTCATATTCCTACAGGATGTTTTTATTATTATTATCCCTATTACAGATGAGGAAATAGAGGCACAGAATATGTAACTTCGCCAAGGTCTTACAGTAAGTGGCAGAAGCAGGATTTGAACCCAGGCAAGTGTGGCTCTAGAGCTCAAGTCCTTAAGTCTAAGTGGAAAGGGCAGGTGTGCCTCCGAGACCCAGCACATGTTTCAATCTACAATAATAAAAATAGTTCTGGGATAGAAACAGAGAGAAATTAACGGAAACAAATAGAGACATAGGTTCAAATCCATGGGAAAATTTTGTGGAATGTGGGTGACATTTCAAAGTAGTACAGAAAGTTCAATAAATGGTATTGTGATAGCTTGGCTAGCCATTTGGGAAAACAAAGCTAGCTATAATCATTCTTTATTTTAAACCTCCATGGATAAAGTACTGTGATATAAAAATATGAGGGGTACCTGGGTGGCTCAGTTGGTTAAGCTTGATTTCGGCTCAGGTCATGGTCTCAGGGTTGTGAGATTGAGCCCCATTTCGGGCTCCGTGCTGGGCATGGAGCCTGCTTAGGATTCTCTCTCTCTCTGCCCCTCTCCCTCTAAAATAAATAAATAAGTCTTTAAAATGTTATCAAAATTTTTAATAACCAGTAGGGGAAATTCTCTCTTTTCTTTTTTAAGTAGGCTCCATAACCAAGTGGGCCTTGAACTCAAGACCCTGAAATCAAGAGTCGCATGCTCTACTGACTGAGCCAGCCAGGTGCCCCAGGAAAACTCTCTTAATCAGTAAATCATATAACAAGACAGCGATTATTTTGACTACATATGCAAAACATGCCATAAGCAATCAAAAGATAAACAACAAACTAGGGAAAAAGATATGCCTTCACTTATGCAACTGACAAAGCTCTAATTTCCTCTTTAAAATGAGTTCTTACAAAATTGTAAAGGAAAGACATATAATTCAATGAAAAATCACAAAGATAGTGACTGACAAAAAATATAAAATATTCATAAACAAGAAAAATGCTCATCCTCCTATTTAAAGAAATTAAACTTAATTTGCACTTATCACATTGGGCTATGGCAGAGATTAAAATTTTGCTACTTTTTAGTATCACTAAGGATGTAGGGGAGGAGATAACTCGTATGCACTACGGACAATATCTCTCAGATTAAAAGCCACTCTGATCTTTCGACTTAGTATTTTTATTATTAGATATTTATTCTAAATGGGTGCTCCCATCTGTGTCCATGCACACTTATGTTTATTGCACCATGGCTGGAAATGGTAAAAAACAAGCAAATAAAGGTTTTTACCAGGTTATAGCTACCTGGTAAAAACAAACAACAAACACACAAACAAACCCCCAAAAACTAGGCATGTATCTGTTAAAGAGGGTTAGCTACCTGGGATGTGCTGATAGGAAATGAAAAGTTCCTCAGATTCCGTATGGGGAACTAGTTAAATGCAGAACACTGGCTGTTATAAATTCCCCTTTCTTTAGCAACAACAACAACAACAACAACAACAAAGGATTTAGCCACACTTATGTTTAAGAATTTGAAATTTCTGGAATTCCTTTCTCAAGAAGCTATGAAAGTGGATGGTTTTGAAGAGGGACAGATAGTCTTGAGTAGAAGGAAAATGTGATTTCATTATATTTCTTAGACTTTTTTTTTTTTTTTTTTTTTTAAAGGTTTTATTTATTTGCGAGAGAGAGAATGAGAGACAGAGAGCATGAGAGGGAGGAGGGTCAGAGGGAGAAGCAGACTCCCCGCTGAGCAGGGAGCCCGATGCGGGACTCGATCCCAGGACTCCAGGATCATGACCTGAGCCGAAGGCAGTCGCTTAACCAACTGAGCCACCCAGGCGCCCCTATTTCTTAGACTTTTTGACTTTCTTTTGTCATGTGTCTTAATTGCATTGATAATAAAAATTAATTAATAATTAAAAAATGTAGGCTGTAGTTAGGGTTTGGTTTTATGATACATGGTCTGAAACTCCATGTATCACTGAGTTTTATGTCTGGTTCCTCTGAAAAATTAAATGTTACCATATATTAGGTGAAAACAACAAATAATAATATGTATTATTCTTACAACAATGTAAAATCTATAGAGATGACTTAAAATAGACAAGGTAATTTAGAGGTTGTGAGATTCTGGGTAATTTTCGATTTTTAATACCACTTTACCATTAGCATTAGAAGTTTTATTTAAAGTACCCTGAAATAAACCCTACTAAAATGGAATTATAGAACTGGCTTTCAAATACACAATCATATTGTATGTCCATATTTCTAAGTATACTAGCCCAGACTATTGTGATTTAAGCTGTTTTCAAATGATCACTAGCTTACCCACGTACCTAAACTATGTAAATTGTTCCTCATAGAAAAATGTCAAAATCCACTTAAAGTGAGAGTTCAATGAAAAATTTAAGCAACTCCACAAAAAACTAAAGTAAGAATGTGTCCACCTTTAGGAATTGGCATGAAGTACATTTAACTGGCTAAATTTGGACAATTTGAACATCAAAAAAAATAAATATGATAAGGGATTATAACACATTAAATAAATAAAAGCATGAGTCTATAGTGGTATATATGTACATTTGTATATGTATACCTATATATGTATAGAGAGATCCCTTTTTAGAAGAACCCCTTTATTAGAAGATCCTTTTATTAAAAGAATGCTAATAATTATGGAAGAAGAGATAAAATAAGAAAATCACAGTTTTGCAACCCCCAATTCAATATTCAATCCATCAAGGATCATCAGTCAATGCTAACCCTTTTGGAGAAAGGTGGTTGGGAAAGGATATTCACATGGTCTCAAAGTATCTCCTTGCAGATTACTTATGTTCTTATAAAGTGAAAAATTTTGTAACTGTACAGTGCAGGTCACCTTATTCATGTGATCAAACTTAGTACCACCAGTAGTAGAACAATCTGATATTATTTGTCTCCTGATTTGATGTAATATCACCTAGGTAATATTCTTGCCAAATATGTTAAACTGAATCTAGTCATAGGGGAACAATCAGACAAATCCAGGAAGTAAGATATTGTGACAGATAGCTGGCTTAGATTTAATAATAATAATAATAATAATAATAATAATAATAACATGAAACACACACACAAGAGCAGAGGGAATATTTAAATTAAAAAGAATTAGGGGCACCTGGGTGGTACAGTTGGTTAAGTGCCCAACTCTTGGTTTCAGCTCAGGTCATGATCTCAGGGTCCTGGGATCAAGCCCCATGTTGGGCTCTGTGTAGAGTCTACTTGGGATTCTCTCTCTCCCTCTGCCCCTCCTGCTCATCCTGTCTCTTTCTTCTCAAATAAATAAATAAATAAATAAAATCTTAAAACAATGCAAGAGGAGGCAAAGAGCATTTATATACCAGAAATTTATAAGTGTTTGACTCAGAGATGAAAATATTATTGGAAACACTATCTATGTAAGAATGTATATTACTTAAATAAAAGTGATAGTATGAATAATTAGGCTATTAATAGCTAAGAGTTGATTATCCCAGTTTGGAAAGTGCTTTGATATACAATATTTGATGTGGTGCCCCTGTGAGTAGTAAGGGACACACTTTTATCCCCATATTGCAAATGAGGAAGTTGGGGCTAAGAGTAATTACATGACATGACTCATCAGTGGAAGATGGTGATTCCAGCCCAGTCTCCTGGGGCCTCACTTTATCACAAGGCTCTGCTGATCCTACTAAAAAAATGTTTTTGGCTCTTTTTAAATCACTTTATTTTCTCTTATTCTGAATAACGTGTAATAGAAAAAATGTAAGAAGATATTAAAGATTTCTTTAAAAAGCTGTTAGGGGATGCTAAGATGGTTTCATTCTCCCATGTCTGAGTTTGGGTCATAATTCACATCATTTTAAAGTAACACCGAACTAGCCTTTTCCCATCTGACAGCATCAACTCTCTGAAAAAAACGCAAGGGTGAATTACTCATCTCAACCCCGGGGAAGTGCTGAACACAGCGGGCTGCTCCCTTGTTTCGGATGTAGAGTTTCTTGCTTCGCGAAGAGGTTTGAGGAGGTAACCTTTAAGTCTGACTGACAAGATTCCATGAGAAGCTGGAAGCAAGTAGAAAACATAAACGATAACCAGCAAATAACGATAGCAAAACCCAGTTCCTCCAAGCCAAAGTAGATGCTGTAAAGTCTGGCTAGCTAATGCAGCTTCCTTGCTCATTAGAGACACACTCAAGTACGTAGGCGTTCAGGGCCTCGCCGCTCTGGTTTGAAAACATTGGAAGTTTATTTTCCTGATTTTCTAGATCAGCGGTTCTCAACATGTGTCTCCTAGACCAATGGCTTTAGTATCACCAGGGGAAACTCGTTAAAAATGCAAATGGACCAGCAACTCTAGGGGTGGGGCCCCACGGTCTTGTTGTAACAGCCTTCCAGGTGAACCTGGGTGCAGCTTAAGTCTGAGAACCACTGTGTTGGGAATCGGGAGAGGAGTTACATAGGCAGTCTGTTGGGAGAGTCATATTCAAGGAAGGCACGAATGGAATCAAGCCATTGTGTTTGGGGATCACTTAATGTGGGGAATTACCTGCCCAACCCATATTACTGCGGTGATAATGCAGTATGGTGATTTTATTTTACAAATAAGTAAATAACTAAAGTAAATAATGTTTTATAAAGATTTCTACCAAAATAGTTACAACTTTCCCCAAAAGTTGTTTTTGAATGTAATTTATTTACAAAAAAATCGATTTCATCCTTGGGTTAGAATATATTGTATTCGTTGGGCTTCATTTAGTTTGTTAGCTGTTTAGACAAAATAGGCTGAACTTCTGTAAGACGTAGGTTCAATAAAAGTTTATTTCTGGCTACTTAGCATCCAAGGTGGGTATTCCTGAGCCATAGGAGTCTCTCCTGCACTCAGTGATTCAGAAACCAGGCTCCTTCCATTTCGTGACTCTCTGTGTCAGCCCCAGTGCCCTGCTGTCCTTTGCGTCCCACTGGTTGAAGGGAGAGAGAGTGGAGGAGGCACACATGCTTATTAAAATGCTTAGCTCATGGGCATTTATGCGAGTGAAATGAAAATGCATGTGCATTCAAAAACTTGCTCATAGCGGCTTTATTACTCATAATAGCCCAGACTTGGAACCAAACCACATGTCCTTCAGTGGGTTAATAGTTAAACAAACAGTGATATATCCATACTGTGGGATACTACTCAGCAATAAAAAGCAATAAACTATTGATATATGCAACACATTTGATGAATCTCAAAGGCATTATGCAGAGTGAAAACAGCTGATCCCAAAAGATTACATACCGTATGATTCCATTATACGGCATTCTTGAAACAGCAGACTTGTAGATGTGGAGAACAGATTAGTGGTTGGCAGGGGTTAAGGATGAGAGGGAGGTTGTGACTATAAAAGTGCAGCGTGGGTGACAGAACAGCGTGGGTGGCTTGATTGGGGTGGTGCCGTTACCACTGCATGAAGCTACCTAGAGGACAAAGTTCCATAGAAAGACACACACACACACACGAATGCTTGTAAAATATGAATGCACTCTATGGATTATACTGTCAATTTCCTCCTTTTAATATTACATTAGAGTTATACAGGATGTTACCAGTAGGAAAGGCTGGGTGAAGGGGGCATGGACTTCCTGTACACCTTTTCTGGCAACTTCCTGTGAATCTAGAGTTATTTCCAAATTAAAAAGTTTAAAGGAGGGCGCCTGGGTGGCTCAGTTGGTTAAGCGACTGCCTTCAGCTCAGGTCATGATCCTGGAGTCCCAGGATCGAGTTCCGCATCGGGCTCCCTGCTCGGCAGGGAGTCTGCTTCTCCCTCTGACCCTCCCCCCTCTCATGCTCTCTCTTTCTCATTCTCTCTCTCAAATAAATAAATAAAATCTTAAAAAAAAAAAAAAAGTTTAAAGGAAAGAAACTTGACCCAGTGGTGACACCCATCATTCCCTATTTAAGAAGTATCGATTGGACTGTCTCTCTTTTTCTGCTCTGTGCTGGGCACTGGGAGTCATGGGTCAAAAATGAATGATTTATAAATAAGGAGTTCAAAATTGTGCCTGTTATATTGTTCTGTTTATATTATATGGCTCTCCTTGTGAAAACACTGTCCACTGTAACACGTACTATGCACCATGTAGTTATTATTTCTGAAACTATTGTATAATGAGGAAGATGAAGGAGAGGCCATGAGTATGAAATGTGAGTATTTTCAAGTTTGGTACATTTATCAGGGTAGAAACTATGATTTCCTTCTAAGAAATATGGTCGTTGTGTATACAGAAGAAAAAGCAGATATTTCAGGAAGAAATTTGTGATTCTTGTGTTCTGATTTCACGACTTAACTAGCTAATTTCATCTTGGGTGAGTCAAAAGCCCTGAATCTAAATTTGCATTAAATTCAAAATTGGAGTCAAAAGACTATCTCACAGAGTTGTGGTCATATTAAATGAGATAAATTACAAAGACAACCTTTGATAACACTAAGGCATTTTAAAGAGTTATTTAAAATGATCATATCTACCATTGAATTAGTTCTGCTCCTTTTCTGGGTGGAGAGACTAAGGTTAGGAGGATACTGGATTTTGTCATACAGTTGAGTATCTGTAAATCCTCTTCAGATACATGTAAATCAAAAACATTTTTTTATATTCTTGTAATTTATTACATTTATGCATCACTTGGTGGACCTGAGGCCTGATAAGATTCTAGGACCCATGTCCAGAAATTCTTTAGTGGGTCTAGAGTACTGGTTCTCAATCTTGAATGCACATCAGAATCTCCTAGGAAGTTTTAAAAATTCCCCATCCCCAGGCTGCATCCCAGACCCATTATATCAGAATCCTGGGGATGAGACTCAGGCGTGAGTGCCCTGCATAACTCTGATGTGAGTACTTTAAGAACCATCCCTTAAGAAACACGGCTTTAAAGAATAAGTTGGTAAACTAAGCTGTGAATGATCACAATTTGCATTTTACTGTTGTATCAGGAAGATACTTGTCATAACATAGATTAGTAGCAATATTTAAAAATATTTTTGTAAAAAAATCTAAAGTAAAACAAGTATCTTATTTCTGTATGGTAAGACTTTATATAACTCTAGGATTATATTCTTAGACAATGGTGCTGTTATAAAAACAATACTTATTGAAAAATGAATGATACAAGGATGAATATTTTTTTATTATGTTATGTTAATCACCATACATTACATCATTAGTTTTTGATGTACTGTTCCATGATTCATTGTTTGCGTATAACACCCAGTGCTCCATTCAGTATGTGGCCTCTTTAATACCCATCACCAGGCTAACCCATCGCCCCCATCCCCTCCCCTCTAGAACCCTCAGTTTGTTTCTCAGAGTCCATAGTCTCTCATGGTTCGTCTCACCCTCCGATTTCCCCCCTTCATTTTTCCCTTCCTACTCTCTTCTTTTTTTTTAACATATAGTGTATTATTTGTTTCAGAGGTACAGGTCTGTGATTCAACAATCTTACACAATTCACAGCGCTCACCATAGCACATACCCTCCCCAGTGTCTATCACCCAGCCACCCCATCCCTCCCACCCCCTACCACTCCAGCAAGAACCTGTTTGTTTCCTGAGATTAAGAATTCCTCATATCAGTGAGATCATATGATACATGTCTTTCTCTGATTGACTTATTTTGCTCAGCATAATACCCTCCAGTTCCATCCATATCGTTGCAAATGGCAAGATTTCATTCCTTTTGATGGCTGCATAATATTCCATATATATATATATATATATATATATATATATATATATATATATATACCACATCTTCTTTATCCATTCATCCGTTGATGGACATCTTGGCTCTTTCCATAGTTTGGCTATTGTGGACATTGCTGCTATAAACATCGGGGTTCATGTATGCCTTTGGATCCCTACATTTGTATTTTTGGGGTAAATACCCAGTAGTGCAATTGCTGGGTCGTAGGGTAGCTCTATTTTCAACTTTTTGAGGAACTTCCATACTGTTTTCCAGAGTGGCTGCACCAGCTTGCATTCCCACCAACAGTGTAGGAGGGTTCCCCTTTCTCTGCATCCCTGCCAACATCTGTCGTTTCCTGACTTGTTAATTTTAGCCCTTCTGACTGGTGTGAAGTGGTATCTCATTGAGGTTTTGATTTGGATTTCCCTGATGCCGAGCGATGTTGAGCATTTTTTCATGTGTCTGTTGGCCATTTGGATGTCTTCTTTGCAGAAATGTCTGTTCATGTCCTCTGCCCATTTCTTGACTGGATTATTTGTTCTTTGGGTGTTGAGTTTGATAAGTTCTTTATAGATTTTGGATACTAGTATTTTTAAATCTTAATTACAGGATGATAGGGTTCAAATTTATTTTTGTAAATCTGATGTTTGTGTGTTTTGTTTCCTGTGCATAACATGTTTAATTAAATATTGATCCACACTTTACTGAAATCATAGTTGTTGACTGTGATGCTGGTACAGTCTTACTATGCTTATTGCTTATTTTCTGAGATAAACTTCTAGTTTTTTGCTTCTCAGTTCTTACTGGCTCTTTTAAGACTGGTTCACCTCCTAGGTGTTAATAAAGATGAAATCAAAAGGGATGTGAATGCGATAATGTGAGAGCTTTCTTGCAAAATGTAAGAACAACAACACATGTTTCCCATTATTATTGTTGTTGCAAACAACTCAGACTGTTCTAGAACTCAATTACATGGAAGTCGCAGAGGAGGAGTGGCTCGCAATATCCAACTTGATTGGCTGGGCTTGTCTTGAGATTCAGTGTGTTTTATAACCGCCCGCTTCCCTCTTTTTTCCCTTCTGAGGACTCTTCTGACTATGCCCCACCAAGCAGGGCTCAGTGTCTCATGTTTCTATTGATAATTCAACACAAACTCATTTCATGATTTTTAGTACCCCCTCCCTCCACCTGTAAATGTATGAGATCAAAGAGGGAGTTCACAGAGCACAATAATTTACTCCAAAGAGCCTCCAAAATTTCCTACATCTTGCTCAACATTCCCTATGGTTGTTTCACCTTCTCCCCACCTCCAGCCCCAGCCCAGCCCACCCCACATTGCTGGCTACTTCGTTTTTGTTTTTCTCAGACATTCTACGTTTTTCTCTCCTTTATTAGGCATAATAGTTCACTAAATTCAGGTCCTGCTTCTACACTTACAGGCTGAATCCTATTACCCACTCCAAAATAAAGGGCTCTCCTGGCATGGTCCACCCTATTTGAATGGAAGAATAGAATTTTCAGAACTCAGTAATCATAGAATGGCTGCTTTGTATATAAATGCCTATTAAGCCTTTACTGTATTTGAAGAATACATGTTTTCCATCCAGCTGGTAGAGATGTTCAATGAAAAAAGGACTTCTCACATCATAAGCATTAATCCAGGCTCTAGCCAGCAAGCCTGATATTTGGAGCTTTTAAAAAACCATAATTTTCTTCTTTATTTTAAATTACATGGTATAATTCAGAATTTATAGTATAATTCTTCATTTTAACAGAAACATAATAAAACAGAGTAAAAATTCTATTTTTTGCTTCCATATTTATGCATTTCCTCTTAGTCAACTATCAGTTATTTAGAATTTGTGTGTTGTGGACTATTCCATTTTCCTCTTTCTGTTTTGAGTTTAGACAAAACATTGTGGATCCTCCAGGGAAATGAAAGGAGCCTAACTTCAAGTGAGTTAGTTATGATATTGTAAGGGTTGCATAAATGATCACGAGCAGGACACATTGAACTGTTAACACACATGCCAGTGTTTATTATTACCAACACTCCAAGTCTTTGCAAATTCCCTAATACTTATTTCTTGGTGTAAATGCATAAGGACACGTTTTGCCTTCAGGATACCTTTATCTTAATATCGCTGGGATCTGGGGAAGACATACAGTCCCATCACAGTGTAGTGTGTATGGTCTTAGGATTAAGTTTGTGAGCGAAAAAATGGTGGCTCTTTGAGGTTGTGTGTTAGAGAGGGAGCGTGGGAGGGGGTTGTGTGCACCCATAATCATGGAAGGATGGTATGGACCTAGTGCCTTTCAGCATGGTTATCCCTTCCCTTAGAGTAAAAACCAAATCCTCCAGAGGGTTAGTGGGGGCTAAGCCTCCTGCAGCGTATTAGAGAGAGGAACTGAAGGTGCTTTGGGCCAAACTACCAAGCAACGACTGGTTGACTCCCTGTTAGAACAAACTGCAGGAGAGGCATGCAGAAGGCTTTTTGGTTATTGAATCAAAAGATCACCCCCTCCTTCCCCAGTTTTCTGCATGGTGAAGCAGAAAGCAGACACCCCAATTGCCTTAGGTATTGTTAACAGCTGTCTGATGAGTTCATGGGAGTGTCATCTGGGATCCCACGATATGGCCACCTTTCTGGGCACAGCCCAGGGAAAGAAGATGCTGCAAGTTCTATTTTTAATCTGTGCTCCTTCTAGCCAGCCCTGCACATTTGTCAGTCCCTCCCTGGCCTCTGTCATCTGGGCAGCAGTTGCACAAAAAGACTGATGAGCTCCAGGAAGAGGCTGTTAGACACCTCTTTGGGGTGATTTCTAGGGCTTGACTGCACTTCAATAAGTACAAAGTGGAGCCGAGGATATAAGGCAGGGAGGGTTCCTCCCACCTACCCAAGAAAGGGAGGGAAACATGATGAAGCTTTATGTAATATTCGCCTGGAGAAAATGTGTGAGGAGAACACTGGTGACTATTTTCAGAATGAGATCTTAAAATGTACTCTTTCCACCACTTGTGCTTAGTTTTAGTAAAAGTTGGGTGAAATTTCCTGACAGTATAGTTGTATTGGTGACTTAGCAGTTGGTTTCAAGCTTGGGCTTTCCACTCAGATAGCCAGTCACTTCTCTCTGGCCTCAGTTTCTCAACAGATAGTAGGAGGTTTGGTCTAGATCAGTGATTTGTCACCCTGGCTGCATGTTAGAATCATCTGGCAAATGCTGAAGGCAAACTCCAAAGAAAACAAACATACAAACTGATGACAGGTGTCCTGCCCCGTAAATTTTGATTTATTGAATCTCAGGCAGGATCAAGGCAGTGCTC
This sequence comes from Phoca vitulina, assembly GCF_004348235.1. NCBI lineage: Eukaryota > Metazoa > Chordata > Mammalia > Carnivora > Phocidae > Phoca > Phoca vitulina. Next base: position 14,252,819 of record NW_022589708.1, on the reverse strand, counting down.
TTTTAAAAAAATCTCTACCACCCTGAGCGATTCTAATGTACAGGTAGGGTTGAAAGTCGGAGGTCTATAGTTAAAGTTATTTTCAGCAGCAGTATTTTCTGTTCATTTGCAATTTTTCTTTCTTCCCTTAGAACAGTGAAATTTCATCAGTTCCTTTGTTCATTCCAACTTCTACTTTAAGAAATTTCCTATGTAATAGTTGTAATATATGAAACATTTATGTAACGTGTATAAGTTTTGAGCATAACAATAATATGAAAATCCATGAACATATTATCCAACTTAAGAACTAGAGGTGTTACCCTAACTATTGAACTTGCTTATGTTTTCCTCTAAAATCTCCTGATTTCCTCAAGGGTTATCAGTGTTAAGGATTTTGCCTTCATTTTTGCTGTTTTTAAAATATTTATTGCTTTATGCCTGGGTACCAGACAATATGCTATTTAGTTTTTCTGGATTTTGAACATTATAAAAATAATACTATGCTCTATGTTATCTTATCCAATTTGTTTTTTTTTCACTTAATATTATTTCCAGGTCTTTCCTGATGTACATAGCTATACTTCATTCATTGTCATTGCTCTGTAATATTTTATTTGTGCAAACAAAGCACAGTATGTTTTAGTCATCCTCCTGACAATGGATATCGGGTTACATGTTACTCTAGTCCATATGATGAACACATGCTGTTGCAAGCCTTCAGGGTTCTTAGTTTTTTGTTCTGTTTTTGGCCAATCTAATGTGAATAAATTGTTATTTCACGGTAGTCTTAATTGGCATTTCCCTGATTACTAAACATCTTTTAACATGTTTATTTCCTATTTGAGTTTTCATTTCCATGAAAGACAGTTCAGGCTTTTTGCCCATTTTTCTAATGGTTGTTTTTATTTCCTTATCAACATGTAATACTTCTTTATACATTTCTGGTATTAATGCCTAGCAAGCCGTATATATGGAAATATCAATTTTATGTATTGCAAAGATCACTCTATGATGTCTTGATGAGAAATGATTAATTTTAACATGGTCAAAACTATCAATCTTTTCTTTTTATAACTATGCTTTCTGTAGCTCTTGTAAGAGCTTGTTCTGTACCCAGATGGCCTATCCAGCCATCTTGCTAAAATTCATTCATTCTACAAATTTGTAGATATTTGGGGTACTTCCTGTATAGATGATCATATCATTTGCAATTATGATAGTTTTCTCTCTCTTTTTTTCAGTCTTATATTTTCTTTTCCTTATTTTGTGGTGCTTTTTGGATTTCTGGTGCAATGTTAGTAGAAGTGGTGACAGATGGTATTGTTTCCTTGTTGTCAGTTTCAAAGGAAATGCTCCTAACATTCTACTGATGAAGCTTGATATTTGCTATAGTTTTGAGAGATGCCTCCTATTAAATTAGGGAAATCCCTTTCCATTTCTAGTTTGCTAAGAGTTCTTTCTTTGTTGATCAGACTTATCAATTTATCATGTTCATAAAATATGTTGACTATGTTTTATCAGTTTACCTCTTGGCTATGATATAAACCAAAAGCCTATATACTTTATGTTACTACAGCATTCCTAAGACCTGGAACAGTGTCTGGTACTTAGTAGTTTCAAGAAATACTTGTTGGGTGACTGACTGATGGTTCTCTGTCCATAATTCAGCAATGTTTGCAATGATGCAATATTTGCATCAAGAATATCTAGGACTTGCGTCTGACTATAGTTCTCTGTCATTTATTAGAATAATATAAGAATCAGTCCAGACCTTCAAAACTTGCAAAATACTTAAGTAATTATATAGTGTGTCAATTCAGTGGAATTTATACAGAAATTAAAATACATTCAAAGACCATTATAGACACAGTGAAAATGCTTATGATGTAATGTTTAGTAGGAAAGGACAGTGAAACATCGTGTGTTCAGTTTAAGTACAGCAATGTAAATATATGGGCAAAGAGTCAACAGGAGTATACTAAAATGAAAATGCCTGCTAGATGATTAAACGCCTAATGATTTGTCTCGATCTTCTGGTCAAAACTTTCTTTAATGTTGCAATAGTGTTTTTGTAGTCATTAAGAAAAAAAGCAGAGGGGCGCCTGGGTGGCTCAGTCAGTTAAGTGTCTGCCTTCGGCTCAGGTCATTATCTCGGAGTCCTGGGATCGAGCCCCGCGTCGGGCTCCCTGCTTGGCAAGGAGTCTGCTCTTTCTCCCTCTTCCTGCCATTTCCCCTGCTTGTGCTCTCTCTCACTCTCTCTCAAATAAATAAATAAAATGTTCAAAAAAAAAGAAAAGAAAAATAGAAAATTGCTGTATTAATTTCCTAGGGCTATGTGGTGGCTTAAAACAGAGAATTTATTATGTCATAGTTCTGAAGGCTGGAAGTCCAAAATCAAGGCATCGGCAGAGCTGTGTCCCCTCTGAAATGCTTGCCTTCTCCAGCTTCTTGTGGCTCCAGGCATTCCTTGGCTTTTGGCTGCATCATTCCCACCTCTGCCTCCATCCTCCCAAGGCCGCCTCTTCTTTCCACACTTTTTCCTCTGTGCATCTCTTATAAGGATACTTGTCAGTGGATTTAGATCCTTTTTAAAAATAAGATCACACTCATGTTAGGTTCCTGGAGGTTAGGATGTGGACATATTATTCTGAGGGCCACCAATCACCCCACTAGAAACATCTACCTTACTGTAACTAAAGTACATGACCTTCAAATATTCTAATATTTGGAGACTACGCATAGTGTACACTTAAATTGAATAGCACTATATACACATTTTTAAGAAACCTACTTTATAAAGGGATTTGGGCTATGTATTATTTTTATTAAAAGAATTGTTGCTTAAGTAATTTACAAATCTAACATTGGAATGAAGCGTCCTGAAGGGTAAGCTTTCTATTTTCTCTGTCTCATTGCTGCTTTCCTCACCAATTTGAAAACAGGGCCATTTAGACCAATATGTGATTTAAGGAGATGTAAGAGGACTCTTTTATGTGAAGCTGTGAGTGTTAAGGAAAATCTTCCTCAAGCATTCTCTGCTTATTTCAATCATGTCTGTTCTCATCAATTTGATTGAAATAAGTGGCTGGGTTTTTCCCATTGTAATCCCAGGGGTATACAAATCATGGTTTGCCTGACACACTGATAGTGGCATTAAAAACACTGCTGTGTCTGACTATCACAACTTCCATGTTGCATTTATCTTATTTTGTCATGATGTTAGTTTAAATCTGCTTTCCTTCTCTCTTATAGGATTTTGACCTTGTTAATCATGCTCTGCATTCAGGGAGAACAAAATGATTCTGTTTGTTATAGGGAGCATTAATTATAAAGTTACTTGGTCTAGCTTCTTGCCCCCAAACAGGTAAACACCTTGACTAGACCACTCGAAGCTCTCTTTCCAGAAATAGAGGGCCTGTCATAACCCTTATTAGTCTATTCCTCAAGTAAGCATCCTATCGTGTGTCCTGATATTATTATATTATTGTTGTACTCTCTATAGTATTTTTATTGGTGTGTGTTGATCAGTTAAAAAAAGAATGGAGAAGGGTTGCAATTGGGAAGAGACTCTGACCTAATTGACAATCAATAATTGGAAATATTTTGCTAATATTGAAATTTAAAGGTTATTTTTAGTATGTTTTTATACATTTATTTTATCTCTCTGGCAAACTTCATGTCTTTTCCAACTTTAGCTGTTGGTATCTGCTACTTGAGGCTATTTCACCTGTGGGGTTCCCCATTCTCTGTAATTTCATCAAATTTCTCTGTCTTGTGGCACTTCCTGAGTCCTCATCCCTGTCTATTTCTGTAGATCCTATTCAAGGCTGTAGTTTCTTTAAGAAAGAGTAATTCATGAGGGCCTTCAGGCATTCCTCCCATGGGCATGCAGTACTGCTCTTTGGTTCTTTTTCATTTCCATCTTCTGAGAAAAGTTTGAGTGGCTTTCTTTAGCTGCTAGACGTTTACAGTGCACGGGGTCTGGTAGGAAGCCATTAGAGTCTTAAGTGGTAAAAATTGTAAGCCTGCAGGTGTCATGAAAAGGTCACTAGACATCAGGGAACCCAGAATTCTGACTCCCCTCCCCACTGGGTCTTCATGGTTCTATGAAACAAAGGGTAGAATAGGTAATCCATCAGTTTCCCTCCAATTCTAAAATTTTATTATTATTTTCTTTCAATTCACTAGCAGGCCCAGATAGGCAGCATTAATTTTATATATCAACCAAGTTACAAGGAACTTTACTTATCTTTATCATTTCTAAGTCTTTCATGTCACACAAGGAAGATCTGCCTCCACTCACCTCTTTAGCTGCATCATAGGCCATCCTCCTTGCTCACAACACTCTAGCCACACTGGTACTCTTGAACATAGAAAGCTCTTTATTGCTTCAGGCTCTTTGCATTTGCACTTCCCTCTGCTCAGCACATGGTTCTTCAGCTCTTCCCTTGCCTTGTTTCTTCTCATTGTTCAAGACTTAGCAAAAATGCCACCTTCTCAGTAGGCGTTGCCTGGCTTCTCTACATAGACCTAAACTCTCATCCACTCACCTCTGACTCCTAATTGCTTCCCATCACTTTGCTTATTTTCTTTATAGCTTTTATCATGATCTGTAATGAGCCTTCTTTTCTTTTTTTTTTTAAGATTTATTTATTTATTTATTTGACAGAGGGAGACACAGCGAGAGAGGAACACAAGCAGGGGGAGTGGGAGAGGGAGAAGCAGGCTTCCCGCGGAGCCGGGAGCCCGATATGGGGCTCGATCCCAGGACCCTGGGATCATGACCTGAGCCGGAGGCAGACGCTCAACATCCGAGCCACCCAGGCGCCCCCTTATTTTCTTTTTTATTGTCTACTTCCACTCTGCATCCCAGCGTAAAAGTACTTTGAGGGTAGCAAAGATTGCTAGAAGATCTCTGGGTTATTTCTGCTGTATCCCAGTGCCTAGAAGGGTATATAGATACATGTCCAAAAAAAAAATTCTTTGAATGAATGAATCTTCCTGAGTGGATCACATTGCTCTTCAATAAAACACATTTAATAAATTATCATGATCACTCTAAGAATCTTTATATTCAAGTCTGTGACCTGGGTCAGTGTGTATAGCAGGGTGCTTATTTTGGTTCTCAATTATTTGTCTTTGTTGCTGATTAATATCTCTCAACATGAGATAAAAGCCAATTAACATGTGCCACCAAAACTCTAGAAAATTGTAATATACCAACTATACTTGACCTTGAAAGAAAATTGATTGCTGGTATTTAGTTGATGTGGAAAATATACCCTATGGACTTAAACAACTTAGACGTTCCTGGTGGGTTTTTTTTTTTTTTTTTTTTTTATGAATCTTACTGTTCGTGACACTAACATCTAATTAGTGATGCCAGAGGCCCTGGGAAGATAAAAGCTTCCCTGTGTATATCTTTTTAAGGCTATATTTCAATGATAATTTCAGCCAACATTTCTCTCTGGATTTATTTACATATTTTGTATTCAATATTTTGAGTTCCTGGCATTTCGTTTCCTTAATAATCTGTTTTCTGAGCTTTGCAAGTCAGGCAATATGGTAACCATGCCCCCAGAAGCATAAGGAACCCCGAATGATCAACATAATCTAAGCTTCCACCAAGTAGGTGATGTGACTTGAGTCGAAGAGCAGATGGAGTGGAAAAGGGGGGTAATAATATCCTAGGGACTAAGCTAAATAAAGAAAAATAAACTTGCCATCATGGCTTAACTAAGATATAAGTATATTTTATCTTTTATAGAACATATGTGCAAATATGCTACAAGTACCATTTGCACTTTTTATGGATTGATATTGAAAATTGCTTTTGGATTATTAACTACAGATGCTAATTTGTTACTGTAAACTCATTTAAGAGGCTTTTGGTAAATAGACAAATGCTTAGGAGCCATTGTGTTATTCTTCATGTCAAGCAGACAGATAGAAAAGTATTCAATCTAGAGATAAATCTGGTCTTTTAGTGTTGTATTCGCATGACATTGGTATGTCATGATCTGAAAATGGATTGTGATGTTTAGAAAAAATTGTATTGCTTCAGAAATGTCCACGCCTGGTAACATGACAGAGCCTGACATACCAGGGATTGAATCCTTGATCTGCCTTTTACCAGCATCTACAACATGTATTGATTATGACATTATTTATGATCTCCAGCAAGTTCCTTCCCTTTTATGAAACTCCTCATCTGTAAACTGGAGTGAACAATACCAACATCACAGAATTATTTTCAGGATGTTTTGAGAAATATTGTAAATTTCTGGAGTATAGTATATACTCAATAAGTGCTTATTTATTCCCTCTTTTCTGTTCTCCGTTTCCCTAGAAATGTGGCTTTTGAAAGTTAAGGGGTATTTTTTTTTAAGAAAATGTAGCTTAACTCTAAAAGCAATCCTCCGCACGCGTATAATTATTGGTGGTACTTTTCAAGTATTTTTGCTGTATTTAATGAGGTCTCCTAGACACAACGTTATGAGTACTAACAATTAGTAGGAATTTACAAAAGAAATAAAAACAGTAGTTGTTGAGATGTTCTTTCTAAGTAAAAAAGCTACAATTCCTACAATGGCTGTAAAATATCTGTAAAATAATGAACCAAATGGTACATTAAGGCACAGTCTTAGCATACAGGTGTTGACATCTGTGCTCTTTCCATCTGGTGCACATCTTCCGTCAAAACAATTTAAGCACTGTGATAAAAAGAACAAGGAAATTAAATTACTGTGACAAAAAAAAAAAATGACACCACTGAAGAGGGAGAGAAAATCTAGGATAGGTATACAAAGCAAAATCTTGCAGGACCAGAGTTAGTCAAAATCAGACAAATGCTTTATTATAGAATAACCTGCAACTTGGGTCAACAGAAAGGGAGATACAATAAAATGCCTGGTAGAATTTTCCCTCTTTTACAATTGGGAAATCTCCAAAGGAAGCCTATTTTACTTTATTTGCTGAGTTTTGATGGGATTAATAGAAAAAATTGCCATTTCTTTTTTTTCTTTTTTTTCAAGTTTTTATTTAAGTTCCAGTTAGTTAACATATAATGTAATATTATTTTCAGGTGCAGAATTTAGTGATTTATCACTTACAAACAACACCCAGTGCTCATCACAAGTACCGTCTTTAATATCAGTCACCTCCCCTCCAGGCTAAATTGTCATTTATAAAGTTAGTCTTATTCATGTTATTTTACAGTACTAGGAAAGTAGATAACAGAGAACCCCAAATCATGTTTTCACAAATGAGGTGAAGAATATCATTGAAGACTGGACTTCAGGCATCATAACAATGTGCTGGGTGCTGGGCATAGAGCAGTGAATGAAACACCATCCCTGCCCTCTTCCGTCTTGTGGTCTGGTGGGAATTACCTGTGGCTGTTACTCTGAATCCCACAGCAAAGATCCCTCCCCTAAATGGGTCCTCACTTCAGTAATATCTGACCTAGTGTCAGGCAGGGTGGTGAGGCCTTCCATGAGGTTTGTAGGGGGCCTTTTAGGAAAGCAATCCTAGAAGAATTCATTATGCATGTAGGCAACCCATCCATCAATTTCCCTCACTGTTCCTGAGAGTTGTCCCATTCAGTGAATTTGCCTCCTTTCCGTTCGAACCATCCATTGCCAAGGCCACTTCCTGAATCTCATTAGTGTCCCTCTGGGCCAACTGCACATTATTCTTTACATGAGGACCCTTATTTGAGGGGCAGGTGGGGGCTTAAATCCAGCCTTTGTTATGTTTCCCCAGGTGTGGCTGGCACAAGGCTATGTTTGCTCACAGACTGGAGCACCTTCTAATTTGCCTGAAGGAGTTTCCCACTCACCAAGCTGTGCCTGGAGGTGTACTTCTACATAAAATATGGTGACTTTTCCAAAGTTCTACAGAAATACTCTATGAACTGGCAGTATCCCTGCTGGTTTGTACAAGTCCCAAACTTGACTAATAACCTGTCTCACTTAGTAGCATCTCCAGCTTGTCCATCTCCAGAGCTTGAATTCTAGAAGTTAATTTGTCCTTCACTATTCCCAATCTTATCCCAACTCTCTTCATCCTGCTTTGCCTAACTATTGAATCACCAAGTCTTATTGATTTAGTTTGTGAATATTGAACCTCTTCAGTATTTTTCTTACCATCCTCCTTCCATCCTATACTCTTCTTCAATCCTGCATAAACTTTTATCTGGATTATGGTAACAGATTTTCTTGACTACAACCTCTTTCTCCTGAAATCCTTCTCCACACCACTGCAAATAGTCTTGCAAAAATCTTAAATTTAGGTTTGCTATTCAAACTGACTTCACATTTTCTGAAGCAGTATTTTTCTAAGTATAGTTGATAAAACCCATGAATTAGACAGGACCTGATAAAAATCTAGACCCGTTAGCCACATCCCAGATCTACCGAATTACAACCTCTGGTGTGAGGTATGTGGGAGGTTTACTGGGATCTAGGATCTGCATTTTAATAACCTCCCTAGGGGATCTTACAAACTTAGGTTTGAGAAATGGGTTAAATATTGCTTCGAATGAGACTGTGCTTTATCATAAAGTTTCTTGCAAGGAAGATTTCTAGAATTTTGGACATAGCCTAGTACATAAAAGAACATTTTTTTTTTTTTTTTTTTGGAGTAGAGAATCAAAAGGGAAGAAAAAATACTCTAACACTGTTTAATGTTAGAATAATAAGATATTTGTGGTTTCTGTAAAACCATGTCTTATAGTTAAAAATGCTTTTGAGAAAGAGTTTTTTTACGAAGGCAGAAATGTTTGATGAATGGCTACTGAGCACTCTATTTTCTGTGAGGAGTTCACTGCTTCATAGAAGTTCTGTTTCAATGTTGATCATCAAAAGTTTCTGTTGGTTGACTGCATGTACGCGGGACGTGTGTTTGTGTTCATAAACAACATATGAATTGCATAACAGATATTAGTTCCAAATTATCACACTTTTTTAAAAAGATGACAAGTTTTTTTAAAAATTATTTTTAGGGAACTACTTTATTACTTAGTATGAAAACCATAAATTCTGTTCCAAACATCTGTCAGAATGTTCAGAAAAAAATCTAGCCTCTAAATGAAGAACTAGTTTTGGACAAAAATAAAGTAGCTTCTAACACCTTGACATTTTTTAGAAATAAATGGTTCCTTGTTTGACCTTATTTATTTTATATTCATTTATTGGCTCATTTTCAAAACCATTGAGGGACTGAGCTAGATTTTGGTGATATAAAAAAGAAATGAGTAAAACCTGGTCACTAATCACAAGCAGATCATAGTCTAGATTGGGGAGAAAGATATGGACATAATGAAGTTAGATTGAGATGTTCAGCAGGCAGATGGATGCATAAAAGCTGGATTCAAGAAATCTGAGGAGAGCTAGCTTGAACTAGACATATTATTGTGTATAATTATATCTGTGTTTGAAAATGAGTATAGCATAGAAAAAAGGGAGGACCTAAAATATACTAAGCTTTTAAAAAATATTTAATAAAAATGATGACTCTGGAGGATAATAATATCTGGATTGTGTGCTCCTTTTCCTTAACCATGCTTGAGGCAAGTCTTTCCTTCAGTTTGTACACTCAGTAGATACCACTATTTACTTAGTGGTGGTGACAAATCAGACAGACTTTGTAAACACAACTTTGTACTCATAAACTTATACTTTTCAACTCTATTCATCTGGTGGCAGAGTGTTTCTATAAAATCCATTTACCAGGGCACTTGGTGGCTCAGTTGGTTAGGTGACTGCCTTCAGCTCAGGTCATGATCCCAGAGTTCCAGGATCGAGTCCCACGGGGAGTCCTGGCTCAGCGGGGAGTCTGCTTCTCCCTTTGACCCTCTCCCCTCTCAAGCTCTCTCTCACTCTCTCTCTCTCTCTCTCTCTCAAATAAATAAATAAATAAATAAATAAAATCTTTAAGAAAAAAATCCGTTTACCAGAGGACTCATCCATTGGAAAGCCAGTAGTTCTTTTGGTAGTGGGGTTTGGCTGTGGCAGGCTATGAGATCTCAGCTCCAACATCCTCTAGCTGATCACTCAACTTCTTTGTGCTTCAACCTCATTGTCTGTAAAATGGTAAGAATGATGGTACCTACCTCACAGGATAGTTGTGAGACTTAAATGAGATAATCCATGTAAAGAGCTTGGCACAGAATGTGGCACATAGAAATTTGCTCCTAAATGCTGACTGTCATCATGTGGTGGGTATAGCTCTGGGGACTGGAATAGCAGATGTTGTGGGGTCAGAAAGTTTGGCTTGGAACATCCTCTCTGCCAAATGCTTGCTCTATGTTTTGATCACCTCCTCTTCACCCTTTTGGTGAGTGGAGGGATCTTTTGCCCAGGGTTATTGGGATGGCCAAACACAGGACACCTGCTACTAGATACACAAGATGGAGAGCAGTTTTTTAGTTACATGTGCTCACAGCCTGAGGAGGAGGACAGTGTACCATGCAGGGTCACACTGGATTTCACTCAAGAACAGAATGAACAACCAGGAGCTGTGGGAGGCGGCTTTGTAGTATCAAGAGGGCGGAGTGTCTCCTTGTTCTTGTGGGAGCATGTGATTGGCTTGTTTGAATAATTTTGTGGGCTGACAGGGAACTAAACCCTGCTACTCAGGGAGAAGCAAAAACTGGGCTTGGTCCCTTTAACGAGGAGGGCTGTTAGGCTAGAACACTTTTTCTATGGATGCAGTGTAGGGAGGGGGACTTACAGTGAGGCTAGTCAAGGCCCACCCGATTTTACCAGATGTCAAGTCAGCACATAATGTTGAACCTACATTATAGGTCATACATCACACTCTGATGCTGAAAAGTTCATCCCATTGGAACTATGCTTCTTCCTCTATAAACAAGGTATGACTTAAAATGAATGTGTCTTACTAACTGCATATTTCACAAATATGCAGTGTTATTAAATAAGCTATTACTGAATATGATTTAGAAACTGTTGCCTGTATTTTGACTGTAATGTCCTGAAAAAAATATCTTAGTAAACTCTATTGCAAAAGTCAAGGTCTTTCTTACATCCTTATTAAAACTTCTTTCTTTCTTTTAGAGTCAAAGACTATGTTTCCATATAGAAAATTAATGAGTTTTAGTAAGATTTGTGATAATGTAACTAACATAATTGTCAAACTTAGTCATATCACTTTAGTAATTGAAGCCCAAGGGCCATGCACTTCTAGTAAAGGGTGAACATAATAAAATTTACCTTGTAGATCGCATACATCAGTTAATGTTTCTGGCTGATCATGCTATTTTACTTCTCAGATCAATATTTGCATCTGACAAATAATGTCAAAGTTATGAAGAACTATATAATTAAGGACATTTTTCTCTTTCCTTATTTACTTCCCTTAATCCAGGATTAATCTATAATTAATTTTTTTCAGTACATTACATTCATGGGAATGAATAGTCAGATGAAAATGAAAGAATGCCTACGTATATTTAATTTTTTTGGTTTTTTTGTGGGGTACCTGGGTGGCTCAGTCGGTTGAGCATCCAACTCTTGGTTTTGGCTCAGGTCATGATCTCATGGGTAGTGAGATGGAGCCCTGTGTCAGGCTCCACACTCAGTAGGGAGTCTGCTTGAAGAGTCTTTCCCTGTGCCCCTCCCCCCAACTCATGTGCACGCACGCGCGCTCTCTCTCTCAAATAAATAAATCTTAATTTTTTTTTCTGTGTGTTTGTGTGTGAGTGTGTATAAAGTATATCCTTGTTGAGTCTAAAGCATATCCTTGACTAGGTGTGAAAAGCCAACAATCCACCTTCATACCATGATGTATATTTTTATCTACTAATTTATATGGGACTAAGGGGTCTAATGTAGAAAAAAAGTATCAATGATTGAGATTCAGTCATACAAATTGAGGTTCAGCTACATAGAGGCAAGGCTGGGAGGCAGTAGATGCTGTGAGGATGGGAGAGAAGAACTCAAGAGAACCCAACTACAAAAGAGATTACAAGGATTCATCCTTGGAGGATCATTTCTGGAACAACAAGGCACACTGGCAGAGGAATCAGCAGCTCAGAGAGAGCTGTGTTTCTGGGTCAGCTATGAGGTTGTTGATTGATCTTGCTGTTTGCCAGTTTGTGTCTGAACTGAGGGATGAACACTTTTGGTGTCAAACCTAAAAGGGTGAAATCCTGGGGGCCAAGTAGCTCAAGGAGTGGAGAACACAGAGGAAAGGGAGCAGATCCCAGTTGGGCCAGAGGTGAACACGAAGTGGTTGAGAGCAGTGAGCTGGCTTCAGGGTGAATGTTGGTGGAGGATAGTGTCTGAGGGAGATCAGAGGTCAGGATGAAGCCCAAGCCTGGGGGAGACCTGAGCCTCATAAGGCAGGTCATTACAGCCTGAGAGAGCATCAGCAATCTGGGGCAGAGTTTCTATGCCCTAGAGTGGCCTGAGAAGAAACACTGAAAAAAGGAAGGGTCCAGGGCAGATGGTGGCTCACTGCAGTGCAGAGGTGGCACTGAGGTAGTTCCTGGGGGAGGAGAGCCCTGACCTCATGGGAGAAACCTCTTGAGAACTCTCTAAGCTCTAAGCAAGCCATGAAAGGTGGAGGCTATTTGAGACCCTGAAGTTATATTTGTGGAAAAGGGCCTCTGCCTGAGCCATAGTTGGGTCTATTAATATAATATCATATGATGTTACAATGAGGTGTCCTTAGTCTTTCAGGCTGTGACTACAAATAACATTATATTTATTTTATTTTATTTTATCTTATTTTATTATTTTTTTAGAAAGAGTTGGGGGAGAGGCAGAGGGAGATGGAGAGAGAGAATATCAAGCAGGCTCCATCCATGTCCAGAGTGTGAGCGTGACGTGGGGCTTGATCTCACAACCTTGAGATCGTGACCTGAGCCAAAATCAAGAGTGAGACGCTTAACCCACTTAACTGACTGCACCACCCAGGCACCTCACATTATATTTATTTTAATATTCAAATGAGAACTCTGAGTTCCTGCCTTACTTGCAGTAAATGTAATTTTGCTTCTCCTCAGGAACTCCTCCTATCTTGTGTCCAAGACTGTCAAGGGTGGCTACTGAAAACCAAAGGCCAGTCCTCCTTGGCCTTGTCTCTACTAAGTCCAGGCAGTTGGGAGTATTGTTTCCTTTGCCAATGAGAGTTTTTGCTATTGCTGAGCAGCCCTATTGGCTGCTGTGGTTGTGGCAGTGGGTGGGAATGTTTCTTCCCTTCCCTGGTGTTGCCCAGCCGGAGGTGTTCTCTTGCTTATGGTGAATTGGATCAGGGGCTTCTCTGACTTGGCCTTAGGGCTAACTCAATGAGGTTCAGTAACATTGAGCATCAGAGAGAAGGCTTTGAGTTCTCAATACTTGCCATCCCAGAACACCCCTAAGCTGCAAATGTGTACAACCCCTTTTTAACAACCTCTAATCTCCATATACCAATGGCTGTAGGTAAGGGACAAAGTGATTCCATCCACTTACTACATCAAGCTTAGATTCTAGTTAAGCTTGTCATGTTGTATATCCCAAAGATAAAGCATTGGAAACTTGCTTTGGATTTATGTAATTAAAAAGAGCTCTTAAAGTGTTCTTTTCAGATTAAAAGAAGTTTTTCCTAAGGAAGACTTCTAGTTTCATAATAGAATATGTGTTGGGGCGCCTAGGTGGCTCAGTTGGTTAAGTGCCAGACTCTTGATTGTGCCCCAGGTCATGATCTCAGGGTCGTGAAATTGAGCCCTGCATCTGGTTCTGCGCTCAGCATGGAGTCTGCTTGTCCCTCTCTCTCTGCTTCTACCCCCCCCCACCCACACTCTTTCTCTCAAATAAATAAATAAATAAATAAAAATCTTTAAAAAAATGTATATGTGTCAGTATTTGTCAAAAGACATTTCACTGACTTAAAAAATATCTTTCCCTGTCCTGGGAACTCTTTCATGTACATAAGACCTCAGTTAACATCCCTCTTTGCTAACTTGTTCACACTGCAGCATAGTATTGGTTGTAGGAATATGTTAAACTCACAGTACACATTGGTCGTAATTCTAGCTCTTCCCCAGATGGATAGCACTGTGAGAAAGTGGATAAAGCACTACCTGGCTTAGAAGACAGAAGACCCTGGATGGGCTGGATCTCTACCACTTACAAGCTGTGTGATACAAAGAAGTTACTTAATCTCTATGGAATTTATAGATGAGAGGGACTTGGGCAATGGTCCTCAAATTTATTCTTTTGAAAATTTTTGTCCATTTCTTAATCTGTAAGTGTATAGTAATGCTATCTTTGGTCGTAGGATATTGTTCTATGTAGTGAAGTACAATTAATACTAATTACAATTATAGTATAACAAGAATTATTTTTTTGGATGTGTACTATTTTTCAGATACTGTAATTTGCATAAGTCATCTTTTTTTAAAAAAAGATTTATTTATTTGTGGGGGGAGGACGGGTGGGAGGAGGGGCCAAGGGAGAGGGGAGAGAAAATCCCAAGCAGACTCCATGCTGAGTGGAGAGCCCAACGTGGGGCTCAGTTCCAGGACCCTGAGATCAGGAACTGAGCCAAAATCAAGAGTCAGATACTTAACCAACTATGCCACCCGGGTGCCCCTGAATGAGTTATCTTATTTAATTAAGGTGTGTATAAGGTGTATATTAGTATATCCATTTTATAGTTGTTAAGTGACTTGTCCAAATCATTTACCTAGTTAGTAGCAGATAAACCCAAGTGTATATGGCTCATATTACGTACATATATTGCATGCAGAAAAATACACAAACCAGTGTTCAAGCATAATTGGTCTGTAAGGAAACAAATCTAAACAAAAATGAATTAGATAATAAGAAAAAAGAGATAGGAATAAATTGTATAGAAAAGAAAAAAAATCATAGGAGAAAAGGCCCTGGAAAACTTTCTTTTTTTTTTTAAAGATTTTATTTATTTATTTGACAGAGGGAGAGAGAGAGCACAAGTAGGCAGACAGGCAGGCAGTGGGAGAGGGAGAAGCAGGCTCCGTGCTGAGCACAGAGCCTGATGCAGGGCTCGATCCCAGGATGCCAGGATCATGACCTGAGCTGAAGGCAGACACTTAACCGACTGACTCACCCAGGCGCCCCTGGAAAACATCTTCTTAGTGACACAAATTGACCAAATACCTTCAGGGAAAAAGCAACAAGATTGATTTGTGTGAATAAATATTGATTTGACAAGAAGTTAGACAAACTAATTATGTGAGTGAGTATATCTACAGTATTTTAAACAAAGCAGCCCCAAAAGCAATCTGGGAAGAAAACTGTTGCTGTAGACAGTTACCAATGTAACTTCTCCATCCCACTAACATACTCTCACCTCTGAAATAACATGGAGAATGACACCTTCACCTGAAGTAACCTCTCCTTCTAGATGTTTCCCTGTCTCTCAGCCTCCATGTTAGAAATCTCACAAGCATTTTGACCTCCTTCTCTCCTTTGAATCCTGTTTGTCACTTTCCTTTTTATTTTGCGTGGATGCTGGGCATTAATGTTGATCCAGATAGACACTTGTTTCTGGAAGCTTGCTGTTTATCGAGGGTGACTTGTTGTTGAGGCTTTGAATCCTGTGAGAACAATCCTAGCCAGTGTGGGATCTTGCTTTGGTCAAATTCTAATGGAATCAGAGCATCATCAGGAGAGATGAAAAGGTCTGCCTTAAGGTTTTAGGGGAGGAAGATGAGAGAAATAATCATAAAGAATTCACATCCGTGTAAGCAATCCCCCCACAATCTATATTTCCTACTGGTTCTTGGAATTGTCTTTGTCTTTTCATTCCTCTGCTTCTGTGAAGCCAGAGCTTTTCTTTCAAATGTCCCCTTTGGTTATTATGAGAGACTGTTCTAATCGGCCTTCAAATCATTCCTTTTTTAGTGCTTTCTGCCAAGTGCTGCCATATTTATTTCCTGACATATGAAGTCATTGTTTTACTTTTAAGTCAAAGACTGTCGTGTATTCTGTGTCCCTGCTCTTTTTCCAAGTCAAGGCCAAGTTCCTCATTTGACAATCCAAGGATCTCCATCAGTTGTTCATGCTTTCCCTCTTTACAGATTTTAGCCTCCATCCCCTCACTTCTCAGTGCCATCCATCCTCCTAATCTAGTCCCATCTGACTCATTATTTCTCTCCCCACAACTATTTATTTCACTGAGATTCACCAAAGCCACATTTGCTTTATCTCTCTTAGTGGGTGTGTGTTTATTTATAGATTTGTTTTTTCACTGAACCATTTGAGACTAAGTTGCAGACATGATACATTACCCCTAAATACTTCAGCTACATCTCTTAAAAATAAGGATGTTCTCCTACACAACCATTATCACATCCAGTAATTCAGCAATGATTCAGTAATATTATCTAAAATGCAGTCCATATTCACATTTCTGTGATTTAGGGGGAAGAAGTTCAGTACAGCTGTTTTTCCCCTCTCCAGGGTATAATTAAGGAATTGAATTGCGTTAGATATTTATGTTTCTTTAGTATCCTTTAATCTAGAACACTCTTGTGTGTTTTATCTTTTGTGACATTTGTATTTTTGAAGTGTTTTGTAAGATATCCTTCTATTTGTATTTGTCTATTTGTATTTGTCTTACGATTATGTCCTGGTTAAACATTTTAGCAAAAATCCTATATAGGTGATATTGATTTGTTACTTTCTTTACTTTTCTTTCCTTATGTCATTCTCTTAGCTTGAAAGTTCTTTCACTTCCATTTCATTATTGCAAACACTATACTCCCTTCAGTTCAATTCAGAAAATTGTTACGTGATCCTTGCACTGTGCCAGGTGATCTGGACATGTGAAGGAAGAGAAGAGTCTCCTTTCAGGGCAGCCCTATGATCCACATCCTCCAAGAAATCTTCTCTGATTAACCCTGCTTAACAGTGATCTTATCTTCCCTGAATTTCTATAGCACTATAGTCTATAAACTGTAAGCTTACTTTGATTAATAATATTTGGCCTTATAAGATGCTGTAATTTTCTTAATGTATGTGAATGTATTGAGTAAGTCTTGTTCAGTAAGACTCTTAAGTTCTCTTAAGGCTGATGTATGTCTTTTACCATTTTTTCTCGTTTGTTAAAGAACTCAGCACTGTGGTAGAGCAAAGGGAAGTGCTTAAGAAACATTTCTGAGTTGATTCTGTTTTTGTGATGCCTTTTTTGTTTTAAAGTCTTTTGCTTCATTTTCAAATGAAGGTAATTCTTGATAGTCTTCTGCATTGAAAAGAAGCTGTGGCATAGATGATACATTAATATATAGCTTTGGAATGCATTAGGTGACCTTTGAAAAATCATCCTTTTATATCATCCTTATTATGTTTGTCTAAGACCATGATCAGTTTGTGTTCCTTGAGTATAAACTTGAACACTGTCGAAAGATAACCAGAGGTGTGTTGAGTGATTCCAATTTTTAAATTAACCATGGATGATCTTCAAAGCAAAAGCAATCATTTAAATCCTTTGTCCACATATAAGATAAAATGGCTGAACCATTATGCTATTCTGTATAGGAATTGCTCTTCTCATGGAGCTATTTATCATCCATCTGTGCATGTTGGTTAAAACATTTTCTTCTGGAAATCAAGGAGATGGCTCAGAATGCAGAGAATTATAATACAGTCAAAATCCATGTTGAATAGAATCCACTGAGGAGGCTGGTATTTTATTAAAGTACAATTTAAATTTTGCATTGTACTTTATTATTTTCCATTAGGGGAAAAACATGTTGACAGTCATGGACCAACTGGATTACTTCAGCTACCCCAAGATCCCAACTATTGCCTGAATCAATCAATTACTAAAAGTAAAGCTTTCATGTATTGCTGCTGGTTTGTTTATTCATTTATTTATTTATTTTGGAACCATCAATGAACAGAGGTTTTGCATGATGCTCTCAACAAGGAGTTTCACGAAGCCTGTCTTTTGTCCCACATTGTGCATCAGGAGCCATTTGCAGGTAACTGTGCCAGGTCATTTGATTGCTGGCCATCTGGTGTAGCCTTGGCCTCTGAGTCTTAAAGCCATGGAGCCCCCAGCAGTAGACTTACCACCCATTCTGGTATAGAACAATCATTTGGCCAACTTTGATGGCTTTTAAGCTGTCAGGTGCCCTCTGGTATGCCTTGACTGCCATGGATTCATCTGTGGTTTGTTTGCTGGTAAATAAACCTCAAGATATTTAATCATATACTTTTGGTCACATCCAAGTTAGGATGTGTTACATTTGCATTTATGGAGTTTAATCATAGAGCAAGTGTGAAAGACTATATGGATACCCAGAATGAATCAAAATAGCCATGTTGAGTTATTTGAGTAAAAGTTAGACATGGTTTTAAGAGCAGTGAGTCCATGGATTGTAATTAGAAGAGTTTAATATTCACAAGGATGGTGTGATATAGTTTCTGAAGGGTTGCCATCACATTTATGCCTAAGAAATATATTCTTCATGAATATGCGCCAAGGCAATATTAATTTGCTAAATGAGATGGTAGTTATAAGGAATAATTAACTAAAATGATTTCAAAGGTTTCTGCAAACAAAACAGGTCATGTAAATAAACCTTCAAATTCGAATGGGCCCATTGATTTAGAGCTCATGAAAATGTGATCATACCTAAAATCTGACAATAGTAAAGGAAAAAATGTTACTCATCCTATACTTTTTGAAAGTTTATGAAACTTCTTACCATTGGCTACATCTCCTGTTCCCTCCCCCCCACCCCAGCCCCATTTTACTGACATGTAATTGACATATATCCCTGTATGAGTTTCGGGTGTACAGCATAAAGGTTTGACCTACATATATTGTGAAATAATTGCCACAATAAGTTTGTTTAACAGGCAGCATCTCATAAAGATACCATAAAAATAAATGGGAAAAAAAGAAAAAAATGTTCTTTTTCTTGTAGTGAGAACTTTTAGGATTTGCTTTGTTAACTTTCCTGTATATCATAGAGCAGCGATAACTACAGTCATTAAGTTATGCATTCCATCCTTAGTACTTATTTATCTTATAACTGGAAGTTTGTGAGTTTGTGCCTTTTGACCGCCTTCTTCCAATCTCTGCCCTTTTCCGCCTTCACCTCTGGTAACCAAAAGTCTGATCTCTTTTTCTAATCGCCTACATCCTTAAGCTAACAGCTGGGAAAGATTTGTGGAAATCCTATTGATTTGTTAAATACTCAATCAACTTATAAGTTAGAAATAAATGTGTATACCAGATTGATATAAATAACAGTTAATTATTTTAAAAACCTGTCCCAATGTATATATATATTTCTTCTCTGTATGAAACCCATTGATATGCAGGCCTGGCATTTAAAAAATTGAGGCATTTATCTGTAAGGTAATTAGTGCATTCCAGTCCTCTAAACTCACCTTTCCTCTACAAAAAGCACTATATATGGGAATATGAATATGTAATATATAAGCTCTTAATTAGCACAGTGGATGAAAGACTGTAAGAAATGGATGGATTCTTATAAACCCTCTAGCTGAAATCTTTATTTTATAGATGAGAAGACTCAGGACCGGATCGCTGGAGGGACCAAGATGTTAACAGTGACAGAGTCAATATTTGCACTCTGCTTTCCTCTGTCTCTGGTCATTATTCTTTTCACGTTCCAAGAGAAAACAGAACATTCAAAATAACTTAATGCTAACTGAGGACCAACTCAGCAAGGAGACAGACTGTCACTTTTGAACTGGGCTTGAAATTTCTTGCTTCCTACACTTTTTTTGTAATGTCAATGACAGTATCTCTTCAGGGCTGAAATGAGTTATTTTTCTTTGCCATTTTAATTTCAATAAAATGTAAGAATGTCTTTAATATACAAACTAAGCCTTTTAATTTAAAATTATCTTTAATTTTAGTATCATTCGAAATATTGCATAGGATATTTAATTCAGCCCAATAAGCATGAACTGAATGATCTTCTTCCATGAGAAGCTCATAATTCACATCTAAGGACTCTTAGATATTAAAAAAGTCTTTGTAGATCCCTAAAAGTGCCATGTGGTATGCTTAGATCATTCTTCCAGTCTTCAACAAACTCTTCCCTTTCTCTCATCCACCACACTCAATCTGTCACCAAACTTGGTTGATTTTTACCTCTTACATATATGCCAATGCATGCTCTCCTCCTTACCCCGTAACTGCGCTAATTCAGGTTGTATCACTTCTGGGATGACTTTTGCAACACCCCCCAGTTTCTTACCTCTTCTCTTAATCCCAGTTAAGCTTTCTTAACATACAAGTTTAATAAGTTAAATTGAGACAGCCAGAGCTTAAACAGGCCAAGTTTCTTCTTAGTGGATGAGGTCAGTAGGTTAGCATCTCAGATACTAGTAACCATTTCTAGCCTGTGATGCCAGAAAATTATTTAATAACGAAAGTAATGGTGGGGCAGGAATGGTCACAGTCCTATGTCATATGAAAATTTTTATAAGGTATCAATTTTAAAGATTAGGCAAATATGGAAACACTGGAGTATTCTTTTAAAAAATATTCTCCAAAAAATTAAAAAAAAAATATTTTCCACCTCTCTTGGCAGATTGTAACCTCTGTGTTCTCTTAGCTTCCTCTCTCAAATATATATGTGCTGAGGAAGCCGGGTAAACCAGATGTCTGGTTGTAGGTGTGGCTCTTTTACTGCTTAAATTTCTTCAAGGCTGTTCTTATGGCCCTTAATGCCTACTGAGAAGAGTGCTTCCATTGGAAACAGGCTTAGTCAGTTTTCCCAATTTGTTCCAGAATAGAATGGCCACAGCTGGTAATCAAGAGTTCAGTAGTATTTAGGGCTCTAACACTTCTTGGGATAAGGGGTAGGCCACTTTTTTAGGCTCTAGTCAGGGACTAAGCTTTTCTTTCAATCTTTTTTTTCTTTTTTTTCCTGAAAAGTTTTTGATTTTATTTCCAAGATCAATTATTACAACAAGACATTTACATGTATTTATAAAAAATGCAGCAGTTGAATTTATAGATCAGAGATTTCCTTGAGTTTGGTCCCTCTCTCAGCATGGTGAGCTGATGTCTTCAAAAGACTTACCCAACTCCCCTCCCTCCCCTACCTGATATATCTATAGATACACATATTCTCTTTTAATCTTAAGTCTTATCCTGTTTTCATGTTGACTCTCTCAATAGGATAAGGGCTTTTATATCTTTTGTAGTTTTGGTTTAAAATCAGCATAGTATCATTTTTGTAAAGCTACACCTAAAGTTTGATAAATTAACTTTAGAGGTGACATGGTTCATATCTGGTAGAAATATGGTTTGTATGAAATATGTAATCCTCATTGTGCAGGACATTAAGAAAGGCATGAAGTTAGCTTTTTGCCAATAATCTTTGTAACAAAGAGCTCAGAGTGTGGTCCTGTTATTTGAATTTTCCCTACCTTATGGTACGTTGTTTAGTACTATGATAGAGAATAGTTAAGAATACTGCAGATTCAAAATCATTTTTGTACAAAGTGAGGCTTAGATCTTTTGAAGAAAAAAATATACACAAAGGTGAGAGAATTGTAATATCAAACACTCAGAATCATTCAGTTTTATATACTATGTGAAAACTAATTGATATATTTAATTATTTTATTTTATTGACTGTAGAAAAAACAAGTGGTGAAGGTGGCTAAAACATTAAAATATTACTGCCTCTCTATATTTGCACCAAGAAGATCTTCTTGTTTTCATTTATTAATTTTTGCTTTGTGGTCTTCTTGAAAGGAAAGCTTTTGGCTAATATGCTTATATTATTTGGAAGAGTTCTGTGTGCTCCAAAGGATGTTGGAAAGACTCTTTTCCAGCATCTGAGTTAAAAGATAAATTGTTTTTGTAATAATAATAGTATTGTAAAAATTTTTATAGTATTTCTGGAGAACAACGAAGAGCGGTGTCTATTACAGTATTCCAGTGGAGTTTCTAGCAAGTGTAATTGTTCCTATTTTGTAGAAAAAACAAACTATGTTAAGTCAAATTTATCATTAATAGCCGACTAAACTCTACTCTCAATTTTAAGTAATTGTGCTAAGTCTGCTGTTGCAATATGAATATATTTTCTCTCTCTCGGATCCCATGTGGTTCTTTCTTCCCATTGTGTCATATACTTGGTTCCAGTCATGCTGTCTTGAGCATACCAAACACTAGGTGAACATATAGTAAAGGAGGGCCAGTAAGGGGTAAAAGGTGGGAGAGAGGGAGGAAGGAGGGAAGAAAGGAAGGAAAAAGGAAGGAAGAAAAGTAGGGAAGAGTCAAGGAAGGGAGGAAAGGGTGGAAGGACCTGCTCCTTACTAGCTATGAGGACGTTTGCCTGAGCTGCTGTTTTCTTATTTGTAAAATGGGGGAAATGATACTTAACCTTTTGTGGTTAATCAGGGATTACCTGAGAGAACATTTGTAGAATGTATAGTATGGTTCATTACTTTCTTTTTAATTCTTTCTTTGAAAAATTCTATACTTCCTCCAGAGATCTTCCCAAGCCCAGTTTGGAAATCCCAAGACCTCAGCATATAGATACATAGGTTACACTACACTAAATTGAATTTTAATGTTCTCTCGATGGCTTCCTTTTGATCTTTCACTAGGTCTGTGTGGTGTGCTAGGAAACCATTTCCTACCTCTTGGTCATTGACATCCTATTGGTAGCTTGAAATTGGCCATAGAAATTGCCAAACCTATTTTTCCTTCAGCTATTGTCGAACATTTACCAGCATAGCACTGTCCTATAGAGGCCCTTGGGTATGGGTAATGGGTATCCCATTGGTGTCCCCTATGAGAAGTCAACACTTATAGGTGGTGGCAGCATTGATTTGATTAGTAACAATTAGAAATGAAAAACAAGTGTATGGCAAAGATAAGCCAAGGAATTCAAGGAGAAATATATAGTCATCTCTGGTCTCAGAAATAACTGCCTTTTTCGTCTAGACAATTAACAATATAGGTATCTAATTTTTAAGCATGTAGATTATAGATTTATTAAGGATGACTTACCTTATGTAATGTTCTATAATGTTCTTACTATATGATTAAATATTTCTGAATATCTTGTTTTTTCTTTGATCCACTCATTCTTTTGAATAATCCATTTTTGGCTAACTTAATACTTTACATTTTAACAAAGGCTAACTCGAACATTCTTATCAGGCAGATAAGCAGTCTATGTCTTTGACCCATCAACATGAATTGTTAAAAAAAATGTATTTTACATTTCGATTTATTGGTGGATAAGAGTTTTATTTCTTCTCCTACAGAAGGATAGATGGAATATTTTTTCCTCTTTATTCCTCAAGAGCCTTTTAAGCATAGAAAAGTAGTGGACTGATTAGTAAAAAATCCTCAAAATTCCTTGCCAATTAAAAAAAACCCCACAAATAAGACATAAAAAAAAAAACCCATTAAACTTATCATCCTTACCTATACTTTCATATGTGTAATACTTCAGCATTTACACAGCGCTTATAACTGAGCATTAATGATACCATTTATTAAGCACTCACAGGTGTCAGTTTTTCAGTGAAGCGCTGTACATATCCTATTATGTATGTATGTATTTTATCTTCACAACAACCTTAGGAGATTTCTAGATGAGGTATCATAATATTCCCCATTTTACAGATGAGAAAACTGAGTCTCAGGGTTATTCTGATCTGCTGAGTAATCTAGTTCCTAGATTTGCAAAACTCCTAGACATTCCCTTTGCTGCTGTACAGAGTTCTGAGCAGGTTCTGCTTTTTTCTAGCTGTGTGGACTTGTGCAAGCCACTTAACCTATCTTTGCTCATTTTACTTACTGTAAGATGAAGATAATAACCCCACTTTACAGATTTATTATGGCTGTTAAAGGTCATAACAGGTGTGTAGTGCCCACTGCTTAGAAGTGCTGAACAGAGGCTTTGTACTGTTATTCTTGTCATGGTGATTATTACAAGATGTTTTCCAACAGTAACCTTCCATTCTCATTTTACTTCTTAACTTTCCATTAAAAAATATATTTTAATTGACTGAAGGAACTTAGGTGGCTATAGTAACACAGTTGTTTCACATTTCACATTGTTAAAACACACCCTAAGGTGACCCTCAGTGAGTCATGCCTTTGTATAATCCACCCCCTTGAATGGTGGGTAGAAGTTGTAACTTACTTCCAGCAGATAAGATTTGGCAAAAGTGATGGGATGTCCCTCCAGCTGGCCCTTCAGCATCATGGACAGGCTGTCATGTTGTGAGAGACCAAAGGAGAAGGCCACATGGCATACAGACAGCCTCTAGGAGCTGATGGTGGCCACCAGACGACACCCAGCAAGTAGGATAGCAACCTCAGGAATGGGATATTCCCATACCACATGAGCTTGGAAGAGGACCTCAAGCCCTAGAAATGAATGCAGCCTGGCTGACCCCATAATTATAGCCTTGTGAGAACCTGAGCAGAAGACCAATATGCTGTGCCCAAACTCCTGACCCCCCAAAATTACCAAATAATAAATGTCTTTTTTTTTAAGCCACATTTATTACCACATTTGTGGTACTTTGTTATGCAGCTGTAGGTAACTAACTGATAGATGATGCATCTATTTCTGAATACCTGTCTAACTTTGATCCATTTTTGCCACATTAGTATTAGAGATTAAGGTATATCTTAAATTTCATTTGTAATTAGAGCAAAATAAAAGCTAGTTTTTTAGGTTTTTAAAGGGCCATTAATAATTTTTAATTATCAACAAATTTAAAATGTGAGTGTGATTATAGAGCTAAAACAAACCCTTGTAGACTCAAAGTGATGTTAGAGTTTCTCAACCCTTTTATTTTATAAATGAGAAAATTGAATCACCTTTACACTACATTCCATTACCTCTATGAATTATGAAATTCTCACTGAGATTTTTCTTACCTCACTAAATGAGATTTCCAACAAGGTTTCAAAGGATGTTGAAACAACATTCCTTATATTTTTTATTTATAGGAGGGAAGAAATGCCCAAAGTTGCTCTGTACAAAGAAAATACTTTAATGTTAACAAGAGCCCTACCCATTATAGAAGATCACTGATAGTTGCCAGAGTGGAGACAGGCCTAGAGGTATCCAAGAGTCATCCATGTCCACTGGCTGGTGCCATCAGTCGTGCTCTTCCTCTTCTCATGGGCTATCAGTGGGTTGGCTTCTGATTTAAGATTGGGTGACCCAAGTTTAATAAGTTTACTTGTGTGTCTACTGCAGAGAATGCAATATTTAGTTAAGTCATTGACTGATGCCGATAGAATAAGTAAACACTCTGCATCTTCCCATTTAAGGTCTTTCCTCAGTGATCTGGCCTAATTTACTGCTTCAGTTCTGTGACACTCTGCTCCAGGACTCAAACTTTCTTTTCAAGAGAGACTGGTCTTGTCATTTCCACCTTTGGGTTTTGGGCACGCAACTCTCTACAAGTTTGAACTCTGCTTTTCCTTCAGAGAGGGAAGTTCAAATCTTCCATCTCTTCAATGGGGGCTGCCTCTGCCTGTCTCAACACACTGGGAATAGTACTGAAATCACACACACACGCACACACACAGTCATACCCGTGGCTCCCTAAACAGACTGTAAATTCTTTGAGTTGAGCAAAGAGTGTCATATATCAATTTTCATCCCCTGCAGTATCTAGTAATGTGCCTTGATAAGTATTAATTTGATGTTTATTAACTGATTAAATAATTGGTTAGTGGCTGATGGACATAATTAGAAGGATGATAACAGGAACTTATCACAGTTGATGGGAACTAGAGAGTTGGTAAAGACTGTAATTAGAGACCTAATAACAGGAGTATATTGGGAAAGGGGTACTGGTGAACAGGAGGCCACCGGGGAGGAGTGACAAGAGAAGAGGCATTGAGACTGTGGCAGAGGGAAGGTCCCTGCAATGGCATAAGGCTGTGTGGTTTTGGGATTGGGGGTATAGGATAATTCTTTGACTAGGAGCAGAAAAATATGTTGTAGTTTGTACAGGATATTTTCCTCTCGTCCATGTTGTGTCACTATAATGTCCTTGACTTATACTCCATCACGATTTCAGAGCATTTTCTTTTCCTCTTCCTAACAGTAAACTTAAACCCTGGTTTCCAGACCCAGAGTGTTAATTTGAAGATAATGAAGATAATAGAGAGCTAAAATCTAGAAAAAAAAATTTTTAAGGCATACCTTTCTGGAATGAAATGATATGAATGTGAAACTGAGTATCTCTAATTTAAAATGTGTTGATTATTGCATGTTTAATTATTTTAAGCAGGGATTGGGAAGACATGGAAGTAATTAAGTGGTGTGGAGACCAGGTGAGGAGACACAAGAAGCTACACTCTCCTTTAACTGTGCATCTTGTAACAGAAGACTTTCCTTTTCTTTTGTACTTATGTTTTTTTCTTCATTTCCTTAATTGAAAAGATCTATCTTTGTTACTATGGAACATCATTCTGGTTTTAACTCCAACTTGTAGGGGTCATTTGACACAGTGTCTGACCCTCTAAGCCCTCCAAGTTGGGTGTTAATACAGACTTAATAAGCATCCTTTTTTTAAAAAAGATTTATTTATTTAAGAGAGAGGGAGGGCATGGGGAGAGAGGCAGAGGGAGAAAGAGAAACTCAGGCAGACTCCATGCTCAGTGGAGAGCCCAATGCAGGTCTTGATCCCAAGACCCTGAGATCATGACCTGAGCCAAAACCAAGAGTCTGATGCTTACACAACTGCACCATCCAGGTGCCCCAGCAGCCTTTGTTTTTTCATAATGCAAGTCACAGTTCCACATGCTAGTGGTAGCAGGTCCCAGGTCCCTGGTTCCCTTGCTGGATGTCCCTTAGTAAATTGATAGCTCTCCCAGAGCTGCACACACCTGTTCTGCCCGTAAGGATTGGAAGTGCCTGAGTGCACTCAGTGAGTCTTGGTAAAAACTATCCCTTCTCACGTTCATAGAGCTTTATTTGTTGAGTGTTACAATTGTGATGAGCATACACATTCATGAGTCAGAAATACTCTTTAACACCCTTTTTATTTACTGTGTAAACTTGTGTAATAATAATTCAATAATTTGTGTGTTAAAGAGCGCATCAACCCAAACTCTCCAAACTACTTGGGACTCTTTAAAGTTGATATAACATGTGTTTAACTTACTGTCTATATAAGGGACAGATGGATGCACAAGCTATGAGACCTTGGGTCAAGTTATTTAGCTTCTTAGATTTTCATCTATCTAATGAGGACAATAATAACATTCACCTCATAAGATTGTTAGGTGGATTTAGTGAGATAATATACATAAACTGCTTAGAACAGCCTGGAATATATGAATAGCATACACATTTTAGTTGTTGGGTGGTCTGAAATGGTCAGTGTTAATGTGACCATTCTTGGTACTGTATTTGTTAACTGAGGCATAATTTACATGCAATAAAAATGCACAATTTTAATTGTGCAGGTTTTTTTTTTACTTTTGACATCCATGTATGCTTACATAATTCACACTTCAACTAAGATATAGAACATTTATGTCACCCCAGAAAGTTACTTGTGCCCCTTTGCAATCAAACCCTGTCTCCCAGAGGGAAAAAAAAGATTCTGATTTCTGTCACCAGTGATTAGTTTTGCCTGTTCTAGAACTCCAAATGGGTGAAATCGTAGAATATGTACTCTTTTGTGTCTAGCCTCTTTTCTGCAACATATTTTTGACCTTCACTTATGTTGTTGCAGGTGTCAGTTTGATCCTTTTCCTTGCTGAGGCATATCATAGTACATGGATATACGATTTGTTTATCCAGTCTCCTTTGGTTTATTTCCAGTTTGGGGGTTCTTATGAATGAAACTGCAATGCATATTCTTATATACATCTTTTTGTGGATATATGTTTTCCTTTCTCTTGGGTAACACCTAAGTGTAGAATCGCTAAATCAGTAGGTAGGCACGTGTTAGAGGTTTTGTTTGTTTTGTTTTGTTTTAGAGAGGCGGAGAAGAAGGGCAGAGAGAGAGAGAATCCTAAGCAGGCTCCACAGTCAGCACGGAGCCTGATGTGGAGCTCGATGTCATGACTCTGAGATCATGACCTGAGCAAAACCAAAAGTCAGACACATAACCGACGGAGCCACCCAGGCAGCCCGGCACGTGTTTGCTTTTTAAGAAGCTATCCAACAGTTTCCCAAATGGTTTTGCCATTTCTGTATTCTTACCAGCGGTGTATGAGATTTCCAGTTGCTTCATGTTCACACTGATTTCAGCCATTCTAGTGGGTGTAAGAGGATCTCATTATAGTTTTCATTTCCATTTCCCTGTTGACTAATGATGAGGAGCTTCTTTTCATGGGCTTACTGGCCATTTGCGTATCTTCCTTTGTGAAGTGTCTATTCAGATATTTTGCGAATTTGTAATTGGTTTGTTTGTTTTTGTGTTTATGCGATTTCAATACTTGTTAACAAATTCTTTGTGTACGTACAGGACATTTACTATGTATTTATTCCGTTTGTCAAAGGAAGGAAATCACTGCTAGAGTGGTTTACTTGTCCTCAAATAGACTCAGTAAAGTATCAATACCTTTGTTTTAGAGTTTCACACCAAAACCAGAGCCAAAGCAGGTGTTGCTACCATCTGAGAGTGATAATCATTTGCAGATGCTACATATGGTATTTCTACTAACTCAGATCCTACATTATGTAGTTCTCTACATTTTTACACTTTTGTGACTTAATCATTTCCTTCCTACACTTGTTTTAATTGGTCTCTTCAAGTAAACACAATCCCTTTGAGAATATGAGAATAATTAGTTTCTATGAATTGGGTATATGCAACAAATTTTTTTTAGGTAAGGGGAGCAAATGTCTTTTGGGGGGGAGTTATTGCCTTCTATGTACAATAATGTAGCTGTGAAATTTGAATGCTTTCATTAGCTTATATCAGGGTCATTATAATAGTGACAGCTAAGAAATGTTAATACATACTTAGAAAATGTGTTTGTTAATGGTTCTCAGGCAAAGACTGTGACAGAGCTGCCCTTAATTCCATAAACATAAGGCGTATTAATCCCTTTAGTTGACAGGTGCTTAAGTGGGCAGATTGGATGAGTAATTGGGTTGTTCTCCTAATCCTTAGCTTTGAATATAAATGAGAAATATCTCGATATTTTTATTTGTCTTCAGTAATGTCTTCTAATTGATTTATTTTAAAATGAGCTGTTTCTGTAGAATGGTGATTTCTTTTAGCATCTGTTGTTCATAGGAGAGGGGTTACAATTACAAAACATTTCTAAAGGAACATACCTTTTAACACTCAACTGTGTTTCTAGGACTGAGGAAGTCATCCTCCAGTTATTTCTTTTTTGTTTTTGTTTTTTAGTTTTGTTAAAAAACATTCAGATAATTCAGGAAATAGGGGTTTGGGAGTGGTGGTGATAAAAAAGAGGGAAGTCATGGGGTGGGAGTTGGGGGTCAATTATTTCATTTTAAATAACGTTATTTTAGGGGAAAAACAACTATTCCCTAGGAATAAGATGAATTCCTTTGGAGGCTGCTCTATGCCTTATATGTCCCCAGGATACAGTTCAGTTATACTCTGTGACCCAAAAATTTTAAGATAGTTTCCAAAAGAGTCTAATGTGCTCTCAGGAGGCAGTGCTTGTCCTGG
Source organism: Phoca vitulina (assembly GCF_004348235.1). Classification (NCBI taxonomy): domain Eukaryota; kingdom Metazoa; phylum Chordata; class Mammalia; order Carnivora; family Phocidae; genus Phoca; species Phoca vitulina. The sequence continues at coordinate 14,223,195 of NW_022589708.1, read as the reverse complement.
AAAGACCTGGCTCAATATTCCTTTTTACTTGATGACAAGGAGAGAAATTACTTAACATTTTAAAGAGTGGGCTGGTATATTTTTGAACCTTTTGTTGCAGTCTCTCATCTGTCAGCGTGATGAAGGATTGGGGAAAAATTTTAGAGTAAGTAAGAATTGTGGCATGAGAGACATTTTGTGGAGCACATAGGAAGCAAAGTTTGGAAGGAAAAGTTGGGGCGGTCTTCAGTGCCAAATCAGGCTAACCAGCCAAGAAGCTCGCAAAAGGTCAGTACCTTAGCAGCAATGGAGTAGGCAGCCCCTCACAGCAAAGCCAACACGAGTCAGGGAAGGACAGTGAAATGCTGGCGAGTGAGGTCAGGTAATGGAATATAGTATATCCAGAGAGACCCAAGGGCAGAAAACATCTGAGTAGCCCAAATTTTGTTTTGTATTTTCCCCCAAGTTTAAGTGTCTTTCTATGTTTTGCATCCATATACACTACCCTTTGTACAAACATTTGAAAATCTAGTTCATAAAGACATGTAAATTTTTAATTAGTTAGCATTGGTTATGTTAACAAATGTTGACGTTTTATTATGGGGGGTGGTGAACAATATGAAGGTTTTACTATATGTGGAAATACAATGTTACCATGTTTGGTCATGGTTGATGGGAACTCCTAGAAGGAAGGATCCATATATCTCTTCATTTTTGTACCTTCTGGATCTAATAGTGCTTTGCTTCTAGTAGATACACAAGGAACATCAATTAATGGAATAAAATCAGATTTATGAGATTTCTACCAGACTTGGGTACTTCTTAATAATGATCTTTTTTGATGGGATGTGACAAACCCCTTTTCTTAAATAGTATGTACATCCAACAGTGTTGCTACATTTTTTTAACTCCTTTGCTGGTATAAATTACCTTCCTAATGCAGAAAAAGATTACCTATGGCATAGCAAATCAAGAATCTTTGGAATGATTTTTTCCATTGGTGTTTAAGGCCTGGAACACAGAAAGGGACATGTTTGGAAATACAATGGGATTTCAGAGGATTATTTACATTTTCTTGCAAGTGCCTTTGGTATGGTGTTTAATTACTTTTTTTTTTTTTTTTTTAGAAAAAGAGCAGGTATTTATTTTAACACATCCTAGAGAAAGAAATAAAATTAGCACTGCAAAGACATAGGTGCAGTGATATTATTTCTTAGGATGAAACCAAAGCCGGTACAAATTAGATTAAATACTAAAATAAGAATAGTACAGATAAGAAAGGTGAAATATAAATATTAACATGTATAAACAATGTATTATACCATGTTGTAGATGTTTATAATCCAGAAAATGGTTAGGACAAGTATGATACCTATAAAACCAGATACCAGTTAAGATAGCATAACTATGACTCCCGATGCTCTCCTTGAGCCACATACTGGAGGAGGAGCCAGGATATCTGGTCTTTTTTTTTTAAATTATTATACCTTCCTGTTTTTCTTTTTTTTTTTTTTAATTTTTATTAACATATAATGTATTATTTGTTTCAGGGGTACAGGTCTGTGATTCATCAGTTTTACACACTTCACAGCGCTCATCATAGCACATACCCTCCCCAGTGTCCATCACCTGGCCACCCCATCCCTCCCACCCCCCTCCAATCCAGCAACCCTCAGTTTCTTTCCTGAGATTAAGAGTCTCTTATGGTTTGTCTCCCTATCTGGTTTCATCCTGTTTCATTTTTCCCTCCCTTCCCCTATGATCCTCTGCCTTCTTTTTCAAATTCCTCATATCAGTAAGATCATATGATACTTGTCTTTCTCTGATTGACTTATTTCGCTTAGCATAATACCCTCTAGTTCCATCCACATCGTTGCAAATGGCAAGATTTCATTTTTTGATGGCTGCATAATATTCCAGGGTGTGTGTGTGTGTGTGTGTGTGTGTGTATAATGTGTGTATATATAT
>NW_022589708.1:14220153-14221148 GCF_004348235.1 Phoca vitulina | reverse complement strand
TATTTTCAACTTTTTGAGGAACCTCCATACTGTTTTCCAGAGTGGCTCACCAGCTTGCATTCCCACCAACAGTGTAGGAGGGTTCCCCTTTCTCCACATCTTCGCCAACATCTGTCATTTCCTGCCTTGTTAATTTTAGCCATTCTGACTGGTGTGAGGTGGTATCTCATTGAGGTTTTGATTTGGATTTCCCTGATGCCGAGTGATGTTGAGCAGTTTTTCATGTGTCTGTTGGCCATTTGGATGTCTTCTTTGCAGAAATGTCTGTTCATATCTTCTGCCCATTTCTTGATTGGATTCTTTGTTCTTTGGGTGTTGAGTTTGATACGTTCTTTATAGATTTTGGATACTAGCCCTTTATCTGATATGTCATTTGCAAATATCTTCTCCCATTCTGTCGGTTGTCTTTTGGTTTTGTTGACTGTTTCTTTTGCTGTGCAAAAGCTTTTTATCTTGATGAAGTCCCAATAGTTCATTTTTGCCCTTGCTTCCCTTGCCTTTGGCGATGTTTCTAGGAAGAAGTTGCTCCGGACGAGGTTGAAGACGTTGCTGCCTGTGTTCTCCTCAAGGATTTTGAGAGATTCCTGTCTCACATTTAGGTCTTTCATCCATTTTGAGTCTATTTTTGTGTGTGGTGTAAGGAAACGGTCCAGTTTCATTCTTCTGCATGTGACTGTCCAATTTTCTCAACACCATTTGTTGAAGAGACTGTCTTTTTTCCATTGGACATTCTTTCCTACTTTGTCGAACATTAGTTGACCATAGAGTTGTGGGTCCATTTCTGGGCTCTCTATTCTGTTCCATTGATCTATGTGTCTGTTTTTGTGCCAGTACCATACTGTATTGATGATTACAGCTTTGTAATAGAGATTAAAGTACAGAATTGTGATGCCACCAGCTTTGCTTTTCTTTTTCAAGATTCCTCTGGCTATTCGGGGTCTTTTCTGGTTCCATACAAATTTTAGGATTATTTGTTCCATTTCTTTGAAAAAAGT
>NW_022589708.1:14218980-14219753 GCF_004348235.1 Phoca vitulina | reverse complement strand
CTGAGATTAAGAGTCTCTTATGGTTTGTCTCCCTATCTGGTTTCATCCTGTTTCATTTTTCCCTCCCTTCCCCTATGATCATCTGCCTTCTTTTTCAAATTCCTCATATCAGTAAGATCATATGATACTTGTCTTTCTCTGATTGACTTATTTCGCTTAGCATAATACCCTCTAGTTCCATCCACATCGTTGCAAATGGCAAGATTTCATTTTTTGATGGCTGCATAATATTCCAGGGTGTGTGTGTGTGTGTGTGTGTGTGTGTGTGTGTGTGTGTGTATAATGTGTGTATATATATATATATATGCGACATCTTGTTTATCCATTCATCTGCTGATGGACATCTAGGCTCTTTCCATAATTTGGCTATTGTGATCATTGCTGCTATAAACATTGGGGAGCAGGTACCCCTTTGGATCACTACATTTGTATCTTTGAGGTAAATACCCAGTAGTGCAATTGCTGGGTTATAGGGTAGCTCTATTTTCAACTTTTTGAGGAACCTCCATACTGTTTTCCAGAGTGGCTCACCAGCTTGCATTCCCACCAACAGTGTAGGAGGGTTCCCCTTTCTCCACATCTTCGCCAACATCTGTCATTTCCTGCCTTGTTAATTTTAGCCATTCTGACTGGTGTGAGGTGGTATCTCATTGAGGTTTTGATTTGGATTTCCCTGATGCCGAGTGATGTTGAGCAGTTTTTCATGTGTCTGTTGGCCATTTGGATGTCTTCTTTGCAGAAATGTCTGTTCATATCTTCTGCCCATTTCTTGA
>NW_022589708.1:14218408-14218880 GCF_004348235.1 Phoca vitulina | reverse complement strand
TTGCTTCCCTTGCCTTTGGCGATGTTTCTAGGAAGAAGTTGCTCCGGACGAGGTTGAAGACGTTGCTGCCTGTGTTCTCCTCAAGGATTTTGAGAGATTCCTGTCTCACATTTAGGTCTTTCATCCATTTTGAGTCTATTTTTGTGTGTGGTGTAAGGAAACGGTCCAGTTTCATTCTTCTGCATGTGACTGTCCAATTTTCTCAACACCATTTGTTGAAGAGACTGTCTTTTTTCCATTGGACATTCTTTCCTACTTTGTCGAACATTAGTTGACCATAGAGTTGTGGGTCCATTTCTGGGCTCTCTATTCTGTTCCATTGATCTATGTGTCTGTTTTTGTGCCAGTACCATACTGTATTGATGATTACAGCTTTGTAATAGAGATTAAAGTACAGAATTGTGATGCCACCAGCTTTGCTTTTCTTTTTCAAGATTCCTCTGGCTATTCGGGGTCTTTTCTGGTTCCATAC
>NW_022589708.1:14053891-14218308 GCF_004348235.1 Phoca vitulina | reverse complement strand
TTAGATTTATTCCTAGGTATCTTATGGTTTTGGGTGCAATTGTAAATGGGATCGACTCCTTAATTTCTGTTTCTTCTGTCTTGTTGGTGGTGTATAGGAATGCCACTGATTTCTGTGCATTGATTTTATATCCTGCCACTTTACTGAATTCCTGTATGAGTTCTAGCAGTTTTGGGGTGGAGTCTTTTGGGTTTTCCACATAAAGTATCATATCATCTGCAAAGAGTGAGAGTTTGACTTCTTCTTTGCCAATTCGGATGCCTTTTATTTCTTTTTGTTGTCTGATTGCTGAGGCTAGGACTTCTAGTACTGTGTTGAATAGCAGTGGTGATAGTGGACATCCCTGCCGTGTTCCTGATCTTAGGGGAAAAGCTCTCAGTTTTTCCCCATTGAGAATGATATTTGCTGTGGGTTTTCCATAGATGGCTTTTATGATATTGAGGTATGTACCCTCTCTCCCTACACTGTGAAGAGTTTTATCAAGAAAAGATGCTGTACTTTGTCAAATGTTTTTTCTGCATCTATTGAGAGAATAAGATCGTTCTTGTTCTTTCTTTTATTAATGTATTGTATCACATTGATTGATTTTGTGGATGTTAAACCGACCTTGCAGCCCAGGAATAAATCCCACTTGGTCGTGGTGAATAATCCTTTTAATGTACTGTTGGATTGTATTGGCTAGTATTTTGGTGAGAATTTTTGCATTCATGTTTATCAGGGATATTGGTCTGTAGTTCTTCTTTTTGATGGTGTCTTTGTCTGGTTTTGGGATCAAGGTAATGCTGGCCTCATAAAATCAGTTTGGAAGTTTTCTTTCCATTTCTATTTTTTGGAAGAGTTTCAGAAGAATAGGTATTAATTCTTCTTTAAATGTTTGGTAGAATTCCCCTGAGAAGCCATCTGGCCTGGGCTCTTGTTTTTTGGGAGATTTTTGATTACTGCTTCAATTTCCTTACTGGTTATGGATCTGTTCAGGTTTTCTATTTCTTCCTGGTTCAGTTTTGGTAGTTTATATGTCTCTAGAAATGCATCCATTTCTTCAAGATTATTTAATTTGCTGGCATATAGTTGCTCATATGTTCTTATAATTGTTTGTATTTTTTTGGTGTTGGTTGTGATCTCTCCTCTTTCATTCATGATTTTATTAATTTGGGTCCTTTCTCTTTTCTTTTTGGTAAGTCTGGCCAGGGGTTTATCATTCTTATTAATTCTTTCATAGAACCAGCTCCTAGTTTCGTTGATCTGTTCTACTGTTCTTTTGGTTTCTATTTCATTGATTTCTGCTCTGATCTTTATTTGTCTTCTCCTGCTGAGTTTAGGCTTTATTTGCTGTTCTTTCTCCAGCTTCTTTAGGTGTAGGGTTAGGTTGTATATTTGAGCCCTTTCTTGTTTCTTGAGGAAGGCTTGTATTGCTATATACTTTCCTCTTAGGACTGCCTTTGCTGCAACCCAAAGATTTTGAACAGTTGTGTTTTCATTTTCATTTGTTTCCATGAATTTTTAGGTCTGCTGCCAATCTAATGTTTCTACCATTGTAGGTCACAGTCCTCTTGTCCTGAGCTGCTTTCAGGATTTTCTCTTTGTCTCTGAGACTTGTGAGTTTTACTATTGGATGTCAGGGTGTTGACCTGTTTTTATTGATTTTGAGGGGTGTTCTCTGGACCTCCTGGATTTTGATGCCTGTTTCCTTCCCCAAATTAGGGAAGTTGTCCGCTATAATTTGCTCCAATATACCTTCTGCCCCTCTTTCCCTTTCTTCTTCTTCCGGGATCCCAATTATTCTAATATTGTTTTGTCTTATGGTATCACTTATCTCTCGAATTCTTCCCTCGTGATCCAGTAGTTGTTTGTCTTTTTCTCAGCTTCTTTATTCTCCATCATTTGGTCTTCTATATCACTAATTCTCTCTTCTGCCTCAATTATCCTAGCAGTTAGAGCCTCCATTTTTGATTGCACCTCATTAATAGCATTTTTTACTTTGACTTGGTTAGATTTAGTTCTTTTGTTTCTCCAGAAAGGGTTTCTCTAGTGTCTTCCATGCTAGTATCTTTATAATCGTCATTCTGAACTCTAGTTCTGACATCTTATTAATGTCCATAGTCATTAGGTCCCTGGCTTTCGGTACTGCCTCTTATTCTTTTTTTTTGAGCTGAGTTTTTCTGTCTTCTCATTTTGTCCAGAGAAGAATAGATGAATGAGAGAACAAAATGCTAAAAGGGTAACAACGACCTCAGAAAAATATACACTAAACAAATCAGAAGAGACCCGAAACTGGGGGGAAAAGAAAAAAAAAAAAGAATATGATCAGGCTGGTGAATAGAACAGAGCCACACACTAGATTTTGTGTGTATTTTGGTCTGTTAGAAGAAACTGCCTCTCAAAATTTTAAAGAAAGAAAAGGTTACATATATATACAAAAATAAGGGTAAATACGATGAAGGGGTGGAATATGACTGTAAAGATGAAAATTAAAAAAGATTTTAAAAAAGGAATTGATAAGATAAGAAATTGGTTGAAAAAAAACGAAAAAAATTTTTAAAAGAGAGAATGTCATCAGGCATTAGACTAGGACAAAGTCAGACACTAGATTTAGGGTATATTTTGATCTGTTAGAAGAAGGTGTATCCCAAAATTTTAAAGAAAGAAGAACTTATATATATATACAAAAAATAAGGTTAAATACAATGAAGGGATAGAATATGACTGTAAAAATGAAAATTAAAAAAGATTTTTAAAAAGGAATTCATAAGATGTTGGTTGAAAAAGGAAAGAAGAAAAGTGAAAAAAAAATAGGAATAGAAAAAAATAGAGAAAATTTTAAAAATTAACTTTGAAAGACTAAAGAATCATGGGAAAAAGTCATAAATTCTATGTGCTGTATTCCCCTAGCGTTGGGGTTTTGCCATTCTCATTGATGGTAAACTTGGTCTTGGATGGATGTTCTTTCTTATCTTCTGGGGAAGGAGCCTGTTGCCGTGGTTCTCAAGTATCTTTGCCAGAGGCGGAATTGCCCTGCCCCTGCCTGTCCAGGCTAAGTAATCTGCTCGGGAGTTTGCTCTCGGGAGCTTTTGTTCCCTGCAAGCTTTCCATACAGCTTTGGAGGACGAGAGTGAAAATGGCGGCCTCCCAATCTCCGCCCTGGAGGAGCCGAGAACTCGGGGCCCGCTCCTCAGTGAGCCCCCAGAGAAAAGCAGTCAATCACTCCCATCTCTCCGCTCTCCAGCTGCACTCCGTGCTCACCCAGCCTGTGACTGAGCGTTTCTAACTCTGGCACCTGACCCTGTTTGGAGTCTCCAAACCCAGCAGATCCCTGCGGTGCACTCCCGCACTACTCCTCTGGGGAGAGGAAGGGGGGTCTCCCCAGATCTGCCACTTGTTGGGTCCCTGCTGGGAGAGCAGTGGCCCGACTGTGCTGCGGATCATGGTTTATGGCAACCCCGAGCTGAGAGCCCGTGCCTCAGCTCCGTCTCTGCAGCCGGCTTCCCCGCTCCAATAACTGGGAGCTCTGCCACACTCAGGCACCCCCAGTCTTTCTGTGACTCTGAGGGTCCTCAGACCACACTGTCCCAGTGAGGGTTCCACCCCCCGCTTAGCCACTGGAGCGATGTCCCTCAGCGGAGCCGACTTCTAAGAGTTCTGATTTTGTCTCTGCTGCTCTCTCACTTGCCGGTAGTGGCTGACGGAGGCCCCCTCCCCCGCCATCTATCCTCCCGTATATCACCTCGGATTCACTTCTCCCCACGTCCTACCTTCCAGAAAGTGGTCGCTTTTCTGTTCAGAGAGTTGCTGCTATTCTTTTCTTCGATTTCCTGTTGAGTTTGTAGGTATTCAGAATGGTTTGATCCCTATGTAGCTGAATTCCTGGGACCAGATGAAATTTAGATCTCCTAATCCTCTGCCATCTTGCTCCTCCTTGTTTAATTACTTTTTAAAGAGATTCAAATTCAGAAACTCTTTATAGCTGAGATTTAGACCACTTTACTTTTCCAGCAAGAAAGGGAACCTTTGAACTTTGGAAACTTAGAACTATAGAAGTGAAAATTCTCGTTTGTTCACTAGACTGGGGTTTTATTCACTTTTCAGCTACATGGTTAATTTAGTTTCCTTGGAAATTTGTTTTCCTTTTTGCCCTAGGTGCCACAACTTTTTAAGGAGCTGGAATACTAATGGAATACTAATGGAATACTAATACTAACTGTTGTGTTTATTTTGGATTAGTTCAGTTTAATTAGTCTTTTCTAATCAGTTTTATATTTTTACTCAGACATTAATCTGGTATCACACACAAGATAATTATGACAGCTTCTTAATATAAAAAAAAAATTCAGCTAGCACTTCAAAGAGTATAGGACCTTGTACCATAATTCTTAGGCTCAGTGATATCAATTTCTTCCTTCTCAAACCCTGGTGAATACCACCATAACTATTCCTGTACATTTTGCTTAGCTTCATGAAATCATGGTACTTACTTGGCTTTCATACTGAAAATATCCATGCTCTCCATTAATAATAAACTGGAACACTAGAGTGCCATGTGTATCCATCTTGCATTGGAACTTTGGAATTAGCAGAATGTTTTGTCTGTCATTTGCATTTCATGACCAGGGAGCAGTTCAACCCAGACAAATCTTATGGGGAGGTAGGAACTGGCTCTGTATTCATTCTCAATTTTCTTTGGAATGACTTGATTTTTTAAAATGCAGCTAGTGTTCTTTTTAGGGAACAGGAATTGTGAACTGTAAAAGAGCAACATCAACAACTTATTTAAGCATAGCATGTCTTCATGCCCTCGGGGGTGGGTAGAATGTACATCTTTGAGTTAGATAAAGGTACATATCAGGGATTTAGAATCTTCAGTTGGCAGAAGTTACTCTAAATAGGTTTTTGATTTGGCAGAGGCTATCCTCTTTTTGGGGGATGTTGTGGAGAAATCTCTTCCTCTATTGACTCATTAGGTCAACATTCATTAAACATTTTCTGCAGACAAGATACACATACAACTGTATGTTTGAAACGTGGTATTCTTGTTTTCAGTGGGAGCTGCATCCTGATAATTATTCTCCATTTCAGCTTCTACATATTTGTATTAACATTCTACAGTGTAGTCATTTACAAAAAATTGCATTTTTCTTATCGTATTCGATTTTAAATCCAGGGAATGTCTTTGAAATGAATATATTTGTTAATATCGAAACTTAATGCAATAATTTGTTAATATTGAAACTTAAAATATTCTTTGTGAAATTTAAAGCTTAAAAGGAGAGAACTACTTACATGTTTCTATCAATTTCATCTGATACACCATTTATCTCTTAGGTGATAAAGCCTGTATGTATATTTACTTCTACAGGCAGTATACATACTGGTTAAGATGTTAAACTTGGCTTTTGGATAGATTGGGACCATATTTTTGCTCAGCTATTCACTGCCTGCTTAAATTTAAGCAGCTTTTTGTTTGTTGTTTTGTTTGTTTTGTTTTTACTGATGAAATGGGAACCATGATAATATTCATCTTATAGAATTGTAATGATAAAATGAGCAAGACCCTGTAAAGAGCCCCATATAGAGTACATATTAGAGGCTCAGTAGATGTTCATCTTTTATATCCCATACCTGGGACAGTATGTTGCCCATGCTCAAAATTACTTATTGAATAAACAAGTGAGTGCATTGAGGTTCTGAATACAAAATTGATTTTGAAACACCTGGCTGGGTAGATTGTATTCACTTTGGTAATCTGTTACACATATCCCTGAGTAAAGTGCTAATTACTTGAATCAGTAAATAAGATTTTTGATGACCTAGCAAGATCAAGAGACTGTGCTAGGTGCTGTGAGACATACAAATAAAAGAAGAAATTGTCCTTGTCCGTAAGGAATTTACATTACAATTACAGATGGGGGATAAGACCTGAACATTTGAAAAGTTCAAGGGTAATATTGAATTTAAGTAACAAGTGAAATGATAAAAGGAAATAAGTCTCTAGTAAGTAATAGAGATAATAAAAATCTTAGGTGTAAATTAAAATTTCAAGTCTCTGGATTTAGGGAAGATTGTTACAACTCAAAGCTTTAATATTGAGAATATTTGGGATTTTTAGCAGTTTTTAATACTGATAATGGTAAGTATGTCCTATTCTTCCCCCAATATTCATATTTCAAAGTAGGTAGTATAAATATAAATTGTAATATTGATGCTTCACCACATGAGGACCAACACTGCCAACAGTTGGATATACAAAAATGGATGAAAAATATTCTCCAACCTTGTAGCACATTGCACAAACATACATGTAGCTATGATATGACATGCAATATGATAAGGCCATTCAACTAACATATCCTAGAGTAGCTATGATATGACATGCAATATGATAAGGCCATTCAACTAACATATCCTAGATGAGGAAAGAAACTGAGTGTCATTTGTAGGTGCCTTTTTTTTTTTTAAGATTTTATTTATTTATTTGGCAGAGAGAGACACAGTGAGAGAGGGAACACAAGCAGGGGGAGTGGGAGAGGGAGAAGCAAGCTTCTCGCTGAGCAGGGAGCCTGACGCGGGGCTCAATCCCAGGACCCTGGGATCATGACCTGAGCCGAAGGCAGACGCTTAGCGACTGAGCCACCCAGGCGCCACCCCCCCCCTTTTTTTAAAGATTTTATTTGTAGGTGCTCACTATTGAATGGTAATGGTTTGCCAAGGATGCAAAGGTGAAAAAGATATAGCCCTGACCTTGAGGAGGAGGGAGTCTAAAGTAACAGGCATACAGATAAACACAATATCCAGACTAAAATGCCCTAATCGAATTTTGTACGAGTGCTCCAGGAGGCCAGAGGGATGTGCCACTTGAGCGGATATAAAAGAGGAATGAAGAGAATCGGCAAGAGGGTTCTGAGTAAACAATAGTGGCCTCTAATGGGGAAATCAGGGGAAACTTCATGAAGGAGGTTTTTGAGTTGAACATGGAAGGGAAATTATCTCAGTGAATTCCCCAATATTGGTTCATATCTGATATGTACAGCATCAGGTCTGTGTGGGGAATCCTGGGCAAAATATTCCATGCTTATATTCAGCCCCTAACATTGTATCCAATCATATCAGGAGCTAATAAATATTTGGTTGAATAAATAAATATTGCATTTACATTGTGCACTAACAGAAGAGGCAGGGGTTAGAAAAATGCTGAATAGCACCCCTATTTCTCATTTATCTTTGTATCCCCTACAGGGCCTAATACAGTGTCTTGCACATTGTAGGTGCTGAAATATTTGTTAGATTTATGACCGTTGGGTGGGGGTGGGGGGTATTGATAATTAGGCTTATGTCAGAGTTTTCCCATGGCTGATGTATCAGAGCATATGGTAAATTTCAAAATGTGTTAGTCATTGTGGTACTGGCCCAAGATGAGATACAGATCAATTAAAAAAATGAATAAATAAAACAATAAATAGGAACTTCTGTTTATTGAGTGCTCCCAAGTTTACATGTACTGTGATAAGCATTTCATATAAATCATCCCTAATCTTTAAAATGATCTGCAAGTAGATCCAACTCTGTTTTGTAGGTAATGGAATCAGATATCAAGAAGTGAACTGACACATTCAAGGACACAAAATCAGTAAGACCTGAAAATGAGTCTAGAAACAGAAGGATCCTGAAAGGAGCTATTACACAAAAGAAAATAGGCTATGATCATGTGGTCTTAAAAGAAGTACAAAAATAGAGATTTATTCAATAAATAGGAATAAGGTCTTAATTTTAGTGGAAAGAGTTCCATTCCTACCTGAAAGAGTACTTCAGGGTGAATGCCAAATGGAGTACAGAGTTAAATGTAAAAAAAAAAGAGAATAAAGAATAAAGAAATTACAAAAGTACCATAAGGTTGATATTTTCCTCATATGCGTAGGTAGAAAGACATTATGAATAGAAAAAGGAGCAACAATGAAAATAATGGTGGATTTGACTACATAAATATGTATAGCTTCCATAAATCAAAAGAATAAAAGAATACCATGCACAAAATTGAAAAGCAAATGACAAGTTGTAAAAAACACTTATAAAATATGCATCAAGAGATTAAGATCCATGATATAATACTACATAATACAGTATAATATAATATAGCATAATATAAAAATGTCTTACAAGTAAGAAAAATACAAATTTCCCATTTAAAAATGGGCAGAAGAAACGAAGAAGCAGTTTTCCAAAGAAGTACACATAAATAAGCATATAGAAACATGTACAACCAAACTGATACTCAAGAAGTAAAATTTAAAGCCATAATGAGATGCCTCATATTATCTATCAAGTTGATAATGATTTAAAAAACAAACAAAACCTTTGTCCTGGGGAGAAGTTCTGGGAAAAAAACCACAACCCTCTAATATACTGTTTGGATATTTGTTGATAGTGTAACCTCCAGCTGTGAAAAACTGAAAACAAATCTATAATAGAGAAGTGCTAAATTATTGTTTGTTAATCATAATTATTGTTAGCCAAATTATCCCAATTATATCCAGTGGAATATTAGTTAACCACACTTAGTTATAATATTTAATTATACAAAAAGTGCCTTATATTAAATAGCACATACATAAAGGATAATATCACTTTGTTAAAATAGGAATATAGATAAATAGAAAGATTGGAAGCAATGCATTTAAATGGTAACCATGGTGGTCTAACTTTGGAAGATCATATTTTCCAAATTCACTGTAATTAAGGAATGGTAGGAGAATAAAGCAATAATTCTTTTTTAAAAAGTAGTGAGAGATTCTTAGCTACACAGTTTGAAGTTTACTGTGAAGCTTGGTGTTCATAGCTAGTAATGGGGATATTGCATTTCCAGAGTAAAGTTCTTCAACCCCGTTATCAGAGAATACACAAGTGTATTAGGTGATATGTAAATGTAAATGTCAAATGTGATAGAAACAATAGGACTAGGTGAGAAATGAAGGGGGGTGGGGGGTGTGTGGGAGGAAGAAATAGAGTGACCTGAAGTTTCAGGGTTAGGGCACAGGGGAATGAAGGAGCTCTTTATACAGACAGGAGAAACCAGCTGGGATGCAGAGAAGGATTGGTGGTATGCACAGTGCATGTATGAGGCATGTCTAAGAAGGGAGGGCCAGGAGTGCACTGAAAATGTCTTCAGGGCCTCAGAAGAAGATCTAGATTGGAGATAAAGATTCTAAGTCAAGGGCGAGAATGAGAGCACATCCTGGGAGAGTTTTTGTGGAGAAAAGAGGATGGCTGAGATAATGGCGGGCAATGTTGAGATTTAGAAAATAAGATGGATCGAGAAGATGCTCAGAAAGATGATCAGGTGCAGGGGTGCCTGGGTGGCTCAGTCGGTTAAGCATCTGACTCCTGATTTTGGCTCAGGTCATGATCTCAGGGTCGTGGGATCAACCCCTGCATCAGGTCCTTGCTCAGCTTGGGGTCTGCTTGTCCCTCTCCCTCTGCTCCTCCCCCACCCGCCCCCCCTCAAATAAATAAATAAAATCTTTAAACAAAAAACAAAAAACACAGAAAGATGGTCAGGTGCAATGTCCAGACAGCTAAGAGGAGAATCAAGAGAAGCTATTCTAGAATCATAAAAAAGAGAATTTCTGCAATAAGAGAGTGTTAAAAGCCACAGAGGAGATTAGTGAGAAAGATATTGGATGGTTTTGATTGGATCTCTTTCTTTCAGTAATTTATAGGATTTCAATAGAAACGTCTGCAACTCAATTTGAAGTGGTTGGTCTTTATAGGGAATAAATCCCATTAAAACCTGCAAATTTCCGTTTTGAAATATGTTTTTGCATATGTAATATATACACATACATAGCAATGTAAATATAAGCCTTAGGCATAGTGTTGGAGCAGTATTTATGGAATGAATAATTGAACAAAAGTAGAAAAGAAGGAATATAAAGGGACCCCTTGGGCACTATCCCCTCTTCCTACCTTTTTCCAAATCAGTCTGGCCCTCTGTTACTTCCTGTCTGCTCCTGAGGGTGGAAATGGACTGCCTTTGTTTCAGTCACAGAGAACATGACCATCGTAACAATGTCGATGCAGGGACACAAGGCTGTGTTACCTGGCCCTCTCTCATTGGAAAGGCCTTTTGGGAGGGGTGCTTTCTGTGTTTTACTGTCATTTTCAGCTGGCATTGTTTTTAATTAGAATTTGGGATTCCAGCCTCAGACTCAATATTGTTTCACCTCTTCATGAATATTATTCATTGGTTTGTCCGAGTGTTTCTTAAGTTTATGAATAATAGTACCTTGAACACATCTGAAAATCAAGTAGTCTGGAAATCAAGAGAGAGGGGGTCACAGTGTAGAGTTTAATTGGTTAAAGCACACAATGTTATCTTTAGAAGAGCAGAAAATACACCGGTACCACTGTGGCATGAAGGATAATCTTAGTAAATGTGGCCAGAGAAGAAATTGGGGTGAAAGAGATAGGAAACCAATGCATCATTTTATGTAGTATCTCTTAAGAATTTTCAGGCTATCCATTAATTCTTGCAGAATATTAACAGGAGAACTTATAGAGGATATTATGGCAAAGCTTAATTTTTAGAAGAAAACTTTACTATTTGATTTCAGCAGCATCCAAGTATCTGCTGCATGTTAGATTTTGTTTTGCTTTTCAAATGCTTCTTGAATTTGCTTATAAAGGTTACAGGTGTGCAAATAATATAATATTTGGTGGCTATTGAAGGCTTGAATATATATCATGTGATAATTGTTATGATTTGTGTTTTGGGTCTCTATCTCCTAAGATTTGCAAACATTATCAGTCTTGAACTTACCAGCTAATGATGCCTAATATAGTTGTCCTGTGAATAACTTTGATTACTGCTGCTCTCTTGCATTTATCTTACCAAGATCCATGGTGGAGTTCCTTTCTTCTTCTAGCTTTTTGATGAGATGAAGAGTAGATCGTTGGAGCTTAGGTTTCAATTATGAATGCGTATCATGTCTGAAATTATGTTAAACACAAGCAACAAAGTGTTACATAAATTAAACTGGACAATAGCCAAATTTCTTTCAGAGGATGGCAAAGTCAAAACTGAGAAAGAGGCTTTCAGTGCCTCTTCAAACCCATACGGTGAGTTTTGCTGATTTTGTTACAGTTCTAAAATTCTTAACTAATGGCCTTGTTTAGTCATATCTTTAAGAAAGAAGGTATTCTAATAATGCACTTTAGGAGATAAATTAAAAAATAAAATAGAATTTTCACATAGATCAGCCCTGCAGAAAGAAACTTGATTTCATTGTGGTTTACTAAGTATTAAATAAAACAATTGAGTTTTAGTGGTTTTTATTCATATTGCTCCTTAGCTGATTAGAATAATGGAATTAGGAACTTTGAAGAGATCTTAATATCCTTTAGCCTGACCTTTTAATTTGTATATGCAAAATATGTGGAGTCCAAAGAGGTATATTTACTCAAAGCCAAATTTTAGCTAGCTTTGTGATTTCAACTTCAACTCAGATTCCTAGATTTATATTCTAGTTCTCTTGCTCAACATAGTGCTACTTCTTGCTAAATAAATATGGGCTTGTTTTCATTTTGCACAAAATTGACACGTAGGTGTTTTAAAAATGGTGTATTTTATAAGAAATGATGGAGGCTTTCTTAGGACACTGTGATATTTGAGCAAGAAATTAAAGTCGCTGGCCCTTTAAAAAAGAAAATACCACCACCAAAACCCAAAACATGTCTTGAGGGTTCAACATATTTTATTTTCCTAAATTTAGCCTTCTTAGTTATAATAATTAACTCCTCAAAAAGGTAGATTTAAAAATAGGATATTTTACACATAACTGAAAAAATTCAGGCTAGGCTATTTCTGTCTTACAATTATGGTTCTTTAGGGAATGGAATGACCTGCTCAACCATTTTGAATCTTCTCACTGTGTAACATTAATCAGAAAATTACAGTTCCTGAGGGAACTTGTCTGGGAACATGATGTTCAGTACAGATGGGATGGGAGCAGATGAGGAGCAGGAGGGAGGTAGAGTCATCTTACTCCTTCGCCCGGGAAATCTCAGGCATCTGTGAGGAGCCCCTAAGTCGTGTTGATGTAGAGGACACAGTATAACACAACTCTTAAGCCTCCTCTAGCCCAGTGATGCACTTCCATTACCCTCTTGCTAAGCTATAACAATTTTCATTGCCTTTTGGTGGAAAGAAAAAATAAAGTGCTCTGCTTTTATTTGGAAGGAAGGGCACACCATTTCCTCACTCTGTCTTTGCTGGTTCTGCCTAATGAAGCAGCTTCGGCACCACGTGACTGGAATAGCCGGAGTTGGGGAAATAAGACCAGCTTGCGTATTGGCACAGAAGACCTTTGATTGGCTTTAGAAAATAATGGTTGATGTTCTCTGTGGATCTTGCAAGGAAATCTTACTGAAAAAGACATGTTTCATTTATGCCACTTCCTTCTGTTCCTGGCAGCCCTGCAAATGATCTGGAACAGGTGGGCATACCAATAAGCAAAGAATGTGCTTTATAGCCTGTCATCCTCCACTTATCTTAGTTTGATGAAGATATATAAAGGGAGGATCACATTTGTACTTGATCTTGTGTTAGGAATCTGTAAAGCACTAACAAAATAAAAAGTACAATTTCTCTTTGGTAAGTTAGTTGACTATTAAAATTGAGAATAATTTTCTTGTAATTTCACAGTACAGTTTTTCATTGATGGCAGTCATCATTTGGGGCAGGAAAGGGAGAAGCAGTCTATCAAAAACAGATAAAGAAAAGCCACCCCACAGCCTGCTGTTTCTGCTATTTTGGATGATCGAGCTTGTGCGCAAATGAAATCATGACAGATTCATTTATATGAAATGGCCATTGCTGATCTCCTTGCCAGAAATGAGATTGCTTTTTTATTTAGGAGATTTGCAGAGCAGTCCTTAGCTTTTTTAGTTAGTGGCAAAATGGCACCTGGCCAGACTGCCTCTTCTGGTATTGCCAGTATCTTGGGATGCAGGCATTAAAATGTATTTGTAGTCAATTGAAAGAAGAATGTTTCCATTTAAGTTTTTTAATCATTTGCATAGTTGGGTTGGGGGATTCCCCATTTAGCCCAGTACGAAGATTAATAGCTGCAATGGTATCAGTTTTGCAGTCGATGAGTGTAGAGTTATGAAGAAAAAGACGACAACACAAAAAACCTATGGATGATTTTTCATTAATGGTATTTACTATTATTGATCATATCAGACGTACTTTAAGTATTTTCATTGTTGGTTACACAGGCCAAATTTATTGAGCAACTGAACTCAATAAATTGACTGATTGGAGAACATAAAGGTATTTGGTAGCCACAAAGAAGAATCCTTTAGAACACTAAACTAGCCAAGCGTGTTTTTGGATAGCTCATTTACCAATTTCCACTGTCCCCTAGAGAGCCTGCCTGCTTGCTTATCATAGGCTAACCTTCTTGCTGCCAGCGCACATTCAGAAATTCTTAGCAAAGACAAAGGAATTAGAAGAATTGTTATCAGATAAGTGAATATATTTTGCAGTTTTATTTTGCAGTTTGCTTCTGTTCCCTTTTCTTACTGGTGCTAGCTCTTGGTGTGTTCAGTGGACGAATAAATTTATTCATTTATTAGACTCCGCTACGTACAAGGTACCCATGTTAGGAGCTAGGGCTTCAGAGCAAAATTAACAAAGATCCCTGCCCCATTGAGCTCACATTTGAACACATTGCTCTACTTCATAGTCAGTTGAGAGAGAGAAATCAGTGAAGATAAACACATCAAGTTTAACTACTGATGAAGCTGATTGGAGAATGTGGCTTTGAACTTAGCAGCCCAAAGGGGTTTGCTAATTAATATTTTACTCCTTTTACTAGACTTTAAGGTTCATGAGAGGTGAAGCCATATCGGTTTTGTTGACCACCAGCTGTATACAGCCAACATAGTGAAAAGTAATATAACATCATGTAAGTTATATATATATATGTGTAGATGTAAAATATAATCTATTTTATGTTCATATAAATATATTTATATATGTATATATAGTCAATTTTACCTTATACATAATTGTATGTATGGACTATATACATATATATATAGAGAGAGAGAGAGAGAGGGAGAGTCTTCTCATTATTTGTGGTAGTTGTGTTCTATGAAGTTGCTGTGAACGCTGAATTAGTGAATACTAATTACTCCTAGGGGAAATGCAAGTTTAGATTCCTGCAAGCCTCTGGTCACACAGCAGTTTCAACTGATCAATACACAGTCTTGTTTTATGTATGTTTCTGTTTAAAGACACATATTTAATATCTATTATTTGATTCATTAACATTGAACTCATGGCCGAGTGCGCTGTAACTTCTGCCTGAAAGGAAGTTTATCTAACATGTGTATTTTCTCCATAAGGCACATCCCAGCCTTCTTGCACTTAGGAACACCAGACAGCACTTGCGCTCTACGCTTGGGGACCATTTTAAGCAGCAAAACTACCAAGAAAAAGCACAAAAATGTAAAAAACATGGCACTAAATAGAGCGTGATAAAGACACTTGTTTGCACTATGAGAGCTGAAACAAGAAGGCAGAGCAGAGTGTTGCCTTGTTCAACCTCAGTTGGGAATGTGCCCGTCGGGCGACTCAGAATTGTTGCTGCTCTGAGCACGTGGTCCGAAAGATCACAACGGCACTATGAGTGTTGATTTTGGTGTTAACAAATACATTTTAGCGAGTGGGTGATTTTGCACATGTGGAATCTGCAAATAATGAGGATTGGCTTTATATGTAGATACAGATTAAATTACACCTTCTGTCTTTCTCAGTGAGTTCTGAGCTGTGGATTTAGCTCTGGACCAGTTGCAATTCAAAGCTGGGAATGCAGTTTCCGGCTCAGAGCAGGGAGGCGAGATAGGCCCCTCTCCCTAAGGGCTGGGTTCTGCAAGGCAGACCTCCTCTCTCTGCCTTTAGCTCAGTAGGCATCAGAAGAGATGCGATGCAATGACTCCATCAGCCCCAGTGCGCCTCCCGACCATGTCCCAACAATGGTGAATACTGAGCTGGAGAAGAAATGGCTGGAACAGAGGACACAGACAGCGATGCATGTGCAGAAACACAGGAAAAGCGTCTGTCAGAACTCCACCAGGAGGCAGCGTGGCCTCGCTCTCTGTTTTGGGCCAGATTCCTGTTTCTGGGCTGTAACTCCAGGCTTTGCTGAGTCACTGCACACTTAGAAGCCTGCCAGTCCCGGCCACCTGAAGACCACATCCTTCCCAGCTGACTGGCTGTCCTTTCAAGGACACGGGACCTGACCCATTGCCCTGGGAGCCTAAAGTTCAGCACCAATGCATGGAGGGCCCCCCTAAATACCTTTTTTGATTAACTGTCTTCAGGCTTTTTACTGATTTTTAAGTTAGACTTTTTTCAAGTATCGGTTGAATAGGGGGATGCCTAAAATTCCTTTATTGAGGAGGAAAAAAACCCTTTCATTCCGAAATACAGCAGCAAGGAAGAGATCACAGAAATATTCATTTGTAACAATTTAGTGTGAATGCTTTTCCCTTAAAGTGCAATTAGTCAACAAATGCATGTTATTAATTATGAGTTTCTTTTCTATTTTGATGTGAAACCATCCTTCAGACATCTGTAGCAAAAGGACACCTTAATATACTGAAAAGTGTAGGGAGAAAATGGAACAGCCAATTCAAAAAAAAAAAAAAAGTAAATTTGACTGGTTTGCATTTGGTGGGGCCTGGACAGAAAATATAACTGAGTTCTGTGGCATAGTATTTACTAAATAAAGCATCATCTCTGCTTGGCATGATATTTTGATGACAATGACAGAGAGAGAGAGAGGCAGGTAAATAGATGAATTTGTATGAGAACGTGTTTTAGTTTCTTAGCACAAAGCGGGTGGCTTAAAACAATAGAATACAGATCTGGAGCCTAGACGTCCAAAGTCAAGGTGCCAACAGAGCCATGTCCCCCTGTAACATGTAGGGGAGAATCCTCCCTTGCCGCTTTTAGATTCTGGTGGTTGCCAACCATCCTTGGTTTTTCTTGACTCATAGAGACATTATTCCTACCTCTCTGCCTTTACTGTCGCCTGGCAGTCTTTTGCCCCACGTGTCTCTGTGTCCACCTGGCATCTCCCACTTCTTCTGACACCAGTTATATGGAATAGGGCCCATTCTAATGATCTCAACTTGATGACATCTTCGAAGACCCTATTTCCAAATAAGGCACACTCCCAGGTCCCAGGAGTTAGGACTTCAACGTATCTTTTTGAAGATGAGATTCAGCCCCATCACAGCGGGGTGAAGGGACGATTTTCGTCCTCCATGAAAATCTTGGAATTAACTTTGGGGCGCAACCTTACAGTCACGGATCGTCTCTGGGCTTCTCCAATTCTCTCCTGCTGGGGTGTTCCTCAAATTCTCGAGCCAGCAATAGCTGCCATCTGCATGCCCTGGAGTCATGTACTCTCACCAACTGCATTCTGGCAAGATGGGGGAACAGTGTTGGGAATTACCTGATGAGCACCTGGATTTCTTTGAAGGGATTTCCAATACATCTTTGAGGAATAAGAGGTCACATTTTTTGTGTTTGGAAGCATCCCCGTGTTATATCTACTTTCCTGAAGATCTTTATACATTTCCCTCTTCCTTATCATCCATCCTTTATGCCATCCGGGTTCTCTATCAGATTCACGGTTGACTGAATCTGAATGCACTGTAATGTAACACGCAGAAGGACTCTACTGGGTGAGAAATTTTCATTTGAAAAATTTATCTTACATGGTTTAACTATTTTGCCAGTGTGGTGAATATTTGGGAAAGAGCTATCTTTAGATCAACCAATACACTTTTTAAATATTAAAAACAGTTCATAATTGATGATCAAATATGTACGAGTATTGGATTTATGACTGTTTTATCACAACAGTGCCCATGTTTGCACTTTTCCTGCCTCCTTATGTGATGTACACTGATAGAGGAGGTCTTTATAACCTAGGTATTTTGTGCTTTTCACTTATAAGCATGTTTTTCATTTGGTTTGGGAAACAGTTCTGCATAGTCAGGGGGTAGTATAGTTATTCCAACTTTGTCAGGAAGGAATAAAATTGAGAGAGTGTGAACTGAGATTCACCCCCTCAGGGAATGAGAATGTGTTTTTTTGTTTTATTTATTTATTTATTTATTTATTTATTTATTTATTTATTCCTTCATTCGAGAGAGTGGGGGAAGGGCAGAGGGAGAGAGAGAATCTTAAGCAGGCTCCATATCTGGTGTGAAGCTCTGCATGGGGCTCAATCTCACGATCCTCAGATCATGACCTGAGCTGAAATCAAGAGTCGGACGCTTAACCGACTGAGCCACTCAGGCACCCTGAGGATGTGTTTTGAATCTTGTTCTCTTAGCTCCAGTTTGGCCTTCTTTCCTACCCCCTATCACTTTCTTTGCAACTTAACCTTTGTTTTTGTCCCACTTTTTAGAAAATTTAGCCACATCTGATTTACTCTTTGTGATGCTTTATTGAGAATTTCTGACCAATACTAGACTCCATTATGTTGACTCCACTGGAGGTTATTTGCAGTGGAAATCAGAGTTGCAGAAGACAGCTAGTCACAAACATTAATACTGATTACCATTGAATTATTAAAACCCCATTTCTTTAGTTGTTGCACAGAGGCACCCCTTGTGTAGGTTGGCTGTAAAATTAAGATTGTTTTATCATCATTGATAGAAGAGAAGAGGGAATTAGTAAAATATTAAGTCGTTCATTCATTCACGACTTTTTCTCTCCTCTATGGAGAACTTTAGGGTATTATCAATACCTCAAATTCTCAGGGAAGGGAGAGGGACCATACTGCTATATAGTCTGTTTTAGTTGGATTGAAAATCTGATCATAATACTCCCTTATTTAAAATATTTCCATTTTACTCAAGATGAAAACCAAGTTCCTCCTTAGCGTGGTATTGAAGGCCCTTTATGATCTGACCTCTGCTACACTCAATGACATGCAGTCACCTGAATGCGCCATTTTCCTTCTCACCTTGGAACATGCTGTTCCTTCTATCTGGAAAGACCTCTTTGCCTGATTCACCAATCATTTGCAATCATCTCCTTAGGTTCTGTTTTAGTAATCTTTAGTAAAGGTGTTCCTAACGAAACAAGGAGAATTGATGTCTTCCACCTCCATGTTCCCAAAGTATTTTTCATACAGCTCTAGTAAAAGAGTCAATGTATTGTTTATTTCTGTATAGATTTTTCCATAGTAGATTGCAAGCTCTTTGAGGTCAAGGAATAACATTTTCTCATTGTCATATGTCTAGTTTATAAATCCGGGTATTGGTTGAGTGCCCCCCTCTGGCACATAGATACATAAATGTTTATTAAATGAATGCATGCTTTCATGCCTGGGCTCATTTTCTCCACAATTTGGTTTTTCATATTTTTATATAATTGTTTTATCATTCGTGAAATAATTATCACCTCCTTCTGAATATATTGAATGTTTCATGCTTCCCTGAGTAATTCTGTTTCATTTTAGTACTATTTATCATAGAAGTGTTTTTGTAATTAAAACAAAATCACAACACCCTGGATATAGACTCTTTGCCGTGCACTTTCCGCCAGGGAGTGTGATGGCAGGCTGTGCCTTGCGCTCCCGGCCAGACTACATTAGCGCATAGCCTGCACATTCTCTCAGCCAATGAGCCCACTGCACAATTCTGAGTTGAGTGGGTTCTGCAACACATGTAGTTTGGTCTGGAGTGTTCTCTCTCTTTGTCACACAGTTTGTACTGTGGCAAACATCTCTGCAGAGCAACAGTGTCCTTTTTGATGTTGAAATGTGGGTTTTATAGTGGCTTAAAAGTCCTCCAAGTAACGACCTAGGAAACAGAGGATAATCTTTATCAGGAAATTAGGGATTGGTAGAAGTCCCTTGACGTTAAGGAGGGCATATATACATCACTGTGGACTGGGGAGGATGTTCAACAGAAGATTGGAATCTAGAAGAAACTATGGTGGAAGGTGTGTCATGATTCCAGGAGACTTTGAGGAGGATGAAGGAGCAATTGTCACTGTGTGATGCATCTCCACTGGGGACAAAGATATGACTTCAGGTCATGTGAATCGCACTGGAGCTAATTCTCTTAGGGCTCCGATCGGGGAATGCACCTCCCCATCCCCCCATCCTCATTCCTATTCTTAAAATGAGATGTGTATTTACTCTTAGAGTTAAATGCAAAATAGCAAGGCATGTGATAGAAAGGATTCTTAGCAAGAGGTAATAAAAAAATAAATACTCCCATTTATCTTCTTTTTAAAGCATGTTTTCTCCTTTTTTCTTGCTTTTTAAAGCATTTGGTCCTCCCACCTAGCTTATATAATACTATCATAACATTGTAAGTAATATACCTGTAAGGTGGACATTAAAGGAGGCATGCATATTTAAAAGTAAATAGCACTAAAATGAAATAAATACATAATTGAAACAAAAGTCTTCAGTGGACAATAGAGAAATGGCAACGATTTTTCCTTTCTTATTTTTCAGGACTCTGTATAGTTTCCCCAAGGTTTATTGGATTTTGGGAAAGTGGTCCTCCAAATAGAATCCATGAATCTGCAAACCCTGCTTTCTTTAAGGATGAAGGTTCCATTTTCATTCTGATATTTCACTTTACATCAAAATGGGCTATTCATTCATTGACAGTCACTCAGTTTTTCAGATTCATTCATTCCCTCATTCCAAAATTTTTTAGAGAATGTCTTGGCACTGTTATGGGCCCTGGGTCTAAAAAAAAAAGAAGTCCCTTCCCTCAGTGAATTTATTTTCTAGCAGGGAGGACAGGAAACAAGCAAATAAACAGCACGTGCTCTCAGGGAATGAAAAGCAAGTGAGAAATAAAATGGGTCAATTGCCTGGAGAGAATGCTCCAGGGGTGGGATAAGGGTGAGTCTGAGATGCGGTGGATGGCCGAGGCCTCTGGGGACGTGACATTTGAGCACCTGGATGAAGTGAGAGTTCCAGCCATTTGAAATTCTTCAGGAAAGCACTGCAGGCAGACGGAACAGCAGGTGCAAAGGCTCTTTGATGGGGGCCCACGTGGCAAGTGTGACGCCATCATGGCTGGAGCAGAATGAAGGCTGGATCTTGTTGGCCACTGTAAGGATTTTATATTTTATTCTCCCCTACGATGGTACACTTCAGAAGACTAATCTGACATACATTTGACTGGCTGCTGTGTCGAGAATAGACTACAGGGGGTGAATAACGTGAAGTTAGGGAGGCCAATTAGGAGGCTACTCTGCAGTACTGCACAGTAACACAAACTGACTTCATTCCCCAAACATGCAACGGTATCTTGGCTGCAATAATCCAGATTATTCACATGCATTAAGTACTCTAAGCCTGTTACTCCAATTTTACACTTCATGAAGACTGGAATCAAAACTACCACAGGGACCAGTCATGTTCATATTACATGGGTCTGTTTCCTACAAAGCATCATCATTCTCCAACGAGATCAGTATTATGAAATTCAATTCCAATGACCACATTTATTAAAGATAAATTTTTTCCCACCGTTGACATTCTCTGACCAATGAATTCTGGCAGTGGAATCTTTCCAATTAAAATTAAGACATTTTGATTTATATTCAATTTATACTCACTCTTATTTTGATAAAACGTGAGTTCAACCAATTCTTGTTTAGTAATTATACCTGTAAATGCTTTCGATTAATTGGTTTCCAAACACAAAACAATAAAATTGTTTAATAAATTAAGAGAATGATACTCTCTAACATCATTTGCTAGCATTCCATTTAGTAACACAGTACACATTCAATGGGCACATCCTCATGTTCTTTTGACAAACATTCTTCTCCACAATGAACTTGAAATAAACCCTGAAGTGATAACCATAATAAAACAAACATAATATATGCCTGTCCGGAAGATGATGCCTCTCACTTTGTTTTCATTGAGCAACACGTAGGATAGCTGCTAGTAACCTACTCTACAAATCAAAATAATGCACAAGTGGGTTATGTAATTCTGGAATATTATTGTGGTTGCATTGTCGTTTGGCTGGTGTGAGCTACCCACGTGAGGCAGGCGAGTGGTGGGTCTGAGCACCTGTTCTGGAGAGAGAGCCCACAGAAGACAGAGGTCAGGCTCTGCCTTTTAAGAAGCATGTATCTTTGGTAAAGGACCTATTGAAGCCTCTCGTTTCTCGGCCAAATGGAATAAACATGGTACCAGCCTGTTAAGATCATTGCGAGTATTAAATAGCTAATATGTTTAAAGCACTAGAACAGCAAACATGGCAAGCACCAAATAAATGGGAGCTTTTATTACTATATCCTGCAGTTTGCTGCCTGCAGCCTGGAAGAACTTTGCCGTTCTTCTTTTGAATGAAACTTCCTATAGAAATCTCTCTTTGGCATATATGAGAAAGATCTGCCGAGTCCATATATGGCTTTTCAAAGACAAAATGTGTGCCATAGGAATTCACACACAGGTGTTCATTACTAAAAAAAAAAGTCAGTTAAGAATTGGTTTGTGCCTTTCTTGGGGATTGCTCTTTTTTCCTAGATTTTTTTCTTATATCTACAAAAATGAAAGATCAATCATTAGCATTTGTAAATCATGCATATGTAAAATCGCTCATTTCAAGCCGTGTGTGTGTGTGTGTGTGTGTGTGTGTGTGTGTGTGTGTGTAAATACAGTGGGGGACCTCTAACCCCACTGAGTTTCCAAAGCCCTCTACAAACAAATTGGGAGGGACAGTAAATAAGCATTCTCGAAAAACCCCAGACAGCCGATTTGCAGGTGCAATTTGGTATCTGGGCCAATTACCAGAATGTAATGTTATTTGGTATATAAATCACAGATGGTGGTTTCCGGGGCTTCTCAATTTGTTAGATATTAGAAAATATAGCTTTTCTCTATAGGTAGGTGAGTTTTATTCTTTTATTGTATATGCCTTTACTGAGCTTGCTCTATTATTCACAGCTCTGTGGGTGGTGCTATGGATGTTTCAAAGGCTCTAGAAAAAGAAGTCTGTGCCCCTGAGAAACCCAAGGGAGATGAAGGAGATCTTCATATTGTAACTCAAAATATGGAATTGCCATTTTTGTAGGCCAAATGTTGACAGTTCCGTATGATTCACCCTAAATTGTATTTTTTCAAAAGGTAAAATACAAAGATGGCCCCCTCACTCCAAGGCCCAACAGTGAGGAGGCGCTGTTCCTCTGGCAGGGAGCTCGTCAACCTGTCACAGCTGTGTAATTATGTAAAGCTAATAAGTTCATAACCTCATTTCAGGGTTACTATTGTTTGCATTGCCTCTATTTGTGTTTTTAGACTCCAGCTCATAAACCCTATAATTAGGAAGAAGTATCAAAGTGCCTACTTACACACTTTTTATTTGTTTTCTAGGGTTGTAATTGTCTGTAAGTGCTTGCCTGGCTCACAATTCAGCAAGCGGAATGGTTTCCCAATCCCCACATCGCAGCCTTTCTTGATGGTGCTTTCTGTTTCATTCCTCACCTTGAAGCTATTCAGTTTTTTCCCAGCTTTAATTCCACTCAAAAGTAGGAAAATGTTTATTTTCAATTAGAGTCTTACATAGCTTGATAGTTTCCCTTTGCCATTTTAAAGGGACCAGAGGAAATTAAAATCAAAGACAGTAAGTCATTCGACTTCTACTAGTCAAAAGATTGCTCCTGGATTCCTCTCTGTCTCGAAAGAGTTTTGAGATTTTCATCTCTTAAGTCAACTGCCTCTAAATTCTTGGCACACATGCAATTAGCTGACGGCAGCCCTTCTAAAACTGGTCCCTGTTCTCCATGTGTCTTCGGAAGAATTTCTACTTCTCTTGTTGTTCCCATAAAGAAAATGTTGCACGAGTCAAATTTAATTGATTTGATGATATGTGCTTACTCCCAAACAAATGAGAGATATGATTGTCCTGTCCTTGGGAAGGTTTTAGTTCTGTTCTGCGTGACCCTAACATTGATAAGCTAGTAGAGTTCTCTACATATTGAATCCTCTGGGGAGATTTTTTAAAATCCTGAAATCAGGTTGAACCCTAAAACAATGACATCAGGGTCTTGACTGGGGTGGGATCAGGGCCTCCGGAATTTTTAAAGCTCCCCAGGTGATTCCAGTGTGCAGCCAAGAATGGGAGCCTCAAAGGCAGAACAGATATAATTGGATGAATGTTTAGTTGGTGGAGAGGCCAGTAGAACGAGCATGTGCATTGGACTTAAATGGACTTAAGTCTGAAATTCAGGCCTCATACTTGTTATGTGACCTTGAATGAGTTACTTAAATATTTTTGAGCTTGTCTCATCAGCTGTCACATTTTAGGGATGACAGTGTTGTGAGGATTAAGTGCCTGGGTCTATCATCCAGTAGATCTCAATGAATAGTAGTAGCTCCTTCCTTCTCTCCTGCTTTCTTTAATAGAGTTTATTTCAGAGGCTACTCCAGTGTTTAAATATGTGGTTTTTCTCTTTAGTGGTTATTTATTGGTTCATTTATTTTATTTATTTACATTTTTATTATATTATCTATTGTTTTATAATATGTGTATTTAGAACATAGAATTTTTGTAATATATCACTTATATTATATGTTATTTATTGCTATGTATTTATTATTTAGTTTTATTTGGAAACAGTCTTGGGATTCCCAAAGTATTGCAAAGGTAGAACTAAGAGTTTCCATGGACCCTTTGCCCAGGTTTCCCTAATGTCAACATTTTGCATAACAGTAATACTTTCATCAAAATGAAGAGATCAACATTGGTACAAGGCTATTAATTAAGAATAGACTTGTGAATTCACCAGTTTTCCACTAAGGCTCTGTTCCTGTCTCAGGATTCAATCTGGGATCTCCCACTGCATTTAGTTTTCATATTTGCTTAGTTTCTTCCATTCTGTGACAGTTCTTGGTCTTTTCTTGCCTTCATGCCTTTGACACCCGGAAGAGTACTGGTCAGTTGTTTTGAAGAATGCCTCACAATTTAGGATTGTCTCACACGTACTTCTGGATAGAGTTGATGCCTTTTTGGCATGAATCCCACAGAAGGGATGTGACCTTTTCAGGATAGGGGATTTTCAGTATGTGTGGAATTCTTTACATAATTAATAATATAGTTCGTGAAATGAGACTTTTGGGGAGTTGTGCTAGTTTCCCAGTGCTGCCATAATAAGTACCACAGACTGGGCAACTTTAACAGCAGAGACTGATTTTCTCACCATTCTGGAGGCTAGAAGGCTGAGATCAAGGTGTTGGCAGGATTGGTTTCTTTTGAGGCCTCTCTCCTTGACCTATAGGTGACTGGTCTTTTTATTGTGTCTTCACAAGGTCTTAATTCTGTGCATATGTCTGTGTTCTAATCCCTTTTTATAGGGACACCAGTCCCATTGGATTAGAGCCCACCCCAATGACTTCATTTAAACTTAATTACCTTTAAATGCCCTAATTCCAAACACAGTCGCATTGTGAGGAACTGGTGGTTAGGGTTTTAACATATGGATTGGGGGAGCACAATTTAGCATATAACAGGTGCCTCTCGAGTAGACACATACACTGTAACAGAAGAGGCAAAGGATTTTACCAGGATGGCAAATGATCTGCAGTGCTCCTTGACAAACAGAAGCAGCTTCTTGGCACATAGGAGAAAACGGTCCCTGCAAACATCATGAAACTCAATGAGGACAAAATGCTCAGTCGGGGGAACCAAGCTGCTTAAGCATTAAATAGAGGACAGTTGGTTAAAGAACATGATGGGAGTGGGGGAAGGGTCGGTCCTTGGGGTTAAAAATGACTCCCCCAAAAACCGTGTGCCAGTATTCCAGCTGTAAAAGTCAACACAATATGGGGATGCTGCAGGATATTTAAGGGTACAGAAATCTTTTTAAGGAAACATCGAAAAGGGCTTATTCAGCCAAAAGAAGAAATCGCTGATGGAGGATTTAATTATCTCCAAGTACTGTATGTGAGGGAGTTCTTAAACCGAGGACAGTGACCAGCTGTTTCAAAACTTTACAAGAACAGATTTCAAGTAAACAGGCTTAAATGAATGAGGTTTAGAATAGGATAAAAATTTCCTGACGGAAACAATGGCTAAATACCAGAAAGGTTACAGATGGGAGAAACATGATACTGTAAAAAGAACAGCAATGGCGGAGGTAGATACGTTGGTTTTAAATACCAATTCTACCATTCAGCTGTGTGAACTTGGACGATGAACTTAACCCCTATGATAACACTACCGGCCTCATTATTTTTAAGGACTAAATGAGCTACCGGAAGCCATTTTAGCAGAGTTACTGATGTCAGTTGAGCAGGTTGAGATGGGAGCTTGCCACTCAATAATTGTTAATTAGGTTGTTACTTACTCTCCTGTAAAATTTCATTTCTTAGATGTGTCTAAAGAGTACATTGTTCTCTGCTCATCCTGAACTGGTATATATGGTACCATTTGAAGCCCAGGGAAATGGTATTTCCAGTCCTCTTTAGCTCGAAGACTTTACATTTTCTATCACAAAGTGGTTTGGGGGCTGAAATTCCTAACCCTCTAAGAATCCAGATAAAGCAGAGATATGCTGTAGGTTCAGTGGAAAATTATAGGGACTAGGTAGACTCTTTTTGCTGTCAGAATAATGCAGGGCTTGTGTTTGGGGAAAAGCACGAATTATTTGACAAATCATAGTTTATAAAATTTGGCTATGGTTAACCACTGTGTATTACCGGATTTCACAGAAATATTTTTCTATTGTCAATTTAAACCCCTTAACAGATAATAAACCCTGACAGAAAGGCAGGGTAAAATCTCGGGGCTCATTCATAGAATCCAAATTGACGTTGATCACCATGCTTCGGCAATTGGATGCGGTGTGCCTGCTGGGTATGCCCTCTCTCTCTCTGAGACAACACTGCTGCCGGTGTCTTCGCGTCGCTGTGAATGTGAGCGGCTTTGGGCTCTAATTTGGGGTATTACCCTTTTTAGTTTGAGGAAATCTCACAGTCTTTAAATTTCCCATCTATGAAATTAGGATAACCCTAATTTCTGGCTTCAGAGGAGTTTATTTTAAATGGAATGCAGATGTCTCCTGGGTCTCACCAGCATGGGGAATACAAAGGGTGTCACATTGAAGTTAAATTCAAATCCAGCTGCTAGGTGAACTCTCTCCCTTCTGGGTTCTTCAAGGTCACCTCCTTTGGCTAATATTGTTTCCAGGACAGTGCGTCTGAGAACTTCTGATGGCAGACTGGGCCCTGGCTGGCCTTTTGCCCCACTGCAGACAGCTGACTTCAGGTTCTCCTGGGACCATGGTCTTCACCGTTGCCGTGATGGCAGCCTCCACCCCAAGTATCTGCTTGTGGTGGCACCTGGGCTCCTGCTGAGCTCTCCTTGCCCTCTGTGCTAGTCCCAGAGGGCCCTACTCTTCTCTTTACCACCTCGGACTTGCAGTTATTACCTACAGCACAAGCTCAGAGATGGCCTGGGGGGATGCACTACCCAGACCAATTGCCATTGGCTCCACTCGTAGGTTAGAGCCTTCTTCAGCCTGTCCAGCTGAGCTGCTTCCCTGCTCAGGCAAATAAGGTTTCCCTGCTTGACCAGAGGTTGTGCTTTTGCCAGCACTCCGCTGCCCATTTGCATCTTTCAGAGGCATATTTCCTCCACTCTTTATGTCTGCCCTTGAGATAGATTCCTTCGGGTCCAGGCCTAAGAAAACAATATCAAGAGAATTTTCCTCTTCCCAGCTTAGTCCCACCCTCCAGGTCTTGCTGTCTAAGTCTCCAAGGTGACTGAGAGTGAGAATGTCCGGTTCCTTTAGATCCTACCCTCTATTCATAGGGCTGGCTTTAACTTTTCCCCAAAAAACACAGTCACTCTCTAGAAAGCTATAGTCTTAAAATACTACACCTCTTTCTCATGTGTTCTCCCTTCTAAATTACAAGGACAAAAGACAGGTCCTTTAATTTAGACATTTCTGGGTGTCTGTGGATTTCATTTTTATACACCACCCTGGGTTGGACTTGTAGGCTGAGCTTTGTCAAGCCTGGTCTAGTTCTTTTTCAAAGATCTTCTGTCATCTGAATGTTTTCAGGCTTTGCTTACCTATGAGCAGACAGCTTTAATAAAACATACACTTGCCCACAAGAACGAGCAATGGTTGGCACGCAATATTTCTCCAATTAGAAGATCATGTTCAGAGATGCAAATCTTGCCTATTACATAATCATCTCTCGCAGACCAACTTAGTTCCTCAAAGCTCTAGCTTCTCAAACTTTCCACTGTACAATATGTTCTTTGTTTTATATTTGCATAACTCAGTGGTCGACACTTGTGTCTTTCCCAGAACAAAGGCGTGGTCAGCACTAAGTACATGTCACTCATCCCACTTCATCCCTCCATGGTACATGCTTTGAAATTAGTGGGGTTTTTCCCCTCTGAAGATTCCAGGTTCTAGTTCTGCTACCCAGAAGGTGGTGTTACTCTACCCCCTCCCCAGCACATGGCCTAAAAATAGGATCTTCTATTTTGTTCTGCCTTTTTTTCCTTTACATTTGGAACGTAAACATTTCCCAAAACGATACCCTACCTTATCCCTACCTTGGGCCTAATACTGTGCTCTCTTATGTAAGAATTAATAGAGTCACAAAGTCCTGCAAAATTGTGGCTAATGAAGCCTATAGAAATATGCAAATTGCCTTAGTGGGCATAGATTACATTTACTACATATTTTAAATTGCTGACCTAATTCTGAGAAACTTTATTGTATTATATTTAATGATGTATGTCATCTCATCTTTAACAAAAAATGAGAAATTTTATTTTTCCTCTTATCCCTCTGTTCTTTCCTTTTAAATAATATCTTCTCTAGTATATTGTTAATAAAGGAAAAAATGCATTATATTGAATTACAGTTCATTGGCTAAAAGGGACTCCATATTATTTGAATTATTTACTGTTTTGTAGCATTAGCCTTCTCTGCTGAATTTAAAAGTTTATTTGTAATGCAGTAATATTATAATCAGAGTTATTCTGAAAAAGCTAATGGAGCTAGAAAATAAAAGTTTTCCAGGCCTCAATCAGGATGAAATCATCAGTTTTTTCATGGTAGATGTTCTTTCGCAAAAGGTCAGCAAACTCATCTTCTTTCTTATAAAATGTGGGCAGAAATGAGAAGAAAGTGAGCGGACAAAAATGAGAGAATCAAAATTACTTATAATTATATCTCTATGCAGTAATAATGACTTTATTACTATGTTGCATATGTGCTTTGACATTCTAAATGAGCTATATGAAATTAATACCAATGAAACTACAAAGACAATTACGGGCAATTGTATAAAATAAAAAGTCTTTAAGCTCTTTTTAACATATTGAAAATCTTAAGTGAAGAGAACATGGCAATTTTCCCTCCTCTTTTTGACTTTAAATCCTAAGTAGGCTTATTTAGCTAATAAATAGTAAGAAAAATGAAGCTGGGAACTAGCCAAAGCCATAGATTATTTAAATTTGTTCTTTTTTTTAAAAGCATCTTCCACTGATTTTCTGTTCTGTGTTTTTATTTGAGGTAAAATGATTGGATAATAGTAAAGGTCTCAGCTCTGATAAAAAAGAGCCTATAACAAAAGTTGTACTTAGTGTTCTGGGTCCTCGACTGAGCGAGGGTGATATCTTTATAGGGTGGAGAAGGTCATCTGAATACTGCTGTATTTTTCAAGGCTAGGCAAGTATGCCTATGACTACATTTTGACCAGAAAGATTACCTGGTGAATTTTTCAAAGAATCCTATGATTACCAACGGTTATGGGCTGCGTCATTCCTTCCCCTCCCAAGTCATATGTTGAAGTTCTAAGTCAAGTGCTTCAGAGCATGACTGTATTCGAAGATAGTCTTTAAAGAAGTGATTAAATTAAAATGAAGTCATTATGGTGAGCCCTAATCCAATATGACTGGTGTCCTTGAAAGAAGGGAAAATTTGAACACACAGACATCCACAGAGGGAAGAGGACGTGAAGGTACAGGTTGAAGGTATCCATCTGCAAAGCCACGGAGAGAGGTCTCAGAAGAAACCAACCCTACCAACACCTTGAACTTGGCCTTTCCACCTCTGCAAGTGTGGGAAAGTAAATTTTTATTGTTTAAGCTACTCAGACTGGGGGACTTAGTATGGCAGCTCTAGCAAACTAATACACCACCCAGGTGTTTTCTTCTTATTTTGCTGCATGTCAACCTTAATTATCACCTGATTGCCTCAGCTCTCTGCCTTCCTTGAGCAGTGGCTGCCTCAGCCTTGGGCTTAGGTTTCCAGACGGCTTTCTCAAGCACCCTTGCTCTCCAGTCAGATGACTGATTGACTTCCTAATACAGGTCAGGTTCACAGCCTTGAAGACTGTTCTGAAGGGTGCCAGGCGTGTTACAGATGCATCCATATCACAATCCCTTTTTGTTGCTGGTGGCTTTCCTCTAATCTTGCCAGGTCTTGACCTTACCAGCTCTACAGAAATCCATGATTTTCTCCCCAAGCTTCTCACACTTTTTCTGGAGTTCTCTTGTTTTGTTTTTGTTTGCTTTTTGGGAGGTGATCTGATCCCTAGATAGGATTAACTCTACTTTGATTGTCTTCATGAGGACTGCACATGTACTTCTCATACTCCAATTTGTACACCAGTATTTTTGGTTCATGTTTAATATCTCCTGTGAGATTGTTTATGCCTTGACTAATTCTCATCGTAAATTATGGGAGGTTAATTGAAATAATTCTCGTTTTGATGCCTTCTTGTTTGATCAAATAATACCTGTTTTTACCTACAACTGAGCTGTTTGTCTTGATGGACAGCACCCTTGTTGTCTGCCTGATTTGAATTTTTTGCCTTTCTCTCTTGGTTAAATTCTCAAACCTACCCTCTTATTTCCTTTCTTCAGTACTTGATGCTAAACTGCCCCTTCAAGCACTTTGGCAGTTTTAAAAGTGAACATTCACAATGTGAATGGTTATATTTGACCAATAGCTCATGTGGTTTAAGAAGAAAATGGCAAAAATGGGGTCCCTTAGCCATAATGTCCTCTCATTCCCCTCCATTTTCCCCAAACTTGATCATATTGTTTTCCATGTTTTCTGTTTTTTCTTCTATGAATTATGGAAGTGTCTCATTCCTTTTCTAGGTGAACTTCTCTCTGGAGTCTATCTGTATTCTTCATGGAGTCTATCTGTATTCTTCATGATTCTGGTTTTGCTTAGACGCTTCTACATGAAATGCCTCATCTCTCCTGTTAATCTGACACACTGCCCATCCTGTAAGCCTCAGCTCCAACTTTCCTTCTTTGAAAGGAAAGGCCTTCTCAGACTCCTGAGGACACATCAGTGCTCCTTTCCTTGTGGGTCCTCTTCAGTAGGACATACAGCCATGAAAACAAATAACTTAGGGTAACTGTCTCTATCCCCACTAATCTAGAACCCCTTGAGGACAGGGAGTGACAAACACAGTGCTAGGGGTTTCTCAGACATTGCTTAAGGGAACCATTGGAGAATTCCCTCATTCCCTAGTTCCCTCAGTCCTACTTCTAAGCAGGGTTCTTTCTTTAAACCTGTAAACAAGCTCTAGTTTTATCACAAAAGAGAGAGAGAGAGAAGAAAAAGAAAAGGAGGAAGGAAAACTTCCTTTGTTTGGTCTTCCCCTAAGCCACCATGAAATTCTCCAGTGGTCAGACTTAAAAAAATCACGAATTCTCTACACTTTATTTCTCATTCATTTCCCGATCCACTAAATCTGTCTTTAACTGTCTCAACGTCTCTGGCATTGCTCTTGTGAAGGTGGAGTGAACTCTGAAGTGTCTTCTCAGGCCTTGTTTGGCTGATCTGTTCACAGCAGGGGGCTCTGGGTTGACCTCTTCTTCCAATCTTGAATCTCTTTGGCTGCTACAGTGTTCTTTCCTAATTCCTCTTTCCTCAGTCTCTTTGGATACCTCTTCTTCTGCCTCAAGCTAGAATCCAGAACACCCAAATCCTAATCCATGGCTCTTTCTACTACATTACTCTGCTTTACATTTCTCTAGGACAAAGTTCTTTGTTTTTATCAAAAAGCCTTACCACCAAATTATCTTTTGAGATATTTGATCAGTCCAGTGGAAGGGAAGTAGAAGGTTGATAGTATCATCTCCTGGTCTAAATTTGTGACTCCCCTGTCTTGCAAGATTTTGGAGTTTAATTGTTCAAATTGTAATGTATTTATTTGTACTTTTATATAAGTCTGTATTTTAATTTTTTATTTTCTTAAAGCTTTTATTTATTTATTTGAGAGAAAGAAATGGAGAGAGAGAAAGAGAGGAAGAGAGAGTGAGAGAGAGAGAGAGAGAGAGAGCATGAGTGGGGAGGAGAGGGAGAAGCAGGCTCCCCATGAGCAGGGAGCTTGATTCAGGGCTCAATCCCAGGACCCTGGGGTCATGACCTGAGCCGAAGGCAGACGCTTAACCTACTCAGTCACCCAGGTGCCCCGAAATCTTATTTTTAAATCACATTTCACATTTACAACAATGTCCACTATATCATGTTGTGTTTACTGTATGTAGTTTTCAGTGTCATTCTCTTATGATTAAAAAACACAAAATACATATTATTGGCTGAGTTATTTTTCCTTAAATTCATATGTTGGAGCCATCACCCCCAGTACCTTAGAATGTGACATATTTGGAGATAGGATCTTTAAAGAGCTTATTAAGGCAAAATGAGCCTCTAGGGTGGGTCTTAATTCCATCAGACTGGTGTCCTTCTATGAAGAGGACATTTGGACACACACAGGGATACGACAGATATGTGCACAGAGGAAGGACCATCTGAGGACACAGCAAGAAGGCAGCCATCTGCAAGCCAAGGAGAGAAGCCTCAGGAGAAACCAGGGTGCACATAAGTTGATTTTGGACTTCCAACCCCCAGAACTGTGACAAAATAAGTTTCTGTAGTGTAAGCCCCCAGTCTGTCCTATTTTGTTGTGGCAGCCTGAGCAGACTCATACAAACTTGTAGCAAAAGCAAACACTCAAATATGTTTATTGATAGAGGTCCAAGTGGAGAATATTAAAGGGGGGTAATAAAGGCCTTCTTTTCTTTACCACTTTTGTCCCTTCCTATTATCCTCACAGATGTACTGTGGAGATAGACCTCAGGGCAGTGGTCTAGAAGGCCATGGTAGTTACCAAATATGTCATCAGAATGTCCCTCAAACCACTTACGACACCTGTGGTTCATTCCATCTTTGTCCCTTTACTAACCTATTCTTAGTTTGGCTTGTTGAATGCTAGTCAAGTGCTGAGTTTACCAACTCAAGATTCCTTCTCACTCCGTCACACATTTCTAAATCTGGCCCATTCTGCATGACCTTAATTTTCCCTCCTTCCTGGAGATCATCCTGATTCCCCCAGTCTACACTGATCCCTTCCCTCTCTATCTGCAGTTCCTTGCTGTTCATGTAATTCACCGAGGTTGCTTCCTCGTTGGTGAATGCCATTATCAGCTGTTTTCATTATTTAGCCTCTTCAATATTTTGTCTTCCTTGTCTTAAAGGAATTTTCTATTTCCTGGATGCAGGGAAAGTGCTATCACTTCTCTCACTTCCATCCTTCCCAACCATCTCTGCTTTGCCCCCATCCCAGATGGGCTTATGTACCACTGAACACATGAGGATGCTTAATTATAGAATTAAATTAAGAGGATTTGACCATACTTTTCCCCCTACGATTTATTTATTTACTTGGGAGAGAGAGAGAGAGAGCGCATGAGCGGGAGAGGCAGAGGGAGAGGGAGAGAGAATCTCAAGCTGACCCCACACTGAGTGGGACTCAATCTCACGACCCTGAGATCATGACCTGAGCTGAAACCATGAGTCAGTTGCTTAACTGACAGCACCACCCATGCGCCCCGGATTTGACAATTCTGATTCCTCATGACTGTTTGAGGTGGAAACCACCAGAAATAGTGTTGGTAGGAACTATCAACATTTGTTTTCTGAAATGAAGAGAATGTCTGAATGCAAAGAGATTTATTATGCTAGATGAAGCCTTTGCCTTCTTTTGTTTGGTATCTTTCTTGCTGTAGTCAGTTCATGATATGCCAGGGAACAGAGAACTGCTATTGACAGTTTGATACAGCTGATGAAAAGACCCTTGAATTATTTAAGGGGAACTTTTGTTTCCCCAGTAACTCTGCTGGGGATACTTCTCATGTTAAAAAGTATGAGGCTTGGTCTCTCTTCTAATTTTTCTTTCTTGCTTGTGTAAATGCACAATAAATTCCTTTGACGGTCTGAGGCACAGACAAATGTTATTGAAAATCTCCAACCTGTCTTTGGGAGGAGTAACACTTTTAACAGTGAACTCGCCGGGGTACACTCTGTTATGATGTCATGACTTTTTACTCTTTACAAATGTCAGCAACATTCATCTTTTAAGAGTTTCACTGCTCTAAATATATATTTCTTGCCACTTGTTCATTCATTAAGTATATACTCCACTGTGTCAAGGGACTGATGTCTGTTTTCAGTTCCAGCTGCTTCTTCTGTCTCAATACACTCCATTCGTTGTATAACAATTTGATTTCTTTCCTCCTCCACTGTTGGTATATAAAACAAGAGCATTTTGTAGGTTTAATATATACATAAATTTTAACCATATTCTGACAAAAATCTCAGACCGTGATTTAGGATTTCATTAAGCTGTTTATTCTCATATGAAGTTCTTATTTTACAGATAAGGTCCAGAAAGGTGAATCAACTTATTTAAGGTCTCATAGCTGATTAGAGATGGAACGAGGATCCACATCCAGATCTCCTAACTTCTAGTCTTGTGTTTTCTTTCCTCTCTCTCTTTTTCTAATTTGGCTCCTGTTTGACCCGTGTTAGCTCCTAGTGGGCTCCTTGGGCACTTTAATGTTATTCACATTTCTTAAGCAGAGGAGTCAGCTTACCATGAATGGCACTTCAATAAAAATGTATTGACTCCATTGAAAGACCTTACAAGTGTTTCAGACCAGTGCTGCCTGTAGCTGGGTGATGCTAATGAAGCTTCTCGAGAATCTTAAGAAAGCATCTGTATGGCTGGGTGGTTCAGAATTCTGAGGCCTTTTCTGGTTTGAAATATGATATATGTGGCCTCTAGAGCAGTGGAAGCTGCGGTGGCTTGAACTAAAGAAACTTAGCAAGACTATAGCCTTAGAGGCCATCAGAAGAAGGGGCTGGAAATGAGCAATGGAGCCACAAACAGGGACCATTAAGTAGATTAATTAATCCCTTCACCGCCACCCCCTTTTCTCCAAGCTTATTACTAGGTAGATGAAAAATAGAGAGTGAACTTAACAAAAAATTGAACACACTTTTTTTGGGAGGGAGATAACTCAGAAAACAAATGGAGGGGTGGTTTTGCCACAAAATAAAGCTTTCCATGTGGTAGGACTTGGGGAGCCGTTGGCTCAGTGACTGCTATTCACAGGCTCACCCTAAAGTGGAGTTTTCCAGTTGGCGAGTCTTACCCATGAACACAGAGGCCCCATTATTATTATAAATGAACAACAGAGAAGCACAAGATAGCTGATAAGGTCTTCAAATTAGAGAAAGACCTACAAAAAATATAAGAAAACAGACCCTACAGGAAGCAGGTAATTTAGAGTTCAGAACACATGGAAAATGAAAAAGTTACAATTGGTCTCCTCACAGAGATTTAAGATGTTACATCCATAAAAGGAAGAATATACTGTGAAAGTGAATAATCAGAGAATGCGAAAGAGCTCCTGAAAATAAAAAATATACATATTATTAATATACAAAATACATTAGGAGATTTGGAAGTTAAATTTTAGGAGGCCTGTAAGAATAGAGAATAAAAAGACAAGAAACATGAGATAAAGGTAAGGGACATAGAATTCAATCTGAAATATCCAGTGTTCAACTAAGAAGAATTTCAGGAAAAATAATTGATGGGAATCAATTTCGTATAATATAAGAAAGTTTCCAGAGTTAAAGCTTGTCACAGATTTTCACATTGCAAATAGGGCTGAGCAGAGGAACAATGCCATTTAAAAATTTTAGGCATCAAGGTTAACAGAGAGAATTAAACTTATTACCTAAAAGAAAACATATCCAATTTTCCTCGCACTGCTCATTAGCACACTGGATCCTAGAAGTCAATGGAACATTGACTTTCAAATCTGAAAGAAAAGATTTTTGGTCAAAATTCTATATTCTGATAAATTATCAATCAGGAAGCCAGGATGAAGTCGTTTTCAGACATGTACTCTTAGGAAGTTACTTGATGATGCACATCAGCAAAAAGGAAGTGAGACTTTTTTTAAAAGGTATGGGTTTTGGGGCACCTGGGTGGCTCAGTTGGTTGAGATCCAACTCTTGATTTTGGCTCACATCATGATTTCAGGGTCATGGGATCGAGCCCCTTGTCAGGCTCCACACTAGAGATTCTCTCTCTCTCCCTCTCCTTCTGCTCCCCCCCCCGCTCTCTCTCTCTCTCTCTCTAAATAAAATCTTTTTTTAAAAAAGTTGTGGATTTCAAAAAGCAATGCATCCAAGGGAGGTGAAAAAATTAAAGGATGACATTTCTGTAGCACACCCTGGGAGATCAGATGGGAGAAGAGAAAAGAAGATCTCAAGGAGGGCAGTTCTGGGAAAACAATGGATTCAATATACTAGAGAGTACAATGAACAGTAAGAAAAATATTTGAGAATATAATAAGAAATAGACCATAAAATTAAATTTGAAATTCTAAAAAAAAATTTTATGAGAAAATCATGGTTCAAATATGAAACAACCAGCCCAAGTTAGACTAGGACATAATTGGGCTTCGAGAAAATGGAAAAATTTTCAATCAACAGAAAGAATGGGTAAATTGGATGATATTAGGGACAAGGTGAGAAATTATACATCCAACAAGAACAAAGAAAGGAAACCAATACAAGGAAGCATTATGTAAATGTGAAGCACACTAAAATGTCAGCAGATTTTGAGCAATCATAGACTGTTAAAAAGGAATCATTCTTTGTTTTTCTTCAAAAGTCACAGGGCACAATAGGGGAACCATAATACCAGTTTCTATTTAAGATTGTATTGTTTATTTGTTGGCTTATTTATTGTTCTTACTAGAACGTAAGCACTGTGTTAGTCTGATTCACCACTCTATCTCCAGTTTCTAGAAGAGTGTCCGGGTCATAATAGGTATGCTGTTAGAATGGAGAAGTAAATAGTTTCCCCATGGTTCTTTTTTTTTTCTCAAAGATTTTATTTATTTTGAGAGAGAAAGGAAGGAAGAGAGAGAGAGAGAGAGCACAAGCAGGGGGAGCTGCAGACTCCCCACTGAGCAGGGAGCCCGATGTGAGACTTGATCCCTGGACCCTGGGATCATGACTTGAACTGAAGCCAGACACTTAACCGACTGAGCCACCCAGGTGCCTCCTCCCCATGGTTCTAATAAGTGTCCTTTCCTAAAAAGTGTTCAATTTCTGGAGTTGATCTGTAGGCAAGGAATTAATCCTAGTTATAGGACAGAATATAACTTATATTTCTTGATATTGTTGGTCCTGATAATGTAAAAGTAATGATCACCACAACATCACACTTATATAGTAGATACCATGCTCCTGACACTGCTTCAAGTATTTCTATGTATAAACTCATTTACCCCTTACTCTGAACTGCTTGCACTGTTATTATTCCCGTATTATTGGTTTTCATTTACTGCTGGAAGAAGCTGAAGAGAGAGGTGGAGAAAAGTATGGAATGTGGGGCAGGAGCTTCTTTTTACTTTAGATGCTCCTGGACTACTTGCTTTTTAAATCAAATCACTTTGATCAAAATTTAAAACCAAATTACCTAATGCAGTGAGTACACAGGGTTGGGGTGTATAAAGGGGAGCACTATATAATTTGAAGCAGTTAGTCCTTATGGCTTCTTGGAAATGACCAGAGCCTGTATCACACAGCATGTGGATTTCAAAGCACTAACCAGTTATTCTGCAATGGGTCCTGGTGTGGGAAAAAGCAAAAAAGGAAGTTTTATTATAATGAAGACTCCCCACTAATGGACATTGCCTGTTTAATGAAAATTGACTGAAAGCATTGAGGTCTCACTCTTGTTTTTGTGAGCTGAGCGATTTGAACATCAAGAATAGCCCAATAATGAAGTGATTCATCTTAATTTCTTAAGACTAAAATCTTGAAATTTTTATTTTCATATAGAACACAAATGGGTGTGTATGTAATTGACATTTTACACGATGCTTTCTGGGTTCAGTGTGATCCCTAGATGATAGGGTTTCTTATGTAGGAATCTATTTAGTGGAATTCACCTTTTTATAGGCAATAGAAGGATTTGAACATGATCAAGTATACAATTATATGGTATATAAAACAGATACAGTGACTGTGCTATTTATATGTGACATCTCTCTGGATAGTGATGTGAGACAAGGTTTCATCTGCTAGTTTCTTATAAATAGACTGAGAGGATGGCATCTGCTGAAACAGCATTTTTAGAGTTTTTTTTCCCCCTCATTTTCAAACTGCACTCGAAGCTCGTAAACATATTCTTTGAAGATCAGAAGATTTAGAGCATACTATACCCCGTCTAAACTACAGCATAATCTAAATGTAAGGAGAAGTTGTTTAAAAAAATGGGGGTATCAAATGTAGTGAATGACCGCGGTGTAGTTAGGGGTCGATTGTAGAATCAGAAATGAATTACCCTGCATTAGAGATGCTGGATGTTACAATAGGTTGTGGAAATTGGAAAGAAATAGGTAAAAATAATAGGTCAAACCTATTACACTGGCCTTTCTTTGGCGTAATTTTGTGCTGAAAAGCACTGAACCAGATATCACCCAGTGTTTACTGAAGAAGAAAACACTGTTTTACTTTTTTTATGAAATAAAACAATCAGTTGGGCAAAAAGTGTGTCAGAGGCATGCTTGACATCGGTATTGGAAACCAGAGTATATGACAGCCAACTATGTTTGTCCGTTTATAGGTAACGTTTATGTTTGTTTTTTTTTAAGTACTTTGAAGTCTTATAGATGATAGTTTGTTAAACCTAAAATGCCTTCTTGAGAGAGCAAATAAAATCCATTATTACCAAAACATTACCAGAAAAGACTTCAAATAAGCCCCATGAGAGTATACTGTACTATATATTTTCCTCCATTCTACTTTGGTAGAAGTAATAAAAAAAATGTAATGTTAAACTTTTTGAAATAAAAATATTTTATTTATGGAATCTGTGCCAGATGGCTGTCAGTCTTAATATCTATATCTTTTTATAAAAGAGGAGCTCCAAAGTAAGTTAATTTTTTTTTTTTTTTTTTATGTGTAGGATTTCTTCGTAGACCGGTGAACTGGGGCTGGAATCTTATTGTGCATATTGACCTATCCAACAGTAACACCTTCAAATATGTATGCTTTTCTGTGACTGTTTAATAATGAAAGAATTCTCTACCTCTGAGAAGACTGGTGTGGGGTTGTAAGAGA
Organism: Phoca vitulina; assembly: GCF_004348235.1. Taxonomy (NCBI): domain Eukaryota; kingdom Metazoa; phylum Chordata; class Mammalia; order Carnivora; family Phocidae; genus Phoca; species Phoca vitulina. The sequence goes on along the minus strand of NW_022589708.1, from coordinate 14,179,763 downwards.
GTATTTTCCTCCCTTTATTAATGATAAGGGAACATGATTGACAAGGTCTGTGGTGTGACCTCCCTCTTAAAAAAAGAATACTTGGCACCCCTAATGGCCTTGAACTGGGCTTCATTATTCCTATTCCAGAAGTTTCTTCCTTTTTTTTTTTTTTTTTTTTGCTGAATTCAGACACAGGTTTGGTAGTGGAAAAGAGAAAGCATGTTGATAGGTCCAGGAGAGCTGTGGGAGTGAGATCCATTAGTTGAAAATGGAATGTTCTTGATGAATTCCTATTTTCAGAGACAGCCAACACTGGCGTGGACGTTAGGCTGCACCAGGACAATGCCCTCGTTCCACGAACGTGAAGAAACTGAGGGCCAGAAAGGCAAGCAGTTTGCCCTCCAAATGTGGTCCTTCTGCCTTCCTTAGTTTGGTTCCTGGGACTAGCATCCGCCTTATTATCCAGTCAGAAATCTGGAATTCCTTCCTTGCCACACCCTTTCTTCTAGGTGTTCCCAGCTTGTCCATTTCCTCACCACAGCCCTCAATATCTGGTTCCCAGATAAGGGCGCTCAGGAAAGCATCAACATCTACGTTAGTCTCACTCAACAACTTTACCCACTGAGGCATTTCGGGAGGTGGAGGTCACTGACGTGGCAGGGTATCAGCTGTCTTGTGTGCTCTCCATTCATAACTATCCCAAGCCAGTCGCTACCTCCAACCCTTCTTCCTCCTTCATTCTTCCCTTTTGGATCTCGATTCTCAGCTCCCAGAAGGCCTACCCTTGTGTACTATCTCTAGAAGTGTTTACTTCATTTCCATCCTATAGAGGCTGAAGAGGTGGTGCTCTTCCTCTTGAGGATGCAGTAGGGTTTTGCCACCGAGGAGACCCTTCAAGTAGCTTTTCTTGGTACGGTAAATGCAGCTGGGTGAAGCCAGGCTACTACTCTGCCCACATCCTTTAATCTTTAGTTCTGATCTAAAAACTTGAGGATTGTGCAATTTGTTTTCTCTCTTGGCACAAAACTTCTGGGTTACTTTTAAAAACCAACCCGTGAAGCATAACATTTTAGTCTTAAATTCTAGGCTTCTTGTACAGACCCACGAATCCCACGTAGCCCTTAAATAATCAACCGTTGTCATCATCTTCATATGTGCCATCAAAATGTCTCTTTCCAGTGCAATTAGGATTGTATTTTTCCCTCGCCTAAAATTTTTCAGTGTTTTTTAAAATTTTTTTTAAATTTTATATTTTTTATTTACTGTTGTTATCAGTGTTTTTTTTTTTTTTTTAATCACCTACATGGAAGGCCAGAATATCTTAGAATGGCACCCAGTGCTTGTTCCATTCTGTCTCTGATTTAACTTTCAGTCTCCTGAACACAGCTTTTTTTTTTTCCCTTCTGGATATTTCCAATGTCTATTGTGGTACCTCAGAAATACTAAGAAATGAAATCATATCCACCCAAAACCACTTGTGCTTCTAATGAATCATGTTCTCTTTTGCCACTGTGCCTTTTCCCTTCATCTAATGCTCCTGTAGTTTCTCTTTCTCCCCATCCACTTGACTTTCTAGATTCAACTCTAGAGAGCCCCTCCTGGGGAGCCTTCCCATCCAATGCCCAAACCCTCTCTAGCAGAATGCCTTTCCTCTTTATTTCTGTAGCTCTAATGTAGCACTTAGGTTGTATTGCAATTAAGTTTAATTGCCTGTCTCCATTAGACTATGAGAATATTTGTTTTTTCGTCTTTATATGTCGTGCCTAGAACTTTAGCAGACATAGATTGAGCATAATGTTTGGATGAGGTATAATTTTATGTCTCCCTCCACCCCCACTTTTGGAATGAATGGCTATAGTCTGGAAACCTTTAGACTGGTTGAGGGCTAAATAGGAACTATTGTCCAAAGTGGGTCCTCTCTTCTCTCCCATCCCAGGAAGACACTGCTAATGTTCTTTATGACCTCAACCATGCCAACCTTGGAGAAATAAAATTATGTCTCTGCCACAAGTCTGCATGATTCCAGTTCTTGTAGAGTTCCTGTAAGAGAGGATGCCTCATGTGACTCAGTCTTAAATCTACCTCATGGACAGTGACTCCATTGTTACCAAATAATACTACTAAACAGATCTCTTTACATACACATATACATGTATTTATCTTGAGAAGATTATACTTCTGTGTGTGTATGTGTATGCATATATTGACCTATATCTACCTACCTACCTACCTATGTACCTACCTATGTTTAATCCTTCAGAAGGCTGTTCCGATCTAGATGTTCTTTACTAAAGACAATGCAGGTATAGTGGGCTATCTAGCTATTTATCACAGTAGACTTATTACTTAGGAACATGTTCAAAGACATTGAAAAATGTTGGGTGCTTTTGTTGCCTTTCTCCCATATAGAAAGAGATCATAGAATTTGAAAGTGAGAATTTTCTACAGATAAAAGGTGTTATGCATTAACATTATATTGCTTGCTAAAACTCTAATTGGACTTATGAAAACCACAGATCAGGTATATAGCTTCGATTTTTTAAAACCCTTAATGGAGCTGCCCCAGGTTAGCAAGTGATTTTTATTCCTGTTCTTTCCCCATGCTTATGCCTTCTGCTCCCAGAGACCCCACCAGTCCTTCCGCTAGTGGTGCCTGCCTTGCTCGGACTTCAAGCAAGTGTTTTGCTCGGAAACTCAGTCTCCGAGAGATGGGTGGTTCTAATAAATGAGTCGGTTCGAAGAAAATCATTTTTTCAGGGGGTGTACGATTGGCTTTTTATCAGTTTTATGAGCCTTTTTGATGGACTGTTACTTTCTCGTTTTCCCAGTGGTATTTGCCATGGGAACTTTTATGATTTGTTTTGAGACTTATTTAAAAACTTCTCTATTGATCTCAACAGAACATTGATATTTGTGAAATATCTCACCAAGTTGACTATAGAATTATTGTTGAGATCTGCTTATTTTTAGTAAAGATGTCTTTAAGCATTTTGTGTTGGCTAGAGACCCCTGTTCGCCTACCTCTATGCTTTTTTTTTTTTTTCCCCTGGCTGGATTGGAATGACTATCAAGTATTTTTTCCATACCCTGGAGACCGGCCATCTATCTCTCATTCTTCAGTATAAATATTTACCAGTCCCACAGGAAGTTGAGATGGTTGTCTTGAGCATACAAATTGCCCCAGAGGTTTCTGGCTAACTTGTCCTCAGGAACGGTGCTTCTGATGAACACAAAATGATGCGCAGGCCATATTTTTCTCTGCTGAGGGAGAGGCAGTGACTATATGTGCTCATTATGAAGTAGATGTGGCTGAAAGTGCAGTTGTAGTCTGTCACAGAGCATTTGGCTTCTCTGCTAAGAGGTGAAATTATGCTGTTGGCAAAACAGTCTGGGTGGGTATCAGGTGCACTGGCACTAGACAAACACTAGGCTGTGGCTTGTGAAGTCATAATGGGGACTCTCCAAACCCCCATGTGAAGACCCCCGCTGGAATCAACAGCCAATTTTTGCCACGTCAAAACACCAACCAATATTATGGAGGCAGATTTAGTCTCCTCTGGTTGCAGCTATACTTTTGTAATTTTATTTCTGTTTTTTTTCTTGTTTCAGAGGACATTATTTCCTCCAACATATTAAAAAAATCCCCTGACATTAGAGGAGAAAAAAAGAAGGGATAGATGGCAGTCACATTACCCATTTTTCTACAATTAAAAACACCAAAACCCTCAATGATGTTCACATAGGTAACATAACTTCATCCTTAACAAAAAGCGAAAGTATGCCTTTATAGTGAATTTCCAGTATCAGAAAGGATCATTTTTCACACTCGTGTTTCTTTTTTTTTTTAAAGATTTTATTTGACAGAGATAGCGAGAGCAGGAACACAAGCAGGGGGAGTGGGAATGGGAGAAGCAGGCCTCCCGCCGAGCAAGGAGCCCATGTGGGGCTTGCTCCCAGGACCCTGGGATGGTGACCTGAGCTGAAGGCAGACGCTTAACGACTGCGCCACCCAGGCGCCCCTGTGTTTCCTTCTGCTGAGTCTATGGTCGTATCATCCAGCCCTGAGTGTCTAGAAAATGTAAAAAATGCCTCATCTTCGCTTTCCAAGCAATAGTATTGGTTTAATTTAGATGCTGCACTTCAGAATTTTAGCTAGATATTGAAGTTTGAATTCTCAGCTCAGGCTTCATTAGTAGTGATTAGCTAACACAAATGCATCTCTGATTTATGCATGTCTAAAAATGATTTTGAAAAGCTGTCTTGTGCAGGGTTGATTGTTATTGTGCACAGTTTTGTCCTTCTAAGAATTAGGCTGTCTTCTTCCAACACTCCGATCAAGTAGGCCACCTTTGGGAAATGACACTGGCAGACTGCTGGTACTCTGCAAATTAATATTATAGATACAGTTCTAGAAATTGAGAAGACTGACATTTTTGTGATAATGAGAGGTTGGGACTAAATTTACAGAAAGGCAAATTTATACTAGGAGTGTTTTTTTTTTTAAAGAGACTGTAAATTTTCTAAACGAATTTCTGACATTTTGAAATGTTTTGACAGTGCTTCATTTGTATAAAGCTTTATGTGTAGCAGCCTCATTGACTTGTTTCTGTTTAGTCTGGTTTTTATGTGATCATTTTTACCTCTGTTGAATTGGTGAAAAATAATTTAACATTTTTTTCTAGGCTCTGGCTGGCACAAGAAAACTCTGAATCCAGCCAGGGATTTTTCTATGGCCTAATTTGTGCATTGCAATGAGCATAAAATTTGCATCTAGTTTTATTTTTCACTCTCTTTACTGGTATTTATGTAATGCAAAATTGAATGTTGCAGAGCGTTAATTAACCAAGGAGAACCATAATCATCATCAGAATCTATATAGTAAACCTGTGAAATTAATAGAGGCTCAGAACTTGAGGGTAAATAGCCATCTTTTGGAACCATATCATTGAGTTTGTACTCCAACCAAATGACACAGCTGAGCAGTAGAAACCCAAGTGTTGAAGGAGACATTTTTCCATACTCCAGAGAATTATAAAGGTTTCACGTTCTCACTTCAAGAGACTGAAAAAAACCAGTCATAGGAAAATGATTGAACTTAATATTCATATTTTGTGGGCAGCCAGGAAATTAATATGGGGAAATAAAAAACTTGATTTTTAATGTCATTACAATTTTATTTTTAAATGAGTTTTAAGATTTTCTTAGTTTACTGAAGGTGTCTTAATTTTATTTGAATTATGAGCTCTTCTAATTCTATCAGGAATCAAAAAAGGAATCTAATGTCTTAAAATAATATACATTTTTCTAATGTACAATAAAAGGAATTATTAGATTATTTGGGGCAATATGACTGCCTCCAAGGTCTTGAAAAAGTTCTTTTCTAGCTGACTAGTTAGTCTTTCGGCATCAGAACTACCTATATGGGGGATCCGCCATCTGCGGTGGAACCGCCGCCAAGAAGCAGATTTTCGTGAAAACCCTTACGGGGAAGACCATCACTCTCGAGGTTGAACCCTCGGATACAATAGAAGAGGTAAAGGCCAAGATTCAGAATAAGGAAGGAATTCCTCCTGATCAGCAGAGACTGATCTTTGCTGGCAAGCAACTGGAAGATGGACGTACTTTGTCTGACTACAACATTCAAAAGGAGTCCACTCTTCATCTTGTGTTGAGACTTCGTGATGGTGCTAAGAAAAGGAAGAAGTCTTATACCACTCCCAAGAAGAATAAGCATAAGAGAAAGAAGGTTAAACTGGCCGTCCTGAAATACTATAAGGTGAATGAGAATGGCAAAATCAGTCGCCTTCATCGGGAGTGCCCTTCAGATGAGTGTGGTGCTGGAGTTTTCATGGCTAGCTACTTCGACAGATGTTATTGTGGCAAATGTTGTCTGACTTATTGCTTCAACAAACCAGAAGACAAGTAATTGTATATGGGTTAATAATAAAAGACATGAACTAACAACAACAACAAAAAGAACTACCTATATGGGGATAAGACATATTCCTATATTTTTTTTCTAGGGAGATGCAGAATCCATAGCAACTTTCTGCCCTGCTATCTGGGAGGATAGTCTTATCCTTCCAGGGATTACTCTTTTTTTTTTTTTTTAAGATTTTTTTTTTTATTTATCCATTCATGAGAGACAGAGAGAGAGATGCAGAGGCAGAGGGAGAAGCAGGCTCCCCGTGGAGCAGGGAGCCCAATGCGGCACTCGATCCCAGGACCCTGGGATCATGACCTGAGCCGAAGGCAGACGCTTAACCGACTGAGCCACCCATGGGTCCCCTTCCAGGGATTACTCTTAAAGGAATGATATTTTACTCTACTTGCAAACTAACAAGTTAGCCTGCCACAGTTTGGATGCTGGCAAAAGACATAAGACTCCTGGGTCCCAGACAAAAGACTCACTCATGGCACCACAGTTGGTGGGAGCTCCATGCTTGCTTTTGTTCCCCTTCTTCCCTATTCTCCCCCTTATCCCCAAGTCCCATGGGAGTGATGAGGAATAGCCCAGCTAGATGTTGTGCATCCAGTGGATCTGTGGCACAGCTGAGGACCCCTAAGTATAGGAAACCCAGTATTTTATAACGGACTGTGTGTAACCTGACCAACCCATGCCCTGGAGAGAGACACTATCTTGATCTTCTAGGACTGTTTGCCATACAAAAACTCCTGAAAAGTGAGGGCAGAACAAAAGCTGATACAAGATGTGCAGAAACACCGTGGCGATTTGTTTCTCAATGCTGCTGAGTGAAAATGACCGGGCTCTGCCTCAAGCCACTTCTCCACGAATAGCGTTATCTGCAGCGTTCTTTTAGCAGTACGTGGAGGTAGAAGAAAACCGGTTCTAGTATATTTTTATTGCAGCCACAAGTCATCTCATTAACTGTTGGTGACTTTGCTCATTTGGAAGGCTGCCAAAGTCATCACACACCTGGAAATCAACAACAGGAAGCTAGGATTGCATCCCAGAACCCCTGGTACATAAAACTTCTTCTTACCCCTACCTCTGAGTAGTCTAGAAAATTTAAATATTTCTCGACCAACTTTTGCTGGTTATAGTTCAGTCAGCCTTAACTGAAACATTGATAAAGAAAGCAGTGTCTGTCATAAGGGTAACTGTACTCCCCTTTCTGGGACTCCTTCCCTTAATTTTACTCTCCCTATTTTGTCCTGTTGGATATTATTGTAAGGAATTGTATAAGATCCTTGAGAGAAGGTAATAGAAAAGGGGAAGCATTTCTCCCTTCCTTCCATACTAGCTCACCCTTAGCCTTCTGAGCTCAAGGTGTCTACTCTCTTGTAGTGTTGGCTCTTTGGCAAGTAAATGCTGTTAAGCACTGAATGTGTTACACTGGGTCCTTCTGTGGGGTCTGTGGATCAGAGTCTGGAGATTAGGGCATGTGTTAGGAAGTAAATATGCCTCAGCTCTGGGCCACCAAGAAAACCATAGTAGGTCTGTGTTGATGCGGGGTGGAAGTGTTCACCAGCCACAGGAGGCTAAGATTTGATACCTTTGCCTTTTAATTTTTTTTTAATTAAAAAAAAAAATTTTTTTTTTTTTTAAGATTTTACTCATTTATTTTAGAGAATGAGAGAGAGAGCACGAGTGGCCTGGGGGAAGCAGAGGGAGAGGGAGAAGCAGGCTCCCCACTGAGCAGGGAGCCTATGGTGGCGCTCCATCCCAGGACCCAGGATCATGCCCTGAGCTGAAGGCAGACACTTAACCGACTGAGCCACCCAGGCACCTCTACCTTTGCCTTTTTAATCAGAGCTACTGGGTATGAGAGCTACTGTATATGATAGCAGACATTGACTTTGGGGGTAATTTAATGAAAAGTGTAGTACTTTGAAAATCTGATTTTGCTGTGTAAACCTAACATTAATTTTTGTCATTTGTGTGAAGGACTTAGCATTTATCCCTAATTACCATGCAGCACAATGATTATTCATAATACTAAATATGTGTCAGATCAATGTTTTTAAGTTGCATTGATTATAACACTAAAATCTGCTATGTATGATGCTCCATCTTCTTTCGGATGGTCATCTACTGAAGTATCAGGGCTTTCTTCTTACAACTTAAAACATTTAGGGTTTTTTTTTTTTTTTTAATGAATGGAGAGACTCTTTTGCATTAGAAAAGATAAGTCTGGGGCACCTGGGTGGCTCAGTGGTTAAGCGTCTGCCTCAGCTCAGGTCATGGTCCCAGGGTCCTGGGATCGAGCCCCGCATCGGGCTCCCTGCTCGGCAGGAGTCTGCTTCTCCCTCTCCCACTCCCCCTACTTGTGTTCCCTCTCTTCGCCATGTCTCTCTCTGTCAAATAAATAAATAAAATCTTAAAAAAAAAAAAGAAAAGAAAAGATAAGTCTGCAGCCAGTTTGACTGTGGGTCACTATGGGCAATAGAATCCTCATATCTTGAGGACAGTGGTAGGAATAGCAGGAGCACCAGCATTTTAGACTTTGAGTCTAGTAGCTAATTATCTACTTCTCTTCTTGTTTTATTTCTGCCACTTGTCTTATTACTGAGGAATGATATTATTGAATTCTAAACAATATGATGTCTACCCTCAGGCCAATCAAGCAGAAGCATATGCAATATCTTTGATATGCCGAAATAAATTGAAGTTCAGGAATTAGCTGTGTCGGTGTATGGGTGTGAGGGATAGGTGATATAAATTCCTCCTTTTCCTACTTTATGGATGAGGACTCAGCTTTCTCCTCTACATTTTTGTCTGTCAGTCTGACTTGCTTTCAACACTGTGTATTAACCAAGACCACTTTGCTTTAAAATTTATTCATTTGCATGATGTTAGAATGAAGTAAAACAGAGCAAGACATCTTAACGGGATAAGAGGATCCCCAGTAAGTATTAGCTCTATAAATAATGTTTTCCCCACCTCAAGGGGGTTGCTTGAACATCAGTCTATCAAACACATACAGAATATCTGCTGTGTAGGCAATACATTTGTGTCCCTAGCCCTTGATAGATGAAGTTTAAAAGAAATTAATTGCTTATAAGGTTTGAACTTGAATGACTACTTTTAGTACATTTAGTATTGTTTTTGAAATAATATTTTAGTGATTAGATAATTTATAACTTTGTCTTTATTGTAAACCAGAGTGAACTGTTTATCCATAGTCAAGTGATCTCCTGGATTTAAGGTTGGTTTAAAACTCGTTAATGCTGGGGTTTATAATGGAAACAGAAAGCCTGTACTTATGTGAAACAGAACTAACCAGGCCAGTGGAATTATTGTAAAACAGTATCTTTTAAATGCTGATGATTAGACCTTAGCCTCTTGAGTTAAATATAGCCTCTCAGTTGTTCTTGGCAGAATGATGAAGCTGTGTTATCTTCTGTGGAAGATCCAACCTCTCTGACTGCTTTTTATTACAGGTATGTTTAGTTGGACTCTGAGGCTTCATTGGAATTATAAAAACTTGGCTCTTGTAGGTAAATTTTTGAAAGAACAAATTTATTTTCTGTCTTATTATCTGGGTGTGGTAAGATGAACACAGTAAGTATACCACATATAAAGTGACAATGTTTTGATCCTTTTGTCGTAATTACCGCTGTGGAAAACTGAAGACGACTAGATTCAGTTAGCTGGATAATCAGCATTTTGACCCTTTGTTGCAAATCATTTCTGTTGTGTAAAAATGAGGATGAATGGATTAATCAGACCACGTGTTATATCCACTTGCAATCTGTTTTCAGATGAGACAGAGTGGTCCCCTATATCCAGCTTTGAACGTCCAACAGCTCTCTACTCCAATTACACAAATTAGTGATGTGTAAATTCATGTTCCTAAGTGATAAGCAAGTGCATTTTTCTTCGTGATGTGTTATATATTATTTAATCTTAGTTATATATTCTGTAATATATGTGTCTATTAAGTGTATCTACTATACATATCCTTAACTTTGTCAGTTCTGATAGTCTGAGATTTTGGGTTCCTAGGGGATAATTTTACTTCTGTCTAATTTATTTTAAAGTCATCTGAGAAACTGACTTATGTAATTAGAGACTTGGCAAAAGCTTTTTTTCCCTCAGCGATGGTGGTATTTAAACTGAGATTTTCTTGTTCTAATCTGTTTTTCCCTACAACTTTGTTTATATGAAATTATAAAACTTTACTTATATTTATATCTAATTTTTTTGGCACAAGTCATGGGTTTGACTCTGCAGTCCTGACTTTGTAATATTTTTTTTTTAAAGATTTTATTTATTTATTTGACAGAGAGAGACACAGTGAGAGAGGGAACACAAGCAGGGGGAGTGGCAGAGGGAGAAGCAGGCTTCCCGTGGAGCAGGGAGCCTGATGCGGGGCTCGATCCCAGGACCCTGGGATCACGACCCGAGCTGAAGGCAGACACCCAGCGACTGAGCCACCCAGGCACCCCTGTAATATTTTTTCAATCTCAGATTAAGCATTTGGTTTGCTGTCTGGAGGTTTTGTTTTTTATTTTTTTGAAAGTGTCGTCATTGTACATATTTATAGTAATTGCATATTTATGAAATAAATTAATCTCTTTGAATTTTTACCATAGCAATCCTTACTTAGTACATGCAGATCATTTTTAATCTCTGGAATTTATAATTGAAATATTTTAATAAAAGAGCAAAATAATAAGCAAAAAATGTTGATGTGTATAACATTAAATTCTATCAGTTACATGGAAGCTGATTACAATTAGTTTAATGACCCTGGTTAGAATTCCTCCTCTTATTTTGTCCTTGCTCTGAAATGTATTTCAGAGGTCAAACACTTAGTTATCCTCTTAGCCGAGATTTCTATCATTTGAATATGGCCAGATTGGCATTTATCTTTAAAACACTTATTGGAAACAGCCTAAATTGAAAAAATGCTTAACGTCACAAGCTTCATCATCCCAGGATGGGCCTCTTTAAAAGAAGCTCAGACCTCAAACAATATGAAGTGATTTCCCTTAACTTATAAGATAGCTGGTAGCTCAGGCAGTAGAAAGAGAAAACGGTTATTTGCTTGGTGACAATGTGGCAGTTACATAAATTTCATGTACAAAGTGAACACATAAATAGTATTTCAGAAACAGAGAATCATCTGAGTCCCTGTTGATTATAGTATAGGTGCTAGACATTTTAATGGAATTGTTTCTTAATTACTGAACTCTCTTTGATAGCCATGAAAAAAAATTGGACTGGACAGTATTGATTCCAAGCACTTCTGTTCCTCTTTAGGGATATTCTGAGCTGGCAAAACACATACAGATGGGCAGACAAGACTGCTTAGTTTGCCCTGTGCTGAATTTGATCAATAGGAACCTATTTCTGTATCAAGGAGAAGTAGCTCTGTTAATTTAGCCCTGGAAATCTCATCATTAGACACTCTTGAGTAATAAGATTTAAAATATTTCAGTTAAGATAAAAATTGCATGTTGGCATTTCTCACAGTAAAATTTATTTTTCTTTATCTTTCTTTTTTTTTTAAACATGTCAAGTGTTTCTTTGAGTTGTTTTCTTCCTCCATAAGAAGGCTAAGAGGGCATTCACTAGTAGATAATACCCCTATTGCACCCTATTCTGCTAGCTAAAAAAATTTTTTTCTGTAGTACCGCATTTTCTATTTTATTATCTGGGTGAGGTAGGATGAATACAGTAAGTATTCTACATATAAAGTGACTGTATAATCACTGTTTTGATCCTTTGGTTATAATTACTGCTGTGTAAAACTGAACAAGACTAGATTCAGTTAGCTGTATAATCAGCATTTTGACCCCTTTTTTATAAATCATTTAGGAACTGGGGGAAAATAGAATCATAAAAACAGAACCATTTTGGCTAATAGCATGGTAACGCTTTTTCTTTTATCATTATCTGGGTTAACACAACTCCTGCTTTATATTCTGTGTTCTCTTACTGTGATATTACCTTTATTCATTCAAAAACTATTTACCAAGCCTTACTATGCTCAAGGGTAACTGGTTGATAACTTGGAATCTAGAATACACTGCATATTAGGAATGCCAAATTTTATTTTCTATATTAAGCATTTATACATACAATCGCACTTGCAGTAACAAAATTATATAAGGTGTATGGATTGGCTGTGTGACGTCTGATTTAGGATATTTCCATCTCATAACAAAGCACCCAAAGCAGTTTTTCTTTGATGTTTACTCCTCAGTACTTCTAATGGAGCCATTTTTCTGAGTGCTAAAATAAAGTTCAGACTCACTCAAAGAAGTAGGAAGTAATCGAGAAGGGACAAAGCCTTGGCAAGCAGCACATTTCAGACTCAAGGTGCTCTGGCTCTGATTTGACTTTCTTTTATAACATTTGGAATAGGTTCTAAGAGACTGTCCTGCCCAATCTGTTACATTTGTCAGGTTCTCAAGACAAAAAAAAAAAAAAGATCTTTGAATTGCAGTTTGAGATTTGAAATTCCCAGATCATATTTCCATTTCCTGCTATACGTATTCTGAGGGAGTTGGGATATTATTAAAACCATCAAGGAAGTGGAGACTGCAGTAGACACTGATAAAAATGAAGCAGTTTGTAAGAAAGAGGTGATGTAAAAAGAGGGAGACAATTCGGATTGCATTTGGTCTTGACAGGAGAGACCCTGCAAACTGGTGGTAGGCGTTCTCCTGAAATTATATTCATGCTCGTTTGAATTTTATTAAATTTTATCATAAATAAGGAAGAAAAAAATAAATTCCTCAAGGAGTCATCAAAACAAACAAGAAAAATACATACGTTTTATCTTGTTCTGAACCCAGAATACCTGCATAACCTCAAAAAAGGGATGTCAAGGTCATCATTGAGTTACTTATAAAGAAGGTCATCTTGGTCATTGCATTGGATAAGTCCTACAAACTGTGAGAATCATACGGATTTCAGGGCAGAGTATAAAGCAATAAGGAGAATACTGAGTATATCTGGAAATACAGGTACAATGCCAACTAGGTCAGCCTATATCTCTGATATCAGGACTAAGCGTGCAGTTTTGGAATAATGGTGGACTCTGATATTTATACTGTTGTCGTGTTGCAATGTATTCACTCCTACATATTCACTGGGATTCAGGAGTGACTTTAATTGTGTTCTTGTTTTCAGCAATTCTTGGTACGATTGCATAGTATGTTCCTTTCCTAGCTTTGGGCACACAAATAGCTGTAACTTTTTCCCCAAGAATGATGCCCTCCAAGCTGTAAAGGGATTGATCAGTGTTCACATTTGCTTTTGTAACTTAAAAATGATAAATTGAATAATGGCATAATTAAGATCTGCTTTAATTAACTGGTTACAGTGTGTGCCTGTATTTGTAAAATAAAAAAGTTGCAGGAGTGATTTGAAGTTTGACCTGAGAAACATTTTGAAAGGTTATTTGCTTGATTCTTTTTGTAACTGTAATGATGATTAATGAGCATATTGGTTTACTTTAAATACTTTTCGAGTAGCTAAATTCACTATATTGCAATTATTAAAAGCAAGAGTCTCATTAAATTCTTCTACTTGGAGATCAAGATAAGGCCAAAATATTATACATGGCATAACAGCAAAACCATAAGTTCTGTGAGAGTATTGCTTTCCCCAGGATTGGACCATTGTTCTGTATGTTTTTAACCCAGCCACTGTGCCATTATCAGTATGTGGGAGAGAAAGCAGACCCAACAATGGACAGAGAATTCTGGTTTCGGACTATCAGACATTTACCAGGAGTTGAAACAAACTGAAGGAGTTGAACTGTGAAAGTAATTTATTTGTTTAGAATTCTACTTGTTATTTAAGTTTGTTGATGGTTTTATATATAGAAAGAAATTTCTTTTAATTTGGTAACTAAGCTTCATTCTGGAGCACTTTCCTTCTCAGGGCTCATATTTTTTGTAAGACCCCATGATGTTTTGTAAACATGTATTTAGCTGGTTTATATTCCCTGAGCTCTGGGGTTTGGGAAACACACTGCTGTTTTCAGACTTTGACCTCAGCAGGGTCACACAGCCATTGGCCTGGTCCATACAGGCTTTAAGACTAGATGCTTGGTTATTGCAGATGCATTTGTCTTTCTTCAGAGAAATATGTGTGCTTCGGGATTGATTTTTTACATCTTTATACTTAGCAGTAAACTATGGGAGGCCATTACTTCACATAACAGTGGCTTTAAGAATTAGACAGCTCATACGACTCTAAATTCAATTTGCAGGTAGTTTTCACTTAAGGAAAGAGGTCTGGCAGCATGCCTGCTCGGCACAGGGCTACTTGAATCCCCTCTCTTTCAGTGGTGAGGTCAGAGCATCTTGTCAAGAAGTGTAACTTATGTTCAAATAATGTATGTGAGCTGGACATCTACTGCCAAAAACAAGCTGCCTGGGGGCAGAAACAAGAAAAGCATCATAAGTGCTATTGAACAACTCACTGTATGCTTTTAATTATCTGAGATTTACATAAACAACTCCACAAAATGGGAGAAACACCCAATTAAATGACAGTAAATTTACTTTGCTGCAGAATTCAATAATTTACATCTTGGTTTCCCTGCATTGCATTAATTACCGATTTGGTAGCAGATTAAAAGGCATCTGGGTAAAATTTAACCTACATATATTCAAATTAACTACCGTGATTGATATATCTGTATTCACTCATTTATTCAGTATATTTATGTGCTAGTTACTGGGGAGAAGAAGACGTATAAACAGATATATACAGCTCCTGTCCTTCAAAAGCTGACCATTCAGCAAGGGTGATAAACACCTAAGTAAAAATTATCATGTGTTGTGATAAGGACAACAACAAAACATAGGATATCCATTTCTGTCAGTGTGAAAGACCACCTGATCCATAGGGTGGTGAAAATGTATTTAAAAAATTTTTTTAAATGCATTGCTGAATGAACACAAAATGAAGCAGAGGAAATTAAAGCTGAAGCAAAAGTTGGAATTCTGCAAGGTGGATGAATTCCAAAGCTGGCTTTCACCCTAAGGGGTTTCTGCCAAATCCATGAGACCTTGAACCTTCACATCAGGCCAAGTGACTCTGCCAGATAGCTGGGGAATGGGTAATGCCTATGTTACAGAAAGTCCTTCTGAGAAGAAGGAAGAGGGAGCAGTCTCAAACTTACTATATGAGGCAAGCAAAATGATGGAGACAAGGAAGCACATAGATTAGAAGAAAGAAAAATTATAGGCTACTCTTCTCATAAACATAGTTGCAAATATCTAGTTAAAGTTGTAGCACATGAAATCCAGACACATCTAAAAACGATAGGATATAATGTTATTTCAGTAATGCAAAGTTTACTTAATATTAGGAAATTGGTTTGTAACATATTACCCAAACCTGTTGAAGAATTTCTTAAAACTCCCAGTGGTTTCAGGAAAAACTAAATTTGATAAATTTCAGCATCTATTTATGACTTAGAATAATTCTTGGTAACTAGGAGGGTAATGAAATTTCATTATTCTGGTAAAAGGAACTTATACAAAACCTACAGCAAACATCCACCTAAGGTGAAATGCTAAAAGCACTCTCTTTACAATCAAGAACAAGATAAGAATACAGACTATCACCACTTCTATTCAATGTTATTGGAAGTGTTAGCCAATGTAATAAGACAAAAAAAAATAATAATTGAAAGGCAGAAACAAAACTGTCATTGTTCAAAGGTTATCTGTGTAGGAGACTCAAAAGATCTATAAATGAAATACTAAAGTTAACAAGACAGTTTAGCAAATTGCTGGATGTAAAATCAAGACATAAAAGTAAGTTGCATTTCTCTATATGAACACCCAGGAAGTCAGTGTAACAACATATGTAGAGTAACAAGAAATAAATCTAATAAAAATTTTGTAATATTATATTCCTATTTGAATAATGTGTGAGGTTAGAACTAGGGAACTAATATAGAATATCATAAATTATATTGCAAAAAATAAAGAAAATCTAAATAAATGGAGAATGATACCATTCTTCTAGTTAGGAAGATGCTAATTTTTCCCAGGTTGGTTCACTGCCAGTTTAATAGGGTAGTATGTATTTGTGTAACTAGATAAACTTAAAATTTTTTTGTTTGAAAAAGGAAAGTGCAAGGATTACCGAAGACATCCATGAAGAACAGTAAGGTGAGGCAAACCTCTTTCAAATAATCCAGCTTAGTTAACTTTATATTTCAATTTTGCCAGTTAACAGGGTTGGCTATGTAGAACTATGGGGTGAAATGTAGAGCACCCCACCAAACTCAGGCATATATGAAAACTTTATCAAGGTAGCATTGCAGAAAGGGGTAAATGTAAATGGTGATAAGGCAAGTGATTAATTAAACATATGATAAGATTGAAACTGGATTCCTATCTTCCTCCAAGAAGTAAATTAAAGTGATTAAACTTTTAGAAGTGAAGGAAAAAAATATAAAATGTTTAGAAGAAAATGTAGGATTATATTTTTATGACTACAGGGTAGAAAAAGATTTCTTAAACAAAGACACAAACAATGCAAGACACAAAAATGCAAAACCATTAAGTAGGGATTCAATTTGACCATATTAAAAGTGAGATATTCTTTATCAGAAGATACTGTAAACAGTGAAAAGACAAAATGCAAAAACATCAAAGTAGCAAAATGTACAACTGGCAAATAACTAGTATCCAGATAAAAGAACTTTCTCAAAAAATTAGAAAAAGAAAAAAAGAGAAAAGAAGAGGCAATTGAAAGACTCACAAACATATGACAGGATGTGCAATAACATTATTTTTCTGGGAAATGAAAATTAAAAACGTGAGATAGCGTTACCTACCCACCAAAACTCCCAAACTAAAAAGTGTCATGAGGTTGTGACTGCAGTGAGAACCTTAATTCACTTTTGGGATTTCTTAGTAACTTTAAACACTCACACACTTTCATGATTCTAAATACGACTTTCTAATATACATCTTAGAGAAATGCTTGCACACTCCTGTACAAAAATGCTCATAGCATCATGCTTTGTAAGAGCTACTCTTGAGAGATAAGAGTAGAGCATATAAATAGTTATATATTATTCCATGGAAAGAGAGGAACCACTTTTCTAGTTAAGAAGTGGTCTCAGTAGAATTTGATCACCTGCTGGAAGGTAGCGGATGACCTACCTTCCGGAAGGTAGAGTAACAGAAAGTGAGAGCAGTAGAGTGATTTCTACTTCTAATTTGGCCAATGATGCCAATAGTGGTCCCATTGACCACGGTACTTTTTCTAGTTATTGCTATATATTTTTTAATTTTAAAAGCATAGATGGCCAGAGAAGTGCTTCTTACCTTTCTCAATTTAAAAACAGCACATAGTTATCCATCATGTCCATAGTAAATTCAGACAAGACATTGCACATACACACTGTGCACACACACATATGCGCACATACCCACACAAACATACACAGAGAAACTCAAATGGCAAAGCAGATTGAAAAAGATGCTCCGATTCAATAGATATCAGTGTTAAAACTATACATACCCACCAGTTTGGCAAAAACTAAAAGGTTGGAAAACACTAAATGTTAGGTTGTAGACAGAGACTCTCATTCTACTTCTAATGGGAGTAGAAACTGGTATAAATACTCTGGAAAACACTTTGATATTACCTAGTAACTTTGAACTTGCCCTTAACTCATGAACCTAGAAAATTCATTATTAGGTAGAAACCCTAGAAAACGTTTGCATATTGTCACCAGGAAACTTGCATAAAAATATTTTTAGTGGCAAACATAGAAACACCCCAGATAGCCATTGACAGCAGAATCAAAATATACATGGGGGCTTACTCATTCAATGGGATACTACAGAGCAATGAAAATAACTGAAAAGAAATAACACACACCATGTATTATTTTTTAAATTGGAAACAATTATTTGATGGGAGGGTGCACTACGTATAAAAGCTTCCTGGTCATAGAAGAAAAGGGTGGTGTTACCTGAGGGGAATTTGTTTTTTTCATATTTCTTAGCAAGAAATGTTAGGGGAAAAAAGCTAGAAAAAATATAGTGTCCCTGGAAGCCAGTTTCCTTTGTTTTAATTATTTTACCTTTATGTATATGTTTGTAGTCTGTTCTTCCTGACTCCTATTTACAAGTTGAATGGGAGACAAACTTACTGGACTCAGAGTAAAACTGGAGTTTTCTGAATTTTTAGCTTTTTCCCCCTTAACTTGACATCACACCCTACTTTTCATTTTGGGTGGAAAAAGAGGTACAATCTGGGTAAATATTAGGGGGTCTGTCTAGGGGCTTGTTTGCATATCAGTGGTGGTACTTATCAGTTTTTCTTCTATCTCGAAGTCTACCATGCTTGCTTGAATTCAGTGTGTCACATGCATAGATCTTTTTGTTGTTGTTTATGATAATTTTCAAAATACGATTATACTTTCCAAATATCCTTGTGTTCCATCTGCCTTTAAATGGGAAGGTTTCTCGGAGCCCCTGGGCAGCTCAGTCGGTTAAGTGTCTGCCTTCAGCTCAGGTCATGATCTCAGGGTCTTGGGATCGAGCCCTGCATCGGGCTTTCTGCTCAGTGGAGAGTCTGTTTCTCCCTCTCCCTCTGATGTCCTTCACACTCGTGCTCTCTTTCTGTCTCAAATACATACATAAAATCTTTTTTTAAAAAAATGGGATGGTCTCTCAAACATCTCTATTTGATATGATGTTGAAAGAAAAAGATGGCAGGACAACTCACAGGAACGCCATATTAGCAGCTGGAACCATCTTCTGCTTAAATCTGTCCTTAGTCCCGTTTTTCTTTAATTAGTCTCATAGGAAAAAAGAAGCAAGATCATGCTGCAAAATGGGATATTTTTGGAATTCTCATTATTCTTTTATAATTGTGCCCCTGGTCATTTTTTATCTTTACCTCAGTAGAGTTTCTAATAAAAACCAGGGGCTAGATAGATTTAATTTATTGAGCATCTACCATGTACAAGGTATTGTTTGGACTACACAAATATACAGGGCCTGCACCTTTCTTCAAGGAACCTATAATTCAAAGGGACAGAAAGTCATGTTAATGATAATAAGTCATTGTAAATAATGTGGCAATGAACATGGATGCACAGATATCTCTTCAAGGTATTGAGTTCATTTCCTTTGGGTATATACCCAGAAGTGAGATTGCTGGATTACTTGGTAGTTCTATTTTAATGTTTTGGAAGCTCCATATTGTTTTTCATAATGGCTATACAAATTTACATTCCCACCAACAGTGTATAAAGGTTCCCTTTTCTCCACATCCTCACCAAGACCAATATTTATTATGTTATCTTTTTGAAAATAGCCATTCAAAGGTGTGTGGTGGTATCTCATTTTGGTTTTGATTTGTATTTCCCTGATGATTAGTGATGTTGAGCATCTTTTCACATACCTGTTGGCCATCTGTCTGTCTTAGGAAAAATGTCTGTTCAAGTCCTTTGTCATTTTTAAATTGGGTTGTTTGGGGGGTTTTTTGCTATATATTTGGATATATATTTTGAATTAGTTGTTTATTAGATATTAGGTTTGCAAATATTTTCTCCTATGGTTGCCTTTTCATTTTGCTAATTGTAATTTTTGCTGTGCAGAAGCTTTTTAGTTTAATGTAGTCCTGCTTGTTTATTTTTGCTTTTTCTGCCTGAACTTTT
The DNA here is from genome assembly GCF_004348235.1 of Phoca vitulina. Classification (NCBI taxonomy): domain Eukaryota; kingdom Metazoa; phylum Chordata; class Mammalia; order Carnivora; family Phocidae; genus Phoca; species Phoca vitulina. Next base: position 14,160,153 of record NW_022589708.1, on the reverse strand, counting down.
GGTGCCATTACAGCATTATTCATAATAGCCAAGATATGGAGACAACTAAGTGTCCATTGTCAGATGAACGGATAAAGAACTTATGGTATATATATATATATATGGGAATATTATTCAGCCTTGAAAGAGAAAGAAATCCTAACATTTGCAATAATATAGATGAACCTGGAGGGCTTTGTGCTAGGTGAAATAAGCCAGACACAGAAAGAAAAATGCTGCATGATCTCACTTATGTGTGTAATCTGAAAAAATCTGAATACATAGAAGCACAGGGTAGAATAGTGGTTACCAAGGGTGAGGAGGTAGGGAAAATGGAGAGATGTTGGCCAAAGGATACAGCTACGGAGGATCCAGTTATGTAGGAAGGTTGCTGTTATATAGAATGAATAAGTCTAGGGATTTAATGTACAGAGGATGACTATAGTTAATAATCTGCATTGTATACTGGTAATTAGCTGAGAGTAGATTTCAGGTTCTCTTACCACATAAGCACAAAAAAGGTAACCATGTGCGATGGATATGTTATTTACCTTGACTGTACTAATCATTTCAGTATGTATATGTGTATCAGAACATCATGTTGTACACCTTAAATATATACAATATTTATTGAAAATAGTAATTGTTATAAGAATAAGCAATAGCAACCACAGAATTAATTTGAGCATTTCCTAGATGATAAGCAGTCTCCATATGTTAACTCACCTTGTCTTCCTGAACAACTACATCACATGGGTACTATTTGGCACCATTTTGCAGATGATGAAATTGAGACAGGGAAGTCAAATCATGTGCCCAAACTCATATAACTACTACCAAGGTGCAGTCAGAAGTTAAAAAAAAACAAAAACAAAAAACCAGGTAGCCCAATTGAAGACCCACTTTTTTGTACCCACTGGACACATGTCATTTAAGTTCACTGCAAAATAAAGCCAAGAACAAGGTTGGCGCAAGGGTTAGGTATGGATTGAGAACAGCACTAATCATGTTGAGGTTCCACCTGAAACCCAGGAATTTGGAACTGACTTCATTAAAGACTCATTTCTGGAGTGGTGTATTTAGTGTTATTCAGTCCTGTGTTTCTTTATGTTGACACCCAAGGGCTATGTCTTCTTAATGATTAAAACTTCTGTTTTCTTGAAACATACCTTATTGTTGACTTTTCCCAGCAGCTATTTGCATTTTAAAATGTCAGAGATTGCTGCACACGATCCTAAATGAGAACTTCAAGCCCCAAGTTTAGGAAAATGACAAATGAGGCTTAGAAACAAATGTATAAACAATGTATGCCATGATGTGCTAGGCATCTTGAATGGGCATTTTTCCTTATAAATTATGAGAAGACCCAGAAAGCCAGAAATTGGATGTCTTTATATTGAAATAAGTGTGGATAAGAACACAGAAATTGAACTGAAGGAACATTTATTTGGTTATGTGGTCATTTAATTGAATGCTTTTGTGTGGTCATTTGAATTTTATTTAAAAGGCTATATACACACACACACACACACACACACACACACACGATGCGATTGATCAATCACATCTCCTTTCCCCGCAAGGAATACAAGGAAATGGAAAGAAAAAGGCATGCCAATACAAGGCTGTGTCTGAGTGGTCCTTCCTACAGCATGTGTCAGTCCACTCAAAACACATGCTGGGGCAAGGGGTGATCAGAAACAACAAGGAAAATCTAAGTAAATATACTAAGGAGCCCTGTTTACAGAGGTTACAGAAACTATAATTGAGAATTTTAGGTGTTTTTAAGAAGTAAAAATATTTATCTTGGATCTTTGGCATTACATATAAAATATAACCGTTCACAGGAAGATACGACCTGACTGATCTCCTGTCTTTGGCAAGACCTGAAAAAGACGATTTCGATTCCTTTTCCACATTGATCTTCTTCAAGTAAGCTAGTAAATAATTTCAGCCCCATTGTTTTCTTCTTGTTTATTCATGTCTTTTACTGGAGAAAAGAAATATTTGCTAATGGAAGAAACAAAGCAAAATATTTACACCATGCTGTGCCTTTCTTTTTGACAAGGGTAGATGTGGTAAGGAAGATTTCTCTCTCATAAAGTTGTTTACCCGAAACAGTGGGAAAGAGCTAAAGAATAACAGTTTCCTTTAGCAGCTGGAGGTTGTCTGAATAGAGTCTTCTATTCCCATGCATGTTTTCTAATGCAGATGTCTTTGAAAATGGTCTTGCCAGTGCACCTTAAATACATTTTAGAATTATTTTACCATGAAATTAGTTTTCTCCATCATTGGCTTAGTTGAATCCCTTTTTTTTTTTTTTATCAATGCTGGGACATTAAAAATAAAGCCCTGGCTGCACATGCTATTTTTGTAAGTTCCTATCAAAAATCCATCCTGCAGCAGGCCAGTGTACTTTCAGAGTCAGGTCATTATTGCAGCGAGGCTACTTAGAATCCTGCTCCTCCACCTCTCACCCCGAGGCTTAGTTTTCCACTTCTGCCCCAGCCACTGGCCTGCATTTTTATGTTTATTAAGCAAATAAAGAAGGAGAGGAGTTTCAGGAGAAAAAGCAGCATTGAACTGTATTGCAACTGAATGAGTCTTATCTGAATTGATGATTCAAATTGGTGGTTCAGAAACCATTCTTGGAAACTAGCTGGTGGTGATGACGTTGGTAGAGGTGATGGTGCTGATGGTGATGTAGATGGTGGTAGGAATGGTAGTGGAGATGGTTTACTGGTGGTGATGATGGTGGTGATGGTGGTGGTGATGGTATGATGGTGGTGGTGGTGATGGTGATGTAGATGGTAGTAGAAATGGTAATGGAGATGGTTTACTGCTGGTGTTGATGGTGATGATGATGATGGTGATGGTGGTGATGGTGGTGGTGGTGGTGATGGTGTGATAGTGGTGGTGGTGATGGTGATGGTGGTGTTGGTCATAATGGTAGTGATGGTGGTGGTGGTAGGGGCATAGCAATGGCTTACAAACATCCCAAATAAGTTTCTAGGAAATGTAATTGGTGCAACACTTTACTTCTATGCTCTGCTCATTTCACAAGTGTTCTCTTTCTCTGCTAATATTTTCCTGTGTCTAAAAATACAACTAATTTCAATAGGACAAGTCTGTATTAGATGTACTACATACATATAGAAGATTCTTCAAAGTCAACAAAATTCATTTTCAATTATTTGTTTGGTATGTATTCAGTACCCTTGAGAAATGAAGAGTTGTGAAAAAGGAAACCAATCATGTAAATTTAGTAGAGTTAGAAATCTCCCCATATTCACTTTTCCAATTGCTATTATACCTGAGATCATTGTCTCTGTGTCATTGCTAGTTGTTACATTATTTTTTCATTCCATACTTTGAACTATGAATCTATTACAGAAAGAGCATGTTGGTGAGGCATTGAGTATGAATAAGTTAGGAATAGTAATTAGTTTTCAGGCATTCCATTGAGGATGGCAATGCATTTTTCCCCAAAATAATTTCCTCCCAAGCAGTTGGTCTATAATAAACTTGCATATTCTGAGTGGCCTGTCTTTATCTTCTTGACACATTATTTCCTAATTTCATTGTACCATTCCTTCTGTTCATCATTTCCCCTCATCTAGCCCTTTCAAGATGTATCAGCCGATATTCCCATGTCTGGGACGTGAAGCCTTTTCCACTTAGACAACAAACAACTTTTCAATTCCATCCCACGTATCCCTCCACCTAAACCCTGCCTCTTTCATAGATATGGTTCTGGAAAGTATTGTAAGAGTTGTCTTCCCTTGTTTCTACTTCCCACTCTTCTCTTCACCCATTGCAGTCTGGCTTCTGTCCTGACCACTCCTCAAAATTCCTCCCAATATTAGCCAGTGGCCTTTTTTTGGCTCAACTGAGAGGCCATTTCTTAGATTCTTACTGGCCACCTAGATGGCATTTGACCTTACCAATTACACCCTCTCCCATAAACTTTTCGACTGATATTCAGCTTAAATATAAGTTCCTCCAAGATGATTTTCTGGACCCCTCCATGTGTGGGAAAGTACTCCCCTAGCATCTGCGTTTCCAGCATAACTTAGAAATTGTATGAAAATGTCTATCTTTCCTGTTTCTTTGTACCCCTCATACCTTGCACATATAGGGCACAAAATAGTCACAATTTTCCTCAAGTTTCTTTTGGTTTGAGGTAACAGATCTTTTCTCAAGCTTAAGCAGGTGGAGAATTTATTATTGTGATTCAGAGTCACATTTTGGGTCAAAAGGCAGGAAGTGCAACTAGGCCTTGTGAGGACTGAGAATAAGAGAGACAGCTATGGAAACCAAGGCAATTTATCTTGGATGTCCTCTGCCCTCCAAGGCCAAATAAATACTAGCTTCTGCTGTTTTCTGTGGTTTGGCCCCATTTTTTTCCCTGTCCCTCCTCTGACATCGTCACTTCCTGTCCTCAATGCTGAGGGAGCAGGAAGGAGTGGTAGAGACATGGTGTTCCCTGAGGGGGCGTGGGCTGCTCACTGAGGAGAGGATAGGAGTGGGGCAGGCACTCCAGCATAGGTCTGTTTCAGTGCTCATTTAAAAAATGTGGCAAAAGATTGAGTATCTATTTCCCAGTATTTTCTCATTCCTTTAAGCAATCTAAACTCCCCAAACACCAGTATTTCCCACCAAGAAGAAGATGATTTTATCCAGGATACTTTCCACATTCCTCTGCACTTTCCTTATTCCCACACTGGGCTGTATAGCCCTTATCAAAAGGGCTATTTTTATCTAAAGTGTGTGTTCCTTATGGAGTCTGAGTGGACCATCATCTTATTATTTTGCTTAAAAAAGTGGAGAGAGGGGCGCCTGGGTGGCTCAGTCGATTAAGCGTCAGACTCTTGGTTTCATCTCAGGTCATGATCTCAGGGTCATATGATCGAGCCCCTCGTGCTCAGCGGGGGGGGGGGGGGTCTGCTTGAGATTCTCTCCCTCTGCCCCTCCTCCTACTTGCACTCTCTCTTTCTCTCTCTAAAATAAATAGATAAATCTTAAAAAAAAGTAGAGAGAATGAGCTCAGTACTTATGTCAGTCAGTTATTGCTACAACAAGGCAGAGTAATAAACAATGGCCCAAGTCTTAGGGGCTCACAAGAAATGCATTTATTTTTCTTGCTCATGGTTCTGTAGGAGCTGAGGTCTGGCTGATTTGGTTGGGTTTGGTGTAATCAGGTTTGGGTCTGTTCATTTCAGGACATGGGCTGAAAAGACAGAGGCGACCGGGGGTTTGCTCCTCCCAGGCAGAATCCTGAGCAGAAATATGGGGTGTTTCTTTGGGCCTGGGCACAGAAGGGGCAGTTGTCCTATTGTTTAAAGCCAGACACAGGGGCGCCTGGGTGGTTCTCAGTAGGTTAAGCATCCAACTCTTGGTTTCGGCTCAGGTCATGATCTCAGGGTCATGGGATTGAGCATGTGTCAGGCTCTGTGTTCAGTGGGGAGTTTGCTTGAGATTTTCTTCCTCTCCCTCCGCCCCTCCCCCACTCATTCTTGCACTCTCACTCTCTCTGTCTCTAAATAATTCTTTTAAAAAAAATAATAAAGCCAGAGACAGGGCAAGCTCAACCACCACAGTCCTTAAATGCCTAATGATTTCAATGAATTTTTAGTTTTTAAGGTAGAGTTCAAGTTCCTTAGCCAGGTGTGCTAGATTGCTGGGTCTATAACTGCCTCTGGCTGATGTCTGGAGCCTCACTTCTCTTTCATTGGCCCTTCAATTTGTTGAACCTGTCCTTTTGTTTCATACCTTCTCCCATGCTGTTCTTTTTTTTTTTTTTTTAAAGATTTTATTTATTTATTTGACACAGAGAGAGACAGCGAGAGAGGGAACACAAGCAGGGGGAGTGAGAGAGGGAGAAGCAGGCTTCCCACCGAGCAGGGAGCCCGATGCGGGGCTCGATCCCAGGACTCTGGATCATGACCTGAGCCAAAGGCAGACGCTTAATGACTGAGCCACCCAGGCGCCCCTCCCATGCTGTTCTTTTGGACTTTCCTTCCATTCTCTGTCTAGCTAACTCCTCCTTAACCTTGAAAACTAAGGTCAAGAAAAGACTTCCTCCCAGAAGCCCTCCATGATTCCATTAAACTGACATTAATGCCCCTCCACTGCGCTTCTTAGCATCTTGTGTTTACCTTTATCATTGTACGTATCCCTCGGTGCCTCATTGTTGCCTTACCTCTGTTCCTCCAGACAGAGCTGAAAGGGCTTGAGGCAGTTATTCCAGGGCTCTGGTAACACTTTAGTTGACGTGCATCCCCAGGAACTAGTGCAGCGCCTGACACTTAGAGGCGCTCAATCAATGTTTGTAAAAGGAAAGGAAAATGACAAGGTGAGAGGCTGGAAGGAAGGGAGGGAGGGAGGGAGGACAGAAAGAAGCAAGGAAAGATGATAGCCAGTTACTTGTGGGACAGGTCATTCACTGGGTGCAACCAGTAAGCTTATGCTAGCAAGGTAATTAAGAGATGCTAGACCTTAACCCGTATACCATTGTATACCATTGTTAGCCCAGTTTTCTAGGCAATGTTCTTACATGGCCCACATCTAGGAAATTAGTACTGGATGCACATGCTTAAATCATACGTCCCTTTCCAAAGCCAAGTTTGTGCCCTTCCCCCTTCCCTGCGATTCCTTAGGCTTCTACCTCGCCTAGTGGTGTCTGCATGAATGTGGGCAGGCTTCATTACACAGGAGCACTCTTGTTATTGACTGATATGTAGTTAAATGCACAGCCTTGTGTAGCCCCTGTAGAATGCTAATAAGGAAACGGGGACTTGGTTGTTATTTCGGTCATTTTCCTTTTGATGAAACAAAGGGCAATGAAGGTGGCCCGGGTTGAGTTTCCCCTTATTCCAGGCAAGTATCAAAAAGAGTTTATCGTTATCTGAGCTTCTCCAGAGCCCAAGTGACTGTGTGACACATCATGGTAAATAACTTCTTGAAAAAGTATATGCTGAGTTGTTTTAGAATGCGTGTGCTGTTTAAAAATAGGTAGGGAGTTTGACACACACCTGATTGCCTCGGAGATGGAATCTGAAGCGTTGGGCATTGCAGCCTCTTCCAGGAAGGTTCCCATCAGCTCACCTCTTGTCTCCAGCTGCTCAGCAGCAGTTAGGTTACAGAGGCGGCATCCAATTACTCAGAATATCTGCCCCTGCTCTTGGCAGGGACTTAAACTTCCCGGCGTTTGCGGATGATGGATGGCACTTTTTGTAAAATGCAATTTCTCTAGAATACTAGGAGGATGAATCTGGAAGAGGGTAGGTCTTGGTTCCCACAGGACAGCAGATCTGAGATGGTGGCCAGATAAAGTGAAGAGGCCACTGAGTGAGGGCCATGGTGTGACTTCTTCAGACTCCAGTGAGGACAGCTTGCTCACAAATGTGCTGGCTGCCATTTACTAAGAAAGAATCTCATTGTTTCCTCAGTGTGCATTTCTTTGCAGTATGTTGCTGTACCCGGTGGAATGGAAAGGGCCTGGCCAAGTGTTGTGAGCATTCCACGTTGTTGCGTGGCCTCCCTGCGAACTACAAAGAGTGGAAAGTTGCAGAAATGGCTGTCAACATACAATGGGCAGTGAAAATCAATGAGAGGAAAATGGTCCATTTTTGCTTTATTGATTTTCCTGGTCAATGAATCCTCTTCATTTTATGTACCTCCCCTTCAGTGTTTTTTCCGTTGGGCACATCTTAATGTTAGTGCTCTGCATCAGGCATGGAACTGAGAGTGACAGGTTCCTTGAATCATAGAAGGCTCTTAGTGATGGCAACGTGGTAGGTTTGAAGGAGAGCTCGGGGAGATGACACCAAAGCTTGGGGAACGTGATGCTTGCTCCTGATGTTGGAGAGAGTGTCTGATGCAGGGGGGTAGCTGGAGGGGGCTGATGGCATTAGGATTGAGTAGCTTAGCATAGAGACTGTGGTGATTGTGTCCAAATGGATAAGAAATATTTAAAAGGCAAAAAAGGATGGTGACAGATCCCATAGATGAAGAGCAAGCGTAGTGCCCTGGGAAGTGAGTGGTGCCAAATTTGTGTGGGCCTAATGATAGGATTTCAGAGGTATCCTTTTGCCAAACACAGTTACGGCATCGATGTTTCTGTGTGAATGCAAAGAAAAAAAGAGCATTTGGTTTCCAGTGATATAAGTTGAATGTAGTAAGTTAATCATGTTTTCAGTCACCACACTAGGTAGAAGAATAACTTGGCTATCCTGGAGAAAAATCAGAAACCCAGAAATCATGACCTCTCTGGAATGTTTGCCCCAGGGAGTCCTGTTCACATTAAAGCAGAAAGGATCAAAAGAAAATTTTAGTAACCTTCAACAATTACCATCTCAAGCTAGAGACTTGTTTTAGTTATTCCTTTCAAATAAGCATTGGATGGTTCTTCATATTTTTAATTTTCAGGTGAAACTATGGCACAGAACATTTTTTAAAAAAATTGTGTAACATCAGATAGAAGCTAAATATAATGCTTGGATGAGAGCTCAAAACCCTAAACATTTAGTCTGTTGATTGGCTATTGAGACTTATTACCTTGTAGTGAAACAGTTGACAGAGGACTTTCCCCAAGTAGAAAAACCAAGGTTCAAGGCTAAATCACAACTCTCTTCTCACCAGCGAGGCTATGTTTTTGTTCCTAAATAGACCTTTTGTATCTTGCATTTGGAAAATCCTGCTCCAGTATTTAACACCAAAGTGTCCTGAACATTCCTGGGTTTAGAACATTTTCAATTCTCTGAGCTATCCTTACTCTTCAGCCTTCTACTTTTTTGACCAGAAAGGTGGGCAGTTACTTAAAAGCCTGCTCTCTCTGGTCTAAGCAATGCCTTTTGATGGGACAGTATGTACTTACATAGCTTCTGGGCACATGAAACAGGGATGACAGGAGGTTGATAGCAGTTATTAAAACAAATGCCATGAATGCACGTTTTCCTTCCAGCCTTGGGGAGCAATACAAACATAATAGCTTAGTTGTTTGATAATAAATATGTAGTGTGTTCCTTCAGCTAGTTGTCCCAAGTTTTCTTTTATTTCCCTGGAAACCTTTTCCTGCTCTTTGACCATCAGCAGTCCGTGAAGTCACACGTGGGCGGATGCTATTTAGCTACAATATAGCCCTGAGAAAATAGCAGCGTTACCCATCAACCAGTTTTCCAGGGAGAAAATGAAGTCTTGGACTATGCTAAATTTGTTTTGCTAGTGGTATGAACTAGTTAATTAGGGACTTTACTCATCCAACAATGGTCACAGAAAAAAAAAATATGAGATGAAATCATTATAATTTTGTCCCTTGGTAAACCTGTTAAAACACAAAAACATCTGTGGTCATATTCCAAAATGAAGACTTCAGAGTGGAAATGGAACTTATGATAATTAGCTTACCTACATTTAAAAATCTTCATCCAAAAATGGCCAAAAGGAGGAAAGGCAGGAAGAACCATGAAATAAAACATAACCTCACCTGCTGAGATGGCATAGTGATCTTGGCAACTGGTAGATTTTTACTTGAAGAAAATAAACACCATCTGAAAATAAGAGGGAACTATCCTTTTGTTGGAAGGGATGGATGGTGCTTCTTCATAGCTGGGGAAAGCTCTTAAATTTAAGGAATAAATCTGACAGACATGAGAAAAAGAGGCTGTTTTCATCTTTGCTGGAGACTGAACACTCCTAGAACACAGATAATTAGGTTAATTTCCTCTATAACTACTCAGGATCCCTTGACAAATCCAGTGATGGGTTGACCAAGAAGACAGGGAACTAAGACGTGAATCATTCCTTGAGACTGTTTAGTACCTGTGGTGACATTAGATCTTGTGAATGTTGCCAAATGCGGCTCACTGGGATGGGGTATATTTGTGGTGTAGTATCTTGGATCAAACTTTAATCATCAGAAAGGGAAATCTATTCATGCTGTTAATGATGGGAAACCAATCTCTGAGGAAGGGTTCCTATCAAAGGATGGTGAAGTAGAGCTTATAAGGATGCCACCTTGATTTGATGGTGTCCTTGAGTTCCCCTAAATAATTCAGAGCAATTTACACATACTGAGGGTTGGAGTAAGTTGTAAGGAGGAATTTCCTGAAAGGGCTGTTTAATATTGGACATGAGTTAATGAGGAGAGCTAGTAACTTCGTGTGTGTGTGTGTGTGTGTGTGTGTGTGTGTATTTAAATCAATTCTTTTTAGTAAAACATTGGTCATGTAGCATTTCTTTCCATGTCCTCATGAGGACCCAGAGTCTAATAGAGGCCAGTTCTCCCTCACACACCATGGGAAGGCCAGTCTTTAGAATTCTTGACCAGCATCCTGCCCACAATAGTATTGCCTCATTTAGTTTATACAGAAGGCTGTGGGGAGTGGGGGAGAAATAGGGGAAGAAGAAAAAGGTATAAACTGACTTTTCATTTTGGTCATCAGATCTCGGTAGTAATGAGAACCTCAAGTTACACAAAAGGAAGTTAAGAAATCACCATGTCATTTAATCTGTGACCATGCTCTTGCTACACTGACACCTATGAGATTTTTAGGTGAAAAAGATAAATGCATTTATGTATTGACAGGTTCAGGTTCTTCGAGTAGTACAACGAACGTTTCTGCATGCATGCCCTCACATCTGGTTCAGTCCAAAGAGTGGCTAATTTTCATGACTAAAATGCAGGTTTCATATATGCCCCAAACCAAATTCTGTGCTACCAACGTGCTACGTGATCCATTAACAACAGCAATACCACCAAAATAGAAACCCTTCTGTCTGCCTGGGTCCTGAGACAGCCTGAGTATGGAAGGGACTGGCTCTTCCTCCAAGAAATTTTACTCTCATCGCTATGCCCAGCAGTTTGTAACTAATTAATTCTTGTTTAGAGAAAGAAATAGCACCTCGTTCAACGCCCCAGGCCTAGATCTGTGGGCACTCGATCAGGGTGTGAGTCCAGTAAATGACTGATGTGGGCTCTGGAACACCTGGAATTAAGACTTAGTATTTTCAGTGAGGATAGATTGCTCTGTCTCATTTGTGTTCATTAACAGCCTGCTTCTTCTTGGCCAGGAATATAAAAAGGGAAATGCGCAGAGAGGAGTTTCAAGGATGACAAGAGAAGAGAACGTGAAGAGGGCAGGGAGGAATGGCAGGAGTCCTAAGAGGCAAACAAGGAAGGAATTTTGGGAGTAGCTTAAACATTAATGTATTTGGGAAAATATAAAGGATGAGGAGGACAGATGAAGCTGGCAGGGGAGTAGAAGTCCATTATCCCCCATGTAGTTCCCTAGACTCATTTCTCCTCTAATTCTTTACTCTTTGTTCCTGCTTGAAATGGAAGCTGATCTCACTTTCAAGTAAAGTGCATTTCCATTGCTGCCATCAGACTAGTTTTTATATGATCAATAATAATAAGAACAAGAATAATATTATACCTACCATTTATATGTAGCATTTGCTTTGCACCTCTCATTCTGTGGCTGCTTTATGTTCACAAGTCCAATTTTTACAACTCTCTAATGGAGGTGCGATTACTCCCCTTTCACAAACGGAGATTTGGGGGCTGAGAAAGATTAGGTTATTTGCCTGGGATCACACAGTTTCCAAGTGGTAGAGGAATAATTTAAAGCCAAATTGATCAGACTTTAAGTCGTTTCTCTTTCCTTTTGTTCTGTGCCTGAGCTAACTGAGGAGGGAATGGTCACAGAGAAGGGAGGCTGGGCGAGAGGGGTCTGGGATTTAAGCATTCATTTATTCATTTGACAAATACTTGTTAAAAGGTCTGTTGTGTTCTAGGCCCTTCAGGGAGCTCTCACTTTAGCAGAGGAGTGTCAAGGAGACAGGCAGTTGTATATCCTGAAGAAGTGACCAGGAGTGAGCAGAGGTTGACTCTGAAACACTCCATTCAGCCTTAAGAAGTCAAAAAAGTAGGTGTTGCCCGAACAGGTTCCTGAGGAATCAGTCTAGAGAAAGTTGAGTAAGATGGACAACAGTGTTCTAGGAAGAAGGAATAATGAGTCTGTACCTTGGTAATTCCAGGGACATCAGATGTTTATAGGATTGAAACCTGGAGAGTGGGATGTCCAGAGATGAGGGTGGAGAGGTAACCAGAGGGCCTTGAAAACTATGGAAAACTATGGAAAGGAGTTTGCATTTTATCCTCAGAGCAATCGGTGATATTGAATGGTCTTAGGTAGAGAAACATAAGGCTCCAGTTTGCACTTGAGAATGATGACTCTGGGTGTACAGGAAATGGATTGGGATGGATCAAACCCAGAAGCAGGAAGACTTTTTCCACTGATACAGGTAGGAGAGATGTAACCTGATTTAAGGTAGGCGCAGTGGTTAGAATTATGTGGATTTGAGAAATATTGATGAGATGGAATTAAGAGAACTTGGTGATTAATAATATGGATGTTGGGACTGAGTCAGATAAAACCAAGTTACATTGCTATAAAAAAACAGCACCTGAATCTCTGTAGCTTAACAAAAGCTTATTCCTCTCTCATGCAGAGTCCATGTAGGTCCAATTCTCTTTCAGGCAATTATCCTGCATGCTCTGTGATCTAGTTGCTTCAACCTGTGTTAGCTCTTTCTCCACACAAGAACTGCTCTGCCATCACCTTGATGAGGGAGAAGACGACTTGGAGTGTGTGTGAGCTTTTCACCACCTCAGCCCAGAAGTGACCCACTTTATTCTGCTTCCATCTCATTGGCTAGAATTAGTCACATGGGCCCACCCAATGGCAAGAATGCACTAGTGTTGTCTACCACAAGGACTAGCAAGTTCTGCGCTTTAAGAATTATAAGAATGTATGTAGGGGCATGTGGGTGGCTTAGTCAGTTGAACAACTGACTCTTGGTTTTGGCTCAGGTCGTGGTCTCATGGGTGGTGGGATCAAGCTGCGTGTCGGGTTCTGCACGCAGTGAGGAGTCTGCTTGAGATTCTCTCCCGCTGTCCCTCCCCCCAACTCGTTCTCTCTGATTTTCAATAAATAACTTTAAAAGATTTTAAACAAATCTTTAAAAAGAAAAAAGAATGTATGTATGTGTGTGGAGAGAAGAGAGTCTATCCAGTGTGTGTGGCAGCAGATTAACTTCCCAAGTTTTGGGCTGATTCATGAAATGGGGAACGGCATGCAGGTCTTAGTGGCTTTTATGGATTTGGCTGCTTTGTCCTGAAGACAATCAATGTTTATTAGAGTGTCTGTTTGCATATCACCAGGTCCTTTAGGCTTCTGCAGCTTGCCCTCACTACTCCCCACCCCAATTCCTGCCCACCTTTTGCCATCTTGGCATTAAGTGGTTATAAATGCTTTATGGGGAAGTTTCGTACAACACTGGGAAGTGACTCACCAGAAATCCTCAGTCTTTGTGTGGACGGACCCAGATTGTGGGTTCATCTGAGTGTGGTCTCAGTGTCTTCTGGAGCCCACAGTGCCAGGTGCTTATGAAATGTATACATGCACTTGAAAATGGCAGTGTGCTGAAGAGAAACTAAGTGATTCGGACACCTTTGGTTTAGATTAAGTCCTAACCATAAACAAGATTGATTAATCACAAAAATATCTGCTCCATCTAAAAACCTTTATTCTCTATTTTATAACATGGGATTTAGGGTTTTAATAGGGAATGATAAAGTCTTTACTTTCTCAGCATAATAAATTTCAGGATCTGAATAATCAACCACCAAGTATATCATGGACATCTTCATCTTATGCTTTAGACACCAATTAAGTCAAAGACAAACTTTCTGAGACCCAAGAGCCCCTGATTTAGAATTCTTGTCAAGGCTTGTTGAGAAGAGTTTATGATGCAAAGTGAGAAATTAAAACATGTGTTTGTTGATTACAAAAAGCCGTCACAACAAGAACTGTGCTTCCTACTTTTCCTCCTGCGTAAGCAGAGGGAAGTGGTGCATTTTTATTTTTTTTTATTTTTAAAGATTTTATTTATTTATTTGACAGCGAGAGACACAGCAAGAGAGGGAACACAAGCAGGGGGAGTGGGAGAGGGAGAAGCAGGCTTCCTGCAGAGCAAGGAGCCCGATGCGGGGCTCGATCCCAGCACCCTGGGATCATGACCTGAGCCGAAGGCAGATGCTTAACAACTGAGCCACCCAGGTGCCCCTGAAGTGGTGCATTTTTAGAGAGGGATACAGGGTTCTCTTTTCTCTAGGGTGGGCCCATCCTAGGCCTGCAGGAAACATTTGTAGAATGAGTCAAGAGTAGAAACACAGGACTTAAAGGATTTCTGCTTTTCCGGCAGCAGATCTGCAGGCTCACACTCTACCAACCGCCCTCCCCACATGCGTGCCACGGACAGAAACACTGTGTAGATCCCTCCTGCTCCTCGTGCACTGGGTCTGGGATTTTGCATCCTCTCTGAGCCTCGGGTGATCAAGACAAGGGTGGTGATCCCTGCTCCGCTGGTCTCACAGGCTTGATATGAGGCGGGGTAAAGTCACATGTGCAAAGTGCTTCAGAAACTGGAAAACAACTTACAATGAACTCTAAAGGGAAATGAATTATTTTTCAGAGTTCTCTTTCTCTGGCCATAGTACTCCCACCTCTCCTTTGCTTCTTTCTTCCCTTCTTTGTTCTCTCCGTGTCCCACTCGCCTCTTCTTCACACCATGCTGGCTTCCTCGCTGTCAGATCTCCGCCCTCTGTCCTTCATCAACCCACCAGATAAAAGAATACAAATGGGAAAAACCTGTTACTACAGCTGAAAGTCTCAGCAAAATGCTCTTTTCTCTTTCTCCCTTCTTGTCCTCAAGTATATTATTCACAGCACCTCTGTATACTGTGGATGCTTTATAAATATTCCTATTCATAATAACCCACAAAGTTCCCTCTTTCTACACCGGTGATGATATTTACCAATAACCTCTAACACTGATCTTCGGGGTCCTTTCTCCTGGGGCAAATGCAGGTTCATTATTTTGGTCTGTCAATCTGCTTTCTTTGCTATACCTCCCAGCAGAGACTGACGGGGAGGCTGGTTATGAGACTGAGATCATTAGCTTTCAAATCTGGCTCCTTGAAACCAAAGA
The DNA here is from genome assembly GCF_004348235.1 of Phoca vitulina. Lineage (NCBI taxonomy): Eukaryota > Metazoa > Chordata > Mammalia > Carnivora > Phocidae > Phoca > Phoca vitulina. Next base: position 14,145,117 of record NW_022589708.1, on the reverse strand, counting down.
GAATGTATTTTCTGCTCATGTGACAATATCTTTCAGTATCTTAGGATTCACATTCCTACTCTTGTATTTTCCATAAAGCTCAGCTTGGATATAGCACTGTCTGTCCTGCGTGGACTAACTTTTTATTTGGTCTCTTCAGCAGTGCTTTTAGAAGCCCGTAACAATCAAATGATTTGATTACGGTCATTTCCTAGGCTGAGGCAGCTTAATCTGTCCGGATCCCGAGCCACTTTCAAAATGACTTTCCTTCAATCCCGTACAGCAATGGTGTTTCCCCAGTTCAAGCTCAATCAAACATTAAATATAAGGAAATAGGTAAAATAGGAATCTATAGGAAAGTATAAAACTAAACAGAGAGATTAGTCTGCATGGCTATGTTCCTTTTGGTTATTGATATCATTATGTTGAAAGGAAATCCTAGGAAAAACTGTTAAATGGAAAAAACTTACAGTTATGGTCGTGCCTTCAGTACTGATTACCTTTTTCTGGCTTCTCTGAGGTCCACCAACAAATGTTCTTTTTTCCCCTGGTGTCACTTCTAACGCACCATACATACGTAAAGAGGTTCTTAATCCATCAACAGATTGGATATAAGCAGTGTTTATAGAGCACTTACACTGTGCCAGATACTAGCTATGGAGGATCCCATTAATAAGCAAAAGCAGATGCAGTTTCCATCTTCATGGCACATATAGTCATTAATGAGATAATCATACTCATGGAAGTATAAAGGCAAACTGAGATCTAACTTCTGAAGGAAAGGAAAATGGTTTTATGAATGCATTTCAGCCCAGAAAATGACCAGATTTTGAGAGCATGGCAGGCAGGGAAGTGATCCTAGAGATGTGAAGAGTGAGTAGGGATTACCCAGATGAAAGATGGAGCCGATAAGGAGAGTATTCCACACAAAGGGAATAGCAGCTGCGAAGGCCCAGTGGTGAAAACTGAAGAACTGAAAGGAGGACCGTGTGTTTGGAACTCAGAGCTCAAGGGGGCAGGGTTTGGGATGAGGTGGGAGAGGTAGACAAAGCCAAGGCACCTGAGGCCGTACAGACCATCCGTGCACGGTCATGTGAAGTGGCTATAGTATTTTCAGTAAAAATTAAGACATAATCAGATTTTTATTTTTAAAAGAGGTGTTCAGCTTCATAGTAAAGAATTGATAAAATACACTCTCAGAATTAGGAAATATAGGGAGAAATTTGGAGTATATGGTTCTTTGGCTTACTGTTATAGCACTCATTACATTATATTACTGTGTATTTTTTTGGCTATTTGTCTGATTCAAGAGATGAGCATTCTTTTTTTTTTTTTTTTTTAAAGATTTTATTTATTCGACAGCGAGAGACATAGAGAGGGAACACAAGCAGGGGGAGTGGGAGAGGGAGAAGCAGGCCTCCCGCCGAGCAGGGAGCCCGATGCGGGGCTCAATCCCAGGACCCCAGGATCATGACCTGAGCCGAAGGCAGATGCCCAACGACTGAGCCACCCAGGCGCCCCAGAGATGAGCATTCTTAAGAGGAGAATATTTTTGTCTTGTTTCTTTTTACACATTAGTCCCTAACACAGTGCCTGGAACATATTGGATGCACATGAAATTGTTTCTGGGTAAATGGAGGGAGGGAGGATATGAACAAGAATGAACGTTAATGTTATGAACACATATGGGATTGTACTGATTTAGTTCATACAGTCTGAGTTACCTCAGAGCTCTCCAATTCTTTTTAGAAATCTATGTATTTCCTTGTTTATTCTCTATACAGTAGGAAACCTTGAATATATAGTTAGAGCATAGAGTGACTAATATCAGTGGCTGGGGAGTCTCCAACTGATCTATGACATTCTCAGCTACAAAGGCAGTAGAGTGGGATGACTGTATTTGGGAGCAACAATGCCATTGGGTCAGACTTTACAAATAGGTAAAATTTTTGGTTTAGAGAATGTAAAATCTGGCAAAAGTTGAATAAAGGGATGGGATCACTGGGAACTTTAAGAGGTGAGACATTATTTAAAAAGGATCCATATAAAGTGACTAAGGATAAGGTGGATAAAGTTAGACCCTATTCCATCATGGTCAGTGTGTTGTTAAGTATCTCAATCCCACTGGCGTTGGCGTTTTGGTTTGTTTTGTCTGTTCTTAAAGGGAGACCTGACTTCTTTTGCGCGGGTTCTCCTGTCCACCTCCCTCAAACAAAATAAAATGGTTAAGAAAATGGAAAAAAATAAGAAAACCCTAATAGAGCTATGTTATTTAGAAAAGTAAAATTGCATGGGGTTATTTGAGGTTTCCTAGAGCACACGTTGTTGGCTTGGGGTTGTGAGCCATTGCCTTAGAGGCTTGATAGGTGACTGATAAATAATATTAGAAAATATTGGATGCCTAAATTTCATTTCTAAGTGTGATATCCCTGTAAAGTAAACAAACAACAATTGAATTTTAACAGGGACTAATGTTTCCGGGTGGAGCTGGTGTCAGGAGATCCTACTGGTGATCCCCAAATTCAGAATTCATGGATGATCTCTAGTTTATATGATATTTATTTATATGATTTATATGACATTTATATGATATGAACATTTATATGGTATGAACATCACATTCATATAGAATATTAGATATTAAAGGATAGGGGCTATGCTTAGTATCTATATGTTATAGTTCCCAGCACTGGCTCCTAGAATATTTTACAGATGCAATCAATATTTTTTAAAAGCAGAGCAAATAATTAGCTCCTGGGTCACATTAAGACTGTTCACATTTGGCTTATAACCGTTTTCAATGTGATTTTGAACATGACTGCAGAGTTTCTGCAGCTGAGGGCGTGTAAACTGATACCATGAGGCGTGTTCAGTGTTTTCTGTATTGCCAAGTTATGTTTAAAATGTGACACTGGTCATGTACATCTATCATTGTGAGTAGATGCAGCTGTACCACCTAAGAGGGTCTAGTGTGAGAGATCAACCACATTATAAGCAAATTAACTTGAGTTTACTTGGCAGAAAAAAACAAAAACGAAACAACTTAACTGAATAAATCCACATAATCAGATGCTTTCTGTATGGGAGGAGTATAATTTTCTTTGCAAAATGTTTCATTTTTATTGTTACCCATACTTTAGTTTTACCCAAAATGATCCTTTGTGTTGTTTTTTCTCCCCCCTTTGGCTTCCTTTCTTTGGATGTGTGTGGACCCCGTGAACTTGACTCCTTCTCTCCCATGACAGGTAAGAAAGGACAATTTTGCTGCTTATATGTTCTTCCATGCTCCAGTTATATATAGCGAGAAACATCATTTGTCTGTTCCACTGCTGTACTTTAATATGCTGAGAATACGCTCCTAAACTTGAAAACTGATACCTTTTAGAATGCTCCTGAGATGAAACCTTTAAATTATTGATGATATATGCTGCATGTTGTTATTTAGATCATGTGTTGGTATTTGTGTATCAAGGCGTTTCAGTAAGAAACGTTTCAGTAAGAAGGATGGGTTCCTGAAAATCAGACTGTAAATTGATTCATCCTTCCCCGTTGACTCCTGTCGTTAACTTCTGATGGGCAGTGCTGCCTTATGTTTTCAAAGCTAAGCTTCCTTTGTTTGCTAGCTTCATGGCCATCAAGTAGTTGGCTATTTATAAAGATCAGGAAAATGCACTTGGTGAGTAAGGACATGACCATGAAGCGTTTCGTCAATCAAATCATCTTTGATATTATAAATAATCACTACCATCTGTATGGTAATTTGTTTTTTTTAAGCGGAACATATATGTAATTAAAATAATATTCTTGGTCACTTTGAATGCTCCCACATCAATTTTACTTTTGGTATAAGTGAATATATTTTATATCACTCCCCAAAAATTTTAGAATCCTTAAAAAGCATTTTTTTAACTTCTTGAGGAAAATAGATTAAAAAAATTTCAAGCATGTGTGCATAATAGTACTATATGTCTAAGACAGCCTGTGTGCTCTTTGGGGTATACGTCTTATATACTGAGGAGGCAGAGTAGCAATATATGGTAATCCTCAGAAGTAGTCATGAGAAATAATACATGATATTACAATGGGCATGTTAACCAAGCCATTCCGTTAGGTTCTCTAAGATATATCTTTATATTATTGAAGTGAGAGGAAATAGCATTTCTAGCGTCTATTAGCTTTCTTCCCCAAAGAACTGCCTTTGAAGTTATGATTTAATATTACATCTCCAGCTTTTAACCAGGCTTTTTATAGCAAAATGACTATGTACAGAACAAACTACAGTTAGTAAATAGCTCTTCATGTTACTTGATGGCTCTTAATTCATCAAGACACACAATAAACTTACAAGATTTTGTGCCAGGATTTTTTTTTTCTGTATATAGAAACATGTATCTTTTTTTCTCAAATTAGGAAAAAATAAAACAAAATGGGTTTCTTTTTTTTACTGCCAACTGTGAAACTTAGAATTAAATTTGGTTTTTGATTATAGTACCTAGTTCATTGTAGTTCCTGGTGAAATTCTTTTTTTTTTTTTTCCAATAACTTTCCATGTTTTCTAAAAACACCCTTTATTTTAAGAGCACTGCTTATGCTGTATTATTATGCTATTTACTAACTGTAGTTTGTTATGTATGTAGTCATTGTTGTAATATTGTGAGTCTCTGTATTTAGTCAACATTGTAAATGATAAGTAATTATTAGTATGGACCATAATAAGACCTAACATTCTTTAAGAGTTTCCCGAGTACCACACCCTGGCGTTAACTTGTTTAAATCACACGTGGGTACTCCTATGCTTTGTATCTGTTTGGAGCAGGTTTTGTTGATGTTTGGGGGAAAGAGTACATTTATATCATAGCGTATCAGATAATACTATTCTTAAAGTATCCTCCTCCATATAGCTCAGGCAGTCTTTTTTCTCTCTTCTCACTTCTGTCCCTTCCTTCTTATGTATAAATATAGATTTCACTCTGTTTTCTTATGTAGAGCAAATCTGCTCCATTTGGCCCTTCCACTTATACTCAACTCTGAGCCTTCCCTTGCATATTAAAGAAACCTGGAGATGCATTAAATAGGGAGAAGTATTGCATTTCTGAGAATTTGGTCTTTCAGTTATATTGGCAGTAATTATAATCAATGGTACCAATTCTTTAAAACATACTTGACTTGGCAGTAGCTGAACTTAATTCAATAGGAAAACATACATCATTAGTTCAATCCCAGAATCTTAATTCTAGAACTGTTCCATGTTTGTGACATACAAGAGAAGAAGGGCATCTGACATGTGTTTTCATGGTAGAACCTGAACAAAGAAAGTAGAAAGTGTGCACCCTAATATAAACCTCAGAGCGTGAACTGAAATCTGAATTGTCACAGGGAGTTCAACCATAGACAAATATTTCCAATGTGTTTTTAAGGGTCGTACATAGAAATGAATGTGTGAGGCAGAATTTTAGGGATATTAAAATGAATAAAATGAAAACAGTATTACAATGCTGAAAGATTTATGAGATGCCTATTTTGCATTGACCAGACGAAGAATGCATTTAAAATATTAATATGGGTACATATTACAGTACTGAAATGCTGAGGATATTTAAATGACATGATTATAGACTCTGTCTTTCTGAGTACCAAGGAACTGCATTTCATGGCTATGATATCACTTGAGAGACCTATTTTATTGGCTCCCCTGTATCATCTGATCTATAAATAGAACTCCGTAAAATACCTACCGAGTGGTAACCTTAACACTACATCAAAACTAATGATGTAATGTGTGGTGATTAACATACCATAACAAAATAAAATAAAAAAAAAATAGGTTTTTTCACAGCATTTATAGGGTAGTAAGCAAACTTGTAGCTAACCCTATGCTCCTGTTCCTATTATTGTGTTAATACAGGCAAAATTGCTTCAAATTTGGGGTCATGTTGTGCTATTTGTTGTCTTAGCAATCAATATTGAATCACAGCTGGACAGTGTGGGTGAGCCAACCATGGTGAGCTGTACAAGGACCCTTAGAGCGATTGTGTAGTTAGGATATGAGTGTGTGGCTTGTGACTGCTTGTGAGCTAATTCTGAACACTTATCCTAATGACTTCCTTGATAATCAAGCTGGGGTTACCATAGGGTATAGGTTAGTTCTTAACATAATTTACCTTCTTGGACCAGTTCTGATGAAGACCCATGTTAATCTGAATATTATACTTCAGCTAATTAAGTTCAAAGAGATTCCATTTATTTGAGTAAATTATCCCATTATTTTTGCTAACTAAATGCATTTTGAAAAGCTTAAAAAAAAAAAAAAAAGGTGACCATTGCTGGAAGTTATTTCTGAAACCATATGCATGCCATCTGGTATTTATCCTCATGGTTATTGTTTCAGTATTCTGTGGTAGGCCGGAGGGACTCAGGGACACATTTCATACCACCATTAATAAAAGAACAGGAAAAGTGGAGAGATATTTTGTTTTCAAAGGGTAGAAGGGGATTTTCCTGTTACATGGTTATTACTGACTTCACAATTATATTAATGAGCATAAAATACCCAGAACAGTGCAGATGTATGGTTATGAGACTTTGACAGGGGTATGGTAGAAGTGAGGGTTCCCAGTGGCCTGCCCCTAAATATGCCATCTTTCATAAGTGGATAATCTGCTATCACCTGCCTGCATCCTCAGCTTGCATACTAATAGGCCTGTGGGCCCCACCGGACCAGTTATGGTGGCAAGTTATGCTCTAGCTGTTAGCAATATTTCCTGCTAGGCAATCTATAAACACATACCCTCTTCCAGTCTCAGTCGTATGCTAAACCCTTCAATGAGACCATGGTCATGATACACCTTTGCTCATTTGGCCTCATTTCCAGATCTCTCAATTCCAGCCACTCTTGCTGAAAAGTGTGTCTCAAGGATCTCCGGGACAACTTTGGTATACTTGCTTCTTGTTTCCCATCCAGAGAATGAATTCATTGTACAATAGGAATCATAATTAATGTTGATCAATAAATCCTTCCACCATATTTCCCCAACTATTCTCCTTCCCCAGGTAATCAATATGAACATGATGAAGTTTTAGAATATATGTGAGGTTCAGTGGGGTGAGGTCCGGAGCCGACAACCAAGAAAATTCTTGAGACATCTTTGGTGCAAAATGGTGGTTTATTAAAGTACGGGGCAGGACCTGTGGGCAGAAAGAGCTGCTGCACTAGGGTGGGGAGGGGTGGCTGATTATTTACTGTGGGATTGGGGGAGATAAGGAAATGGGAGGTTTCAAAAGGATTTTCATATGCTAAAGAGGACCTACAAGATACTGGAGGCCTTGCCATTGTCAAGTTAAGGTTGTTTACCCCTCTAGTAAGGCATTAACATTAAGATAGTTGGGAACTTCCTGGAGGAACATTACACTCTGCCCGCCTCAATTATCTGTCAATGGGCTGCAGGTTATAAGGGCATTTAATTGTATCTACATTTCCTTCTGGAAGCAAGGTTATTGATGATAGGAATGCTTTGTTCTTGTAGATTGCTAAGACATTTGTAAATGAGGGAGTCTCCTGTCTTGCAGGATTGTGATCTCTACAAGTTAACTATTAGTTTTTCCTTTCCTTAGCTTTAGGGCAGCCAGGAGTGCCTGCGGAATGTCACATATATCCCTTGGGGGGTGGGGGTTGTGGGGTGTCAGCTTCTGCTTTGTCCTCAGCTTGCCTTCTGTTCCCTCATCAAACACATACACACCTTCCATTTCCTTAGAGTCATGCCTCATTCTGACTGCTGCCCAAGAATTGGCTGTAGCGTTCAGCGTTCACCCAAGCTATGTTCTCATCTTGTCTTCCTTCCTTGTCTGTGCCTCCTTTGGGGGTACTTGGTACATAGTTAGTTGTTCCCAGCACATCAAAATTGAGTTCACTTGAATAAAAAAATCTCAATACAACATCCCCTTCCAGCACTGGAAATCTCACACCTCTCTGATAATTGCAACTGGACACTCCTGTACTCGTCTGCTTCCCATGTCATTAGTGTGTGATCCATAGAGACTTGATGGCCCATTGTTAGTTAATATGTCCTATTTAGCAAGCATTTATTTGTGTCAGTCTGGCTACCCAATATTGTGAAGGTATGGTCATGAGAATGAAGGTTACTGTCTTGTTGGGTCATTCCTGTCAATCTTTACAGTAGCTTCATAGGTTTCATCATCCCCAGTGGTTTTTCTTCTCCCATGTGTACAGAAACATTATTAAAGTTTTATTTTCTAAGTCTGTACCCAACAGAAAAATTAAAAGCTAGTGTAAGAATGAAGTGGGTAGATCTGGTCTCAAACCAAATTTTGTTACTGGGGCTCCAACTTGGCTCCAACTTGTGACTCTTCTAAAAGGTGTATTTACGTACTAGAGGACGAAAACTCCTGATTTTTCTTTTCTTCTCTTACCTGCAGATTGGAGGTAGGTCAGGTTGCTTTTGTTATTGGGGTCCTGCTCAGTATAGCCACTGTGTCTCAAGTTCTATTTCCAAACGCTGTCATTTTGTTGGTTAGTCCACACTCTCTAGAGATTTGGTTCATTCTTACGGCCTTTCTGCTAGATCCACGCTTTCTCCAGGCATTCACACTCTTTCTGTGGCAACTGGACAGAATCTCAGTTCTTTCAATCAACTTAAGAGAGATTAGCCTCTCACTTTGCTTCAAAACATGTTCTATTAAGGAACATACACCAGTTGTCAAGAAGCTGGGATTAGGGCTAATGGGTGATACTATTCTGTGTCACAGGTATGTCTTCCTCCTTGGTCTTGACTTGGTCCTATGTTAGAGTGAATACCCTTCAATTCCACCTTAGGAAGTTGAGGACTTTGCCTTTTGGGGCATTCTGTCTCTCTCTTCTTCCTTGAGAGTTTTAGTCCTAGTGTCTACAGATAGATGATCAGTCCCAAAATACCTTCACCATTTCTAACAGGGAAATTTAATTTTTTTGAAGGATGGCCTTTGCTGAGACCCTAATACATATATGTGGGCATATATCTGAGTTTGAACTCCTCCATGACTTTTAAGCACAAATTAAAATTGATTTGAGTCTTATATATTGACAAGAAACACAGTAGCTTCCCTTTTGGGGATCCTCCCTCTCTTAAAATTTCCATGAAACCTGAAGGCTTATCGGATCCAAATGGGGGCTGAAAGGTCAGTTCAATTTCCATTATAAGAGGGGAGAGATTGAATCCTCTTCAGTTTGCTAATGCTGTTGCTTGAGGCTGCCAAATTTGGTGGCTGTTGACAAAATCATACTCCCTGCTCTGACAGATGCTGCTAATTCACATCTCCACACTGGCCAAGGGCACTCTGCCAATGTTGACTTTTGAGCGAGGACATAATTTCTCAGAACCATGCTCCGAAAAAGTTGCCCTTCACTTGGCTTCCCAAGGTCATTGTTTGTGCCGTTCAGTTCACTTAGTCCCTTTCCAGACCTAGAACCACCGTTTTCTAACTGCCCCTGGAGACCTGTACCAAGAGATTGAGCAACTTTTCTCTTTTTGTTCTTAAAACACAGAAGGTTTCACTGTATCCATTTCCCAGACAGTTCCCCATTCTCAGGGAGATTCCCTTAATGACTGTAGGCATCCCTCTATTCATCCTTCTCAAAGTTTCCCTCAAGGATTTCAAAATAATTCTCTGACACCTCTCTTAACAGAATATTAAAAAAAAAAAAAAAGAAAAAAACCAGAATAGAGCATTTGGCTATGTATATACCTAATAATAATCATCATTTAGGTTTTAGAATGTTTTTCAGGGTTTAAAGTGACTCATTATTGTATTTATTCTTCACAACCATTCTCAAGATCAATGTTACCATATTCCTTTGTGACAATATGTGGCACAGTTGAGGGTGTTGGCACTCATCAGCTCAAATAAATGAATGTTACCCTCTTGACCTTTATAATGATGGGGAAAAGTTAGTATCTTAACTTATGAACTGAACTGCATGTTTCCTCAATAGCAAAATATTAATTATACTGTGATTTTGCTTTGCCAAAGAGCTCTGAAAAAAGAATAAGTTTTCTTGATCTTTTTTTTTTTTTTGTGTGGTCATGTCTTTTTAACTTCAAATGACATGTGCTGGGAATTAGAGTAGAACGATAAAAAGATAAAGGCAAGTATAGAAAGTTATGAGAAATATGATTTATTAAAGAATGAATGTCAATATCTCCCATTTTGAAACAAATATAAAAATTATTATTATAATTTTTCAGAATGGCTAAGTGAATTACTGAAGATCTCATGGTCCTGCTTAAAAGCCATCAGCTCAGGGTCAGAATTCAAACATACTGTCCTTACTGTCTGTACAAGTCTTTCCACTGTGCCCGTGACTCTCCGTCTTTGTGATGTATCAGAATAACCTCAGGAAACTTTTAGGATTAAAGGTGCCTGGAACTGCCACATATATAGTAAATTACAATCTCTGAAGATAGGTATGGTCCAGGAATCAGTGCTTTTGTCAAGCTCTACTGGAAATTTTGCAACATCATTTTGGAATCACCAAAAATACACACACACACATGAGGGGAAGTGATAAGAAAAGAGAAATGCTTTTGAGTACATGGCCCAGCACATATACTGGAGGAACTCCATTAGTATGGGTATTACCGAAGGGGCAATGGGACGACTGCTTTCTTGCTACTGGTCTCACTAATAATCTATGCTTCAACATAACCAGTATTGCTGGGAGACCTTTCTTTGAGATGTCTCTTTGGTACATGCTTCAGGAATATAGCAATATGAAGAATAACTAGAAATATTTTTGCCCCAAGGACAAATCGAGTTTGACTACATATGGTGGATGTTTCTGGTTACTTTACTCCTTTACTTCATCCTCTCCATTTCTCCTGTCCTCACTCCTGCTTCTTTGTCTCCCCTCACCGACCTGCTACTTTACTTCTCTTATTCTGTGTTGACATCTCTTTCATTCCTCCTGACTGATATTATACTGTTTCCTTTTTCACAATCACCCTGAAGGAGATTTTTATGTTTTCTCCCACATCCTATTTATAACACCCAGTTCTTGTTAAATCGATTCAAGAATTTATTGGTGCAGAATTCATTAATGGAATGAGATTCCCTCTCTTTTAGTACTAGCTGAGGATACTATGTATGAGGATTTTTGTTTTGAGGGCTGTTGCCACTGGTAAGAAATATCCCTCCCCTTTTGTGTTTATTTTTATTTTTGGCTAGTTAGCAGTTCCCCTATTGTCAATATTTTATAATGGTCTTCATTAAGACAAAGAACCTTAACTCTGCCATTACCTCCTTGGAATTTTAACAGTGCCTTAAACACTGAGCACTTGTGGTTTTCCATTTTAGGTGGAAAGAGTTGATGAGGAAAATAGCCACAGAATAAGTGGGGAGATTGTTTTTCTTTTGTTGATGGCTTCTTTTAGTAACTTCTTTAGTCCTGCTCGAGCTAAGATTACTAAGAGCTTAATGAAAGAGCATATTGCCTCTTTACTTAAAGAGCCATTTAATGAAGACTCTAATATCATCCCAGCCCGGGGCTGTGGGAATGTAATTGATATGACTTCATAGGGCCACATATTGGTAATTGTGTAAATGTGTGGCCAAGACCTAAATCTTAGTATTTTTGAATCCAAGTCTTTGCATACCACTGATACTAGATTTGTGAGAAATATAAATATAGAACAAAGCATGCTTTTTCTGTTGTAACTCATTAAGGTTTGGACTTATTCTCATGTATCTGCTACCCTTATGAATAGGCCTGTGGTTCCCTTCAGCATGACGCCTGGACACAAGGCAAGCATGAGCAGCCTGTCCTGAGTCCAAGACATCCTTGGCTGAATTTCCCTGGGTAACTGGGATGTCCAGGGGTCATAGGTGGAGGCAGAATCACTCATAAGTGGGAGGTGGCATCAGGACTGCTTTGCTGTTTGGGCCACATTAGAAGAAGATGGTAAGAAGAAAGGACAGTGATCCAAAGATCACTCACCAAAGCCAAGAGTTCCAAGGGCAGGGCTGTGCTCCAATCCAATTCCACCTAAAATCCTTTTTATCCCATTCCTGAAAGCTCCACCCCTGACTCCAGTGGCCACATTGTATTCTTGGTACTTATTTTATCTTTGACTTCGGGCAAATTTCATTCTTCTTTGAAATGGAGTGAAGACCATGGGGACAGAACATCTGAAGTTCCTAGAAATCATTCTGCTCTGGGAACTTGTTTCCAAAGTTGATGGCCACCATCAACTCCTCCCAACTTGTCTGCTCTAGCTGCTTTATCCATCAAGAGGTGGAGTCTTTATTTCCTGTCCTTGAATGATGGGCTAGCCTTCTAACAGGCTTGAACCAGTATAATTTAGCAGATGTGACATTCTCGGTCTTCTTTCCTCTTGGAAGCTAGCTGTCAAGTAAGAGATGACAACTTGAGACCAGAATGCCTACATGAGTAGGTCTAAGGGAGAGGCCATGTGGGAAGAGGAAGGCCTGCCCCACACCTCTCTCCGACTTGTCCAGCCACCATGGTTGAAATGCCAGACGTGTGAATGAAAATGAACTGGGTTGTTCATTTTCTGCTCCATGTGGTGCCTCCTAGTGTTGAATGTCTCAATAGATTTGCCTATTCTGGACATTGCATATAATTGGAATCATACAATACGTGATCTTTTGTGACTGGTTTCTTTCATTTAGCAACCATTTTGTAGGTTTTGAAGGTCTATGCATGTTGTAGCATATATCAGTACTTCATTCCTTTTTATTGCCTAATAGCATTCCACTGTATGGATATACTGTAGTTTGTTTATTCACTTATTAGTTGATGGACATTTGGGTTGTTTCTACATTTTGGCTATTATGAGTAATGCTGCTGTGAACATTCATGGACAAGTTTTTGTATGGATGCATGTTTTCAATTTTCTTGGGTATACACTTGTGAATGGAATGACTTCTGTTTTAAAAGTATCACTTTTGTCTGCTCTGTTGAGAATAGACTGAAGGGGGTCAAATGTAAAGGTTATTGTGCCAATCCAGATGTGAGAAGATGGCAACTGCAGGTTTTTTACTGATCACAAGTCCTGGGATATGACTGAGCTGTGGACCCTGGTGACAGTCACTGCTCAGGATGGTGCCATCACAACATGTCAACATATCAACAAGTCTGCCTGCCATCCTGAAAATGGCATGAAAAGCCCCACATTTAATGTATTAGCACTCTGTGGCATATGTTTTCTAGAGAGAGTTTCTATTCATAGATCTAATGATATTGTACCAGATCAACATGGAATCTATTAAAAACAACTGTCTGATAATATAAGAGCCATAAAGCATAACTGTAGTAGCTTGCAAAGTATAAGTTTGTGGCCATATTATTTAAATGCTTTCACCAATTGTAGGCTTCCTCAGCTGTGAAATGCATTGCAATTTATGACTCTTGGCAATCTCAATTTCTCTTTGGTAGAATGAAAGTTTGGGAGGAAGGACTTGTGGGAAGAGATGGATAGGGATAGAAAAAAATAGATCCCACACATCTGACTCTAACATGTCTTCTGGAGGTGATGAGAGAGAGAGAGAGGGAGGGGTGTCACAACCCACATCTGTCAAGTTCTGATGCCCACGGTTGATGACATCCTTGGCACACTGGGCTGATGCTGTGGTTTAGAACCTAATGGTCTGTTTGCTTAACAGAGGAGTTTCTATTCTTTGAGCACCCACAGTATACAAAATTGGTTTCTAAATAAGGGAAAGTGGCATTAAATGTATCGAGTGCCTACTAGTGTGTATATTTTTACATGTTAACCTTCATTATACTCTCTGAGCAGATGCTGTGGCCAACAGAATGGATTCTGGAGCCAAACTGCCTGGCTTCCAATTCCGGCTCCTGCCATTTATTAACTGCTGATTCAGGGCATGTTATGTAACTGTGCTGTACTTGTTTCCTTACCTGTAAATGGGGATAATACTGATAACCTACCACCTAGGGCAGTTGTGAGGATTAATATATGCAAAGCATTTAGAGCAGAGCCTGGCCCATAGTGAGTCTTCAATGGCACCAGTGTGAACTGAGTTCTGCCAGAGAGCCTGGCTCATCTCCTTTCATCTTACACGCTGCTTCTTTGCAACGCATATAAGAACAATACATCACACATGATTTATTGCTTTCCTAATTTATCTGTTACACTTCTGGTATGCTAAGAAATCCTGATGAATGTAGGGACCTAAAGTCCTCTAAAGCATCACATGAGTCTAGTTGAATTTGTTGGTTGATTAGGATTTGAGCCAATTTGTGAACTTGACCTTTGACACACACCACAAAACTTTTGTAGTCTAGCGTACAATCGTAATGGTGAATGAAGCAAAATTTCATGGAAAACGAGACTTAATTTATGTTGCTTCTTATACTCCTGCTTACATTTGTTCTACCCTTTTCTTTTCTCCTTAGACTTATAACCAAATATAAGGACCATAAATCATGACTGTTTGTTAAGGCCCTACATGATAGATATCTAACTTTTCCCCTCAAGAAAAGCTGAAATAATAAATAACAGTGTTCTAGCAACTCTCAGGTACCCTAACCTCACTGTGTAGACTGCAGTATTCAGTTAGCCTACTGTTCCTGACCAGATTGGAGATTTATTTTAGGTGATATCTGAAATGCCAATTCCTGATATCTTACGGTTTCACGGTTCTGGGCACGTAGCAGGCACTCAGTAAATATCAGTTGATTGATTGATTTGATTTCCACAGCTTTCTGGTTAGTAAAGTGCCAGCATATCCTGCCTCATCCATGTGTGTGCACATTTATATCACATTATTTTCTTTCATTTGTCAGTTTTGGACACTCTAAATGGGAATAGATCACAAATTTCGACATATAGAGGGAAATGGTAAAATGTACTGGTTCCCTCCTGACATTTTCTCACAAATGAGCTTTTTTACTATTATTATTTAAAGAACCTATTTATTAGCAAGCAGGGACAAGGCAGACAAACAGCTTGCTCTGGAAGTTAGGTGAATCCCTAGCTCTCCATTCTTTTTAGGGTCTGCAACCATGACCTTGCCAGAAAGAGTCACTGGAGTTAGATATACAATATCCCAAAGTAAGGATTTTGTAGAAGTTCCTGTAGGTGGCTTTATGCAACCAGAGGTCTTCCAGTGCCAGGTCTGCACTGCCCCTCAGAGTGTAGGTTATAGGCTTCAGTAGTTCTTATAGCTTGTTCTTTCAAGAATGGGAATATTTCTAAGATATTAGTCAAACCACATATCTTGAACATATCCTAGTGCAGGTGAACAAACCATGAATTTCACCAATGAAAACCCATTTTGGGCATTCGTTATACTAATGAGCAAAACTTCTGGTGTTGATTGAAATGCAGATAACAGAATCTCCTCTATAGGGTTGGTGGATTTGTTATGAGTTCCCTGGATTGGGAATTCCTGATTAGGTCAATTGACTATAACTTGGTTGTAACTTAACTAAATTATATACATGCTATCTACCCACTAATCTCTGCTATTCACAAAAGAACTTTCTATTTTAAATGTGCTGTTATTAAGCTTCATTTTTTCCACTTTGTGTGTGTGTGATAATTGGAACCCCTCCTGCATTTATAAAGCTTGTTTTCTAAATGCTTGGATTGCATAAAATGAAAAGAAAAACAATTGGAAAGCTGCTTTTTCTCCTTCTTCTTTAAATGCCCAGAATACTCCTCTAGGATGTTCACAAGGGAGTGAACTAACACCTATTTGGAACTACCATTGGTCAGCATCTGCCACACAAGGAGGGTCAGGGCAGTGCTGCTTCTGGCATTTAGCTAGGAAGGTAACAGGAATACTTGGACAACAACTAGAGAACAGCACACTAAAGTGTGTATAATGAAAGGATATGAGAGTGTAGATGACACAGAAGTAGTGGGAGAGCACTGTGACCTGACATACCCCAGGAATAGCTTAAGGTGGAGGTGAGTGTAACAGAAAGGGTAGGATTTATAAATGAAAGAACATGGGGAAAGCATTCTAGATTGATGGGATAAGAGATCATCACGAGGTGAGGGTGGACATGTGGGAGCATGGTGCGTTTCTAGAACAACAAAGAAACCAATCTGAGTGGGGTAGTAGGGTAGAGGGGTTTGGGCTAATAATAATAGTTCATATTTACTGAGCACTTATTATGTGCCATGTCATATGCTAAGTACTTTATATCTATGAATACATTTAATGATTCCAAAATCTTTGTTAAGTAGTTGCTGCTGTTATTCCTACTTTACAGAAAATGAACTAAGGTATGGTGAAGTGAAGTAACTTGCCCAGGGATCATATAGCTGTTAAGGGACAGATGTGGGATTTGAATCCAGGCACCGGACTCCAAACATTGCAACACTCACGTCTGTAACTACTATACAGTTTTGCCTCTCTGGTGGCCACTGGCTGGGGTAGCTGGTGTATTGCGGGGAGTCTTGGGTACTGCAGATGTTTGAAGCCGATTCTGCTCAGGTGTTAGCAATTGCTTAGCTATGAATGTTGCTAGCAGAATTAAGTAAGGCTTAGAATGTAGATAGGAAAAGGAGACCTTGAGTGACAACCAATGACATTTAGTGGCACCCTTGCTCTCCATTCCTTCAACCTAGTCCTAAAGAGCCTAACGTAATTAAATATGACCTTTCCCTTTAGAAAATGAGGCTCGCTCTCTCAGTCTCTCTCTCTCTCTCTTTTTTTTTTTTGGCTTTCAATGTATTTCTTACGAGCATGTTGTGATTTAACACAACTTCAAAGAAGTTCAGTGGTGATAGAATAACTTACAGAAGTGTTTGAAATGTATAAAATTCTGTTGCATAATTCCTACACAACAGGAATAAAGTAATACTAGAATTTCAAGGTGAAACTGAGAAATGTAAAAATAAAATTCAAAATAATAAAAGACCCAAAGTCCAGCTTTCCTGCCTGACACTTTGGGGAAATATTACCCCAATGAGACAACTCTGACCCACAGTACTATATTATATACTCAAGCACTAAATTTTGGTGACATCCTCCCTATGAGGATGTAAATAATGCTTATTCAACAAGATGGAAACATTTCCAAATTTTTCTAAGTGATCTCCCAAAGCAGCCGAAAATATCTTTAATGTGGAACAAATTTATTCCTTTGTAATTGCTGTTTTACATCCCGTGTAATCACATGGGAGAATTCCCAAAAGATTGGCAGGCTACAGTTTAAATCCATCAAAAACATGCGAGAAAATATGAACAGGCAGGCTTCCATTAAAATGAAAAAGCGCTAATAAGTATAGCAAGTGGGTCACGAAAGTGGATGCCTTTGTAGGACAGCAATGAACCCTCTTAGGTGGAGTTCTATATTTGGAAAATATTTCTAAGACTTCTCAAAGTATAACCCAGGCTGGAAGCTGGAATAGTCCACAGGTTAGGTGTGTTGCCCCACTGTGCCATGCGGCTACCCAATTCACACATGTCTTTCGGCCACGCATCACCTCACAGTCCTGTCCATCACCCAGAGAATACTGACTTCTGCAAAGCACTCGGAAAACCCATCAATGAATTGAGGGAAATACATTGGCAGGAAGATACTTACTTTGCCTTCATCTGTTCTAAAAATACATTGCAAATGAAGACAACTTCACAGGGGTAGACCTCTAGTTATTTGATGAAGAAATTGTGCGGGCTTTTAAAAAATGCTGTCATAAGCACAAAGAGAGAATGCATACATAGAAGTACATCTCTCTTGCTTACTCTCAATACAAAATATATGTCACATCAAGAAATCGAAAAGAATCGGAAAAGAGAGAAAAATGGTCTGTGCATGCTTTTTCTGCAAAGGGCTTCTCTAAGATTTTTACTGGGCTAGTGTTTTTAATTGAGTGTTTTTTAAATGTAGAAGCTGCTGGTTAGAGGCTCTGTCTGATATGAATGGTTCCGAGTTTCACTTTGCCACTGTGTGGGACGTGGTGCACAGAATCAATATTTCTGTTTCTTTAGCTGCTCTGCCATTGTGTGATCTTGAGGAAGTTTCTTATTCTTTTTTTTTTCCCGTATTTTTTTGTATTATTATGTTATGTTAATCACCATACATTACATCATTAGTTTTTGATGTAGTGTTCCATGATTCATTGTTTGCGTATAACACCCAGTGCTCCATGCAGAACGTGCCCTCTTTGATACCCATCACCAGGCTAACCCATCCCCCACCCCCCTCCCCTCTAGAACCCTCAGTTTGTTTCTCAGAGTCCATAGTCTCTCATGGTTCGTCTCCCCCTCCAATTCCCCCCCCTTCATTCTTCCCCTCCTGCTTCTTATTCTTCTTAGGTCTCAGTTTACCCACCTCTAATAAGAAGCTAAATAATGCAGGATTTTTTTGGTAAGATTTGAATAATAGATGTCTGAAAAAGCGTTTAGATTTGGGATTCGAAACCACTGTATCATTGGCGGTAATAATAACAGTACTAGCTTGGATTCACAGAACTTTTCTTCCAAACGCTCTAACCACTTTTACATTATTCTTCCATTTGCCCTCAAAATACCCTGTCAAGGTAAGAATGAGGAAGTATCAGCTTCCTTATTTTGCAGATGAAAAAATGAGGCAGAGAGATGGTGGAATGACGACTAATTTTCAAAGACAATATTTCTGATTCCAGGAGGTTTTTCTGATTTTAAAATGGCACGTGTATTTCCACTACATGTTCTATATGAGCAGAGAAACGTCCCCTGAAGGCTACCTCTACAAGTTGTGTGTGTCATTCATTCATTCCTTAAATCGGATAAGAAATCTTTCTTTGCAATGACCCCTTATTTTCCTATTGAATGCTGCCCTTCCATTTAGATGGTGATCATTATTTCAGTGCTCATTGCCATAAGGGAATGGAGAGATCCATGTTATTCCTGCCCCCCGTGAAACTGATTACATTGCTGTAGTCCTGAGTAAGCACTTGTAGGGTACATACACATATCATTAGGCTGCCACGCCGGTTATCCATATGCTGGCATCACAGTTTTCCGATGACTTCCCCCTGTAACAGTGTGTAACTGAAAACCAATCATTCCTCTCCCGAGAACATCATAATTTCTGCTGCCGAAATGGAAATTGACAGGAGGAGTTAGATACAGCTGTACCTGATCGTCGAGGGATAAATTATTTTGTGTAATTGTTAGAGCCTGGCTAAGACCTAATGGAATGAACATGTTGTTTTCCACACCCGTGGGTATGGATTGTCCTAGCAAATATTGTGTGCTTGGAGTTAAAGATGTGGGAGTCTGTCAGCCCGTTGACAATGAGAAAAATTAATTTGAACTGCTGATAAGGAAGAAAAACATACCCAATGAATTAAATTTAATAGACTGAAAAAAAAATAGGTTTCTCCGTACTGGTTCCATGTGGGAATGTGTCAGACTTCATTTAACTCAAATAACTAAGGATATCAGAGACTGTTACACTGCAGCCTTCGTTGGAGAATTCTGGGTGGCAATTTGGTGCATCCATCATGGGCACTATTTTGGTTAACCTTACCTTTTAATGTAAAATGTAATGATGTGTGTCCCTAGCAGAATGGAGAGTGGTTGGCTGTCAATGACAAATCTGACATTGTTTCCGTTCACTGTCTCCTATGGTTTTGCGTTTCTAGTCATGAATAGTGGAAGAAGGTCAGACCCTAGCTGGGCTGAGACTTTCTGAGATCCTAAGAAGATAGATCTCATCTCTGGAGGAGGAAGGAAGGTTTTGCAACCAGGAACTCACTCAGAATAACGTGTTTGCTCTCAGTTGTCTGCAATTAATATGTGGTCCTGGGAAATCTTGGCATACAGAGCTTGGTTTCCTTGCCCTGTATCTCTTCTGACTTGTGTCACCCAGCAGCTAATCAGCCTGGTTCCTGCCGTGGTCCCCACGTACTCACTATTTTCCTCACATTTTATTTGCAATAACTTTATGGTTCCTCTAAAGAAGTTACAAGCATCGCAAAATGTAAACAATTAAAAAAAGACAAGGAAAATGAACAGAAACTTTCAAGTGTAATCATCACTAACATTGGGTGAGCATTATTCCACACGTTGCCCTAAGCAGGTTGGTAGAGGGACTGATAAAAATAAAATCAAGATAACTTTAGAATGTATTACGCCATTTATACAATTTTAAGACTAACTATCCAGTTGAATTTTAGTTCAGGGTAACAAGAGAAGCTGAATGAACCCAAAGGAGTTGAAATTCAGGTAAGTCTTTCACGAGGAATATTGGAAACTGAAAGGATCCAAAGTTAGTAAAGAACCAATGAAAAACTTTAAAAGTTGAAATTACAGGGCTTATTTTAGCTACATGTTTGAAATTTAGACTTTATCTATTGACTTCCTGCTGTGAAAACTGAGGAAATTAGCACACTTTTACCCTTTTATACCCCACGACCCACTATTTTTATTAGTTACATGGTTAGGTTTTCCATCATCGAGGTTTATCGCATTTACCTGTTGCTGGGTAGTGTTCATCCCTGTGGTTTCATAATCATAATGGGCATTTAAAGGAATGGAATGCTCAGCTCAAGCCCTCCTACCTCTGGTCTTGCATTTTTAGTTTTGCTTTGATTTATTCCATAATTGGCTGGATCCCTTAGCAGTGGCCATGCCCCCACCCCCATCATTTTGAACTTCCGTTCTAGAAGCTGGGTTAATCCTACTCCTCAGTTCATGGGACACAGTCTCTCTTTTAAAAAAAATTATTATGATAATTATTTTGTTATTGTTGTTATTATTTATTCTTTTAGTCCCCAGTTTCATTTTCCTGACACTAACCCATAGACAATCATTCTAGTGTGTTTGATGAATATCCCATGTGTTTGATGAATGAGTTTCCTTCCTTATAAAACACATAGTGTTGTATTTTTACATAAATGACACTGTGCTAAGGACTTCATTGAATTTCTTCTTCACTCAACATGGTATTTTTAGGTTTTATCCACGTTCCTGTGTGTATAATTCGTGGCTTTTCTTTTTTCTTTTTAAAGATTTATTTATTTATTTGAGAGAGAGAGAAAGAGTGATTGGGGGAGGGGCAGAGAGAGTCCCAAGCAGACTCTGTGCTGAGCATGGAGCCTGGCGCGGGGCTCAATCCCATGACCCCCAGATCACGACCTGAGCAGAAACCAAGTGTCAGACGCTCAACCGACTGCACCACCCAGGCACCCCTAGTTCGTGGCTTTTATCTCTGTAAAGCATTATGTGTAATTTATTGTCCAAAATGGAACACTGTTGAGGCTAAAACACTGTATTCATAATTACACCAGGGCCTAAGCATGCACTGGGGCTGACCCAGGCCACTGAGGTGCACAGTCACCTTATCCGTAGTGTACCTTTTCCACATTTTATATTTTCAGGACTGTATTCATGGAGACTTAGGTTGAGTCCAACTTCCTGCCACCACTAACCACACTGAAATGGATAAGCTTGTATGTGTCCTCATGCAACCATGTGAGAATTTCCTGGGAATTTATACCTAGGTGTTGCTGGGTCAGAGGTGTACCTATGTTTAATTTGTCTAACTAGCCAGTTTGCACTCCAGCATGACTGCAGTGTAAACTTTATCAGTAAATGGGGATTCTCAGATTCCCACACCCCTCCAACTGCTGACCCGAGGCAGCTCTCTCGTTTTTGGCAATCTGATGCTTTAGAGTCATAGCTCAATGCTATTTGAATGTGAATTTCTCTAACTACTAATGAGCTTGAGCTTGCTATCCTTTGAGTTTCTTCCTCCACTGAATGGCCTGTACATATACAGAGGCTGTTTTTATTTTATTGGGTTTCTTGCTTCAGTTTGTTTGATTTTGACTTGCAGGCATTCTAGATAAGATATCCTTGCTGGTGTTAGATTTCAGGCATCTCTCAGTTCTCTCATTTTATTGTTGTTGTCATTAACTTTGCACATGGTATCCTTAAACAGAAATTGTTATTTTTATTCAATCAAATCCATCTATGTTGCTTTATCTAAAATGTGCTTTGAGGCTTATATTTAAGAAGTCCTTCTGTATTCCTAGGTTACAACAATCTTCTCCTACATCATTTACTATTAACTTTATTGTTTTAATTCCCACATTTTCTGAGATCTACTTTTCTATACACTATTATAAGGGCATATAGTTTTATTTTTCTCCTCGTAGTAAGTCAATTTTCCTAGCATTACTTTTTATACAGACTACTATTTGTCAATTGAGTTAAGGTATGAACTTTAGCATATAAAAAGATATGATTACCTAGCCTCTTTTTCTTGTTCCAGTATCATATGGCATTTATTACTGTAAGTTTGTTTTAATATTTTTAAATTAAAAATTTGTTTTAAAACTTTTAAATCTCTTTGGGCAAGTCCTCTGTCTTTGCTTTGCTTTTGTGGTGTTGAGCTGGCTATTCTTGGAACTTTTATTTAAATTGTAAAATAAGTTTTAGATTGAGTTTATCTAAATTCAGCTGGAATTCTGATTTTGGTTGCACTGAATTTTAGATTGAAGAGGGAAGGACTGACTTACTATTAAGTGTTCCCACCCAAGAGTTTAAACCATCTGTTATGTCTTCTTTAAGTCCTTCAGGAGATTTAAATTTTTTCTTATACAAGGGACTTAGGAATTATTTAAAAATTCCTAGACAACTCCGTATGTCTATTGTTAATGCAAATGCTATCTTAATTCTTAGTTATATTTGCCAGTAGTTCATTGTTGTAGAAAAATGCTACTGTTCTTATAAGTGGATCTCGTATCTGTCAACCTCATGAAACCCTCTTACTAATTCTAGTCGTTTGTTGATTCTATAGGTTTTTCTTTGTGGGCAATTACATTATCTATAAATAATAATGATCATGTTTTCGCTTTCATTTTTATAATCTTTAACCTCTCCTTATTGTACTTAAAGTGTGCACCATCTTTCTCTAAGGAAGCAGGGATGGTCCTGCTCCCCAGTAGTTGGAAGAAAGCTTCATGAAGTTGTGTTCCCTTCATTCTTGTAAGCTTGAGAACATCTTTCTGTTACTCTAATTGGATGATTCTAAAATTATGGTAAAACCTTTTCTTTCCCTTGAAATTCTATGGCCTGCTGCAGGGTGACTTCACAGTATGTGTTGCTGTGGATAAATCTGAGACCAAACTATAATTTTCCCTGTTTACATGCCTCTTCCTTCCCACTCCCCCGCCTTTATTGGATATCCATATCATCTCTCTCCTTATCCTTGAAGTTCAGTGACTTTCCACAACACATTCTGGCTTTGATCTTTCTGTGCATTTTTTTTCCTGGGATAAGATCTGGAGATTCAAGTCTTTATTTTAGGAAAGTTTTTTTTCTATTATTTCACTGTACATTTTTTTCATTTACTTGTTTTTTAACCTGTTCTCTACTTTCTAAATACCAATAATACTCATTTAGCGTTTTCTTTGTTTTCATGCCTCTCCTCACTGCCATAAGCATTTAAATATCCTGGCTAATTTCCCTTTTGTCTTGCGTGATATTCACTGCTATCCTCACTTTTTTATATGCGTTAATTCTAATTTTTATAACTTTTTATATGCCTTTCCCTTTCACTTCTTGTCTGAGCTCTGCCAGCTTACTTTTCATTTCCTTATGGTGTCTTAAATGTTCTTTGAACTCCTGAATCTCTTTCTGGAGCTTTTTTTCTTCAGAGCCATCATGCTGTCAATAATTTCTTTGAGGCAGCAGAGAAGTCTCTCAACTTCACCTCTGGATATTGTTCCCTTGGATATTGGTGCCTCTTATAATAAATTTTCCCCGGGTGCCTTTGCTTGTGTTCCTTTGCTTTTCTCTTCTCCTAGATTTTATGCATAATTGGGCCACTGGATCTTTTTAGAGGATTACTTACATAGTAATGGGGTCAGCTACTAACTGAAGGAAAGTCCATAAATACAATGAAGGCAGGGTGTTTGGGGAGCTGAAACAGTCTGAAACCCCTTATACTCAATCTCACTGGGGATGCATCTCTCGATTGGGAGTTCAGAAGGTTGCTAAGGCTCAGGGTCGGACACCTTACTGTCACCATGTGGCTCTTGTATGTCTGTCTCCTTCATTCCCTCCACTTTGTCAGCCACGGTCTCTCTGAGAAGAAGATAGATGTTAAATAGTAGAAATAGATGAGTGGCATGTTTCTCTCTCTCTCAGCAATCTCTCCCTGATTCCCTGATTCTAATTGTGATTCACAGAATCATCACCCACTCTTCCTGCCCGTGACCATGACTCTAGATCTCATCACTCTGATCCAAGGATCTCTAATATTTTTTTTCAAGATCCTATAGGTAAATTGGAAAACATCTGTGTCCTGCCTGGGTTTGGAGGAAGTATACACCAGTTCTCAGGTGATTCCCCTCCCCCAACTAGGTCTGGGCTCCACATTATATAGCAGATGCATTCATAAAGTCTAGTGGATACTTTATACAAAGTACACTTCTGTAAGTAAGGACACATTAATGTGAAACTGTCAAGAATTATTCATCGTCATGTTTGCTGAGCGTTTGTTCATTACAGGTTAGTACAGTGGTTCTCAAACCTTTTATCTGTGGCCCATGCTCTAAGGTTCTACTTTCTAGTGGAAAAATAACTAAAAAGAAAACAATACAATGATGAAGTAGGAACAAATGTGAAGTGTTATGTTTGCATTTTCAGTTCAGGAGTGAGGAATTGGATGGTTTATATTTGAATCATAGCCCATATGGGCAAATAGGAGACAACTGAGATTAGATGATACAGGCCTGAATTCAGCTGATAAGAGTGCAGCAGGGTAGAATTTACTGGATTTAGGTCCTATATTGAAGGTAGAGCCAGTGGGATTTGGTGATAAATTCAATGTGAGTTATAAAACATTGGAGAGAAGACCAATTTCAAGGTTTTCCTTGGCCTGATCATCAGAATGAATGGTGATGCAGTTTACCATAGGTCACTGTTATGGACTGAATTGTATCTGCCCCCAAAATTAATATACTAACTCTCAGCATGACTCAATTTGGAGATAGGGCTTTTAGGAGGTAATTAAGGTTAAATGAGATCTTAAGGGTGGGGTTCTAATCTGGTGGCCTTATAAAAATGGAAAGAGAGAGCTCTCTCTATACCGTACAAAGAAGAGGTCATGCGAACACACCACCGTATCATGGTGTTGACAAGCCAGAAGAGGCCTCAGAAGGAAACCAACCCTGCCAGCACCTTGTTTGGACTTCCAGCCTCCAGAACTATGAGAAATACCTGTCTGTTTTTAAGTCACCCAGAACCCCTAACCCATGGTATGTTGTTACAGGAGCTCGAGCACACTAATACAGGAACCTTGAGTGAAATACCTTTACTTAGTTCCTTAGTTCCTTAGTTATTTTGAGGTGGTGTTATTAATCAGAGAGTTCAGTTTTTGACAAGTTAAATTTGAGATTCTATTAGACATGCAAGTGGTGTTATCTGGTAACAAGCAGTTCAGGGGAAAAGTGTTAATAATGATGAAAGTAAACTAACAGTAATTTGTAATAAAAAACCTCGAATAGCAGTTGAAAGTCAGAGCTACCTCAAGGCAACTCCGATTTTGCACTAAAAACAAAGCGTTCTGTCTGAAATTGGAAAGAATTCGATCTATCTTTATGTGCACCTTCGCCTTGGAGGAAGGAGCTTTGCAGTTGGTGTGGGAGCCGGCCTCCTTGCTATGCTCCTTCACCGGAGTCCGAGTTAACTGTAGGGATAATATAATTTTATATTATGAATACCAAATATTGGTAAACTTGAATAAATCACTAAGATGCACCTCAAATAAAAATAAGATCTGTTGCGTTTCTTATAATTCCTTTATAAGAATTCAAGAAGGCAGTTACATTTATCAAATCAGTATGCAGTTCACCAGGAAGGCTCTCTTGGTCCAAATTGTGGGGAAGCATCGAGGTGGTGAGGTCCTTGCTAGCGGTAGGCCTGAGGGGTTGGCCTTGTTTACCTGTTAGTATACTGAGTCGCTCCCACCTTATTCATTCTACACATGCTGAGTACATTCATGTTTCATGCCTTTATATATGCTAGAATGCCTTTCCCCTGCTCTTGTATTTGCAAATTCTTAGACATCTTCCTACCTTCACCTTAAATGTCTACCTTCTCTAAGAGACTGTCTAGACTCCCTACAGTAAATGGAGGCTCTGGGCTGCAAATTCTTTTTTTTTTTTTTTTTTTAAAGATTTTATTTATTTATTTGACAGAGAGAGAGAGAGATCACAAGTAGGCAGACAGGCAGGCAGAGGGAGAGGGAGAAGCAGGCTCCCTGCTGAGCACAGACCCCGATGTGGGGCTCGATCCCAGGACCCTGGGATCATGACCTGAGCTGAAGGCAGATGCTTAACCATCTGAGCCACCCAGGCGTCCCTGGGCTGCAAATTCTTATTTCAACTTTGTGCCGAGTTCCATTTTAGTCGTTACTATATTACATCGTTATAGTACACTCTATTGTTTGTCTAGGTGATTATGAAGATAGCCACAGCATTAATATTTATATCATACTTACTATGGGGTTGACTCTACCCTATTTAGTTAACCTGTACTTCTCATTTGTATATTTTGACATCTATTGAGCACTTACTAGGTGCTCAGTAAATAATCTATTAAATAGCAAAACATTTTCCATCCCTGAAATATTTTGCTGAAATTTAAATGTTCTTAAATTTGCATAATTTTTTGAAGAAGGATTTTTTTAAAGATTTTACTTATTTATTTGACAGAGAGAGAGACAGTGAAAGAGGGAACACAAGCAGGGGGAGTGGGAGAGGGAGAAGCAGACTCCCTGCTGAGCAGGGAACCCGATGTGGGGCTCGATTCCAGGACCCTGGGACCATGACCTGAGCTGAAGGCAGACACTTAACTACTGAACCACCCAGGTGCCCCTTGAATAAGGATTTAATATGTGTTTTCAGTTTTATTTTCTATGCAGAGGGAAAAATAATGGAAGAACCCTTATTGGTTCAGAGCAATCGTTTGCATTAGAACCTTAATGAGCACACTGAAAAGAATTGCGTTTATTCTATTCTAGGGGTATTGACACCCTAAATAACTTTCAAAGCTATTGGTGTTAACTTTAGCTACTGCCACAATAATGCAGTGTGACAAACTGTCCTAAAATCTAGTGGCATGCAACAGTAAGCATTTTTTGGTCACAGATGGATCTGCGGGGTGTTAGGGATTCAGTGATCAGATGTGGGCTTAGCTCGTCTTCGCTCAAAGCCATGGTGAGGTACAGGTCAGCTCCACATCTTTCTCGTTCTTTTGTGACCAGCAGGCTACCAGGGATAAGCTCTATTTTGTGGCCATGGTTGGAAGCTCTCAGAGGGGCAAGAGGACTTGCTCAGAACTGACATATCATCACTTCCACCTGTGTCCCATTAACCAAAGCAAATATTATGGCCAACCCAATGACAGTGAGGCAGAGAAGAATACGCCCCTAATTTGGGTTCTGGGACCCAATTCCAAATGTGTGTGTGAGGTGGGGGTGGATGGGTTTTTTCTCCAGTCAAGCAATGCTCTGGACACAAGCTGAGTGTCCTAACAATTCAAATCAATTCTGACACTATCTATGTGATCCCACAGGTGAAGGGTTCATTTGAACAAGACTTCTTTCCCCTGTCACATGCATGCTTTCAGTCATCATTCACAAGCCCGGGCTGTTACCTGTGCTTCTGATCAACTGGCTACAAATGAGAGGTTCCCACAACCCCTACCTTGGGTTCCATTAATTTGCTAAAATGGCTCACAGAACTCGGTGAAACACTTTACTTGCTAGATCACCAGTTTATTATAAGAGAATATAACTCAGGAATGGCCAGATGGAAGAGCTGTGTAGGGCAAGGTATGGGGAAGGAGTGTGGAGTGGCCATGCCCGCTCCAGGGTGCCACTCTCCCAGCACCCCTACTCGTCCACCAACCCGGAAGCTGTGTGAACCCAGTCCTTTTGGATTTTTATGGAGGTTTCATTACATAGGCATGATTGGTTAAATCATTGACAGTTGGAAATCCATCCAACATCCAGCCCCTCTCTCCTTCCCAGAGGCCAGGGAGTGGGGCTGAAAGTTCCAAGCCTCTAATCACTTGATTGGCTCCTCTGGAGGCCTGTCCCCATCCAAAGGTGGGCTCTCAAGTCACCTCATTAACATAACAAAAGATGCCTTTGTTGCTCTCTTCCCTTAGGAAAATTCCAGGGTTTTAGGAGCTTTTTGCCAGAAATGGGGACATAGACCCAATGTATATTTCTTATTATAAATCATAATATCACAGCCTCCTGTGGAGGTTAGGGTTGGGGACCAGGAAGGGGGGACAATAATCAAATCTATCACATTGGGCTTTTAAGTTTTACTTGACATAGAAGCTAAGATAATTGTAGTGGCCCACGCACCTTTATTAAACTCTAATTTTCCTCTGCTCATTTTGGGTTTCCTTGAAATGCTTCCTTTTCCATGGAGGCAACACTATCTCCTAAGCAGATTTTTATTAAAAGAAAAGCAATGGTACCTAGACCATTCAAATGTTAATTAAATATATCTTACATGAGTGGAGGGCATGACTGCAAATGAATTCTTATTCTCCTTTTTATGGGAAGCAGTTGGAATGGTACTAGTTAATTTAGTTGCTTAGAGCATGATATTCATTAAAGCAGTACTATTTATTTGATCTATGTAGTATGTTAGGTATGTTATATAGCAACTTTGAAATTATTTATAAAAAAATAGTAAAAGAATATTATACCATATACACCACCTGTCCTCCTTCCCCTTTGGGTGGTAAATAAAAAGTCAGCAAACATTCTTTTTTATTACTTGCTTGGTGTAAGTAGCTATTTATCTTAAATGAGTAGTTAACCACATATTTCAGTTGTAGGAATTCAGATGTCTGGATTAAGATAGCAGTAATTTAATTATTCATCTATATAATGTTCCTAGTAAAGGCAACTGTCAAGTGAGAAGGAAGTGTCTAATAGCATTTTTGAACTTCTTATTTATATGGGTACATTTTACAATGCCTATCCTTCAAAGTCATCTTACAGTTTTCAGGTTGTTTTATGAAGCAGCATTCATGCTAAAATCATTCCACTTATTTCTAAAAAGGACAGATTTCTATGTTCTGGAACATTATCTCTATCCTTTATAGGTACAAGCCTTTAGAAAACATTTATTTTCACATTTTGGCTGAAAATGACTTTAGAATAGATAGAGAGTTTATGATCCAAATATGTGCATTCTGTTTTATTTTATTTTTTTATTGGTAAGTTGTCTAAAATGATAGAACACTTGTTTAAAAGCTATTTACTTAGCACAAGGTAATAGAGTTCATTCTCCCTGGCTTTCAGAAGATGTGTTCTTAGTGGGCAGGACAGAGAAATGCCTGGAGAATCCTCTGGGTCTAAAGCATGGTTAATGCTGCAATTGAATCACTTTGTTAATGACTGGTGGTCTCAGTTCCAATTGACTCCAGCATTTTCCTAATTGGTTGGTAGGTAATTGGTATAGTGTTTGATAGTCTGTCTGCTAGAGAAGAACTATGGCTTTACTCAGTGACCTGTATACTTTCCATAAATTATAGGAGAGAGATGGGCTATTTTGGGATAGGTCTTGTTTCTGTGCTTTGAATGTGTCTAAACTGAACTCTTGGGTGCACTGACCCACCACTGGGGGACAGAGGAGCAAATGAATGAATATTTCTGGGCATGTGCTGCCCAGTAGACATTTATTGGGTTCCAATGATGTGACTGGTAATGAACTGACCACTTAAGAGTATATGAAGATGAGTAACAAATAGCTCTGCCCTTAGGCAGTTTAAACTTACTTGGAGAGACAATGTTTATTGGTCCATTTATAGCTTAGGAGACAATATGGTGTAATGGCTATAAGCGCAAGTCAGGCCAAATGAGTTTATATCCCACTTATGTGATTTATTAGCTGTGAAACTTTAAACAGATTACTTAACCTTGCTGTGCCTGCATTTCCTCCTGTATAAGTAGGCAAAATAATAGCACTTACCCCATTAAGTTGTTTGAAAATGAAGTTCCTGGTTCTGCTGGTGATAATCTCCGTAATGCTAAATTATAAACATATATACTTATATCTTGACTTGGAAAATTTAAATGTTACTTTTTGACCTCTTAATATGAAAAGTGAAGGATTACTTGGTTTCCCCCAGCCTTTCTTCCCTTTACTTCACTAAACTAAGAACTGCTTTAATATCACATTTAGTAATTTTATTGGTTACCTTTTAATAATCAATTTGAAACTCCATTGCTTGTTGTTCCATTAACTTTAGGCAATATTTCACGATTCCTCACCACAAAAGCTGAAGGAAATGACATCATTACCTTTCTCCACCCCTTCCTCTAACTCCCAAATGCTGTTAGCTCTACCATTATTTTCATATCATCTAGGTTTATAAAATTTACCCCTTCTTCTGAAACCGTCATTTAAATATTTTATTTTGTCTGTCAGTTAGTACTAAATTATTATAATTTTTTAATTATATATTAAATAATATATTAAACTATATTATTATGATTATGGAAATGCGGTCCATTGAAGAATCAAATGGTGATTGATCCTATAGAAATATGGAAACTGATACCTCTAGTCTTATACTATCCAGGAGAGAACGTTTCAGGCTTCAAGATGAAATGCATCCTTGTTTTAAAATGACATTAAAAGTTCAAAAACATGCTACATTTTATTTCATTTCTTAAGACTTCCTTGATTAACTTTAAATTATTTTTATTATTTTTTATTTTGGGGGCCTAATTACCCTTTTTCCCCTTACACTTTTTCTTATTACTAAGGTTAAAAATAACATTAGTTCATCCATGTATCAATCTGTCTATCTATCTATCTATCTATCTATCTATCTATCTATCACCTATCATCTTCCTGAGTCTACTTTATATCTTCTTTTTAAAGATTTATTTATTTGAGAGATAGAGTGCTCAAGTACACGTGAGCACAAGGGGGTGTGTGTGGGGGAGGGACAGAGGGAAAGAATCTCAAGCAGACTCACCAATGAACAGGGAGACCAAGGCAGTGCTCGACCTCAGGACCCTGAGGTCATGACCTGAGCCAAAATCAAGTGTCAGATGCTTAACCAACTGAGCCACCCAGGTGCCCCTGAGTCTACTTTGTATCTTAAGATATTCTCTTAAAGCCTGCCCACTTCCTCCCAATGTGGATAGGATTCTTTCTAGGTCTGCAGCCCAACATCAGGCAGGAAACAACTTTTACTGATATCGGGGTCATGTCTTATATTTCTAGGGATCCCTGTTCTTATTTTTCTTTATAGTTTTTTGGTTTCTTTTACTGTGTTCTTACCTTTATTTGACAGGTACTTTTTTTTAAGAGTTTATTTATTTGACACAGAGAGAGACATTGAGAGAGGGAACACCAGCAGGGGGAGTGGGAGAGGGAGAAACAGGCTTCCCGCTGAGCAGGGAGCCCAATGCGGGGCTCGATTCCAGGACCCTGAGATCATGACCTGAGCCAAAGGCAGATGCTTAACCGACTGAGCCACCCAGGCGCCCCTCGACAGGTACTTTTTGAGCACACTATGTGGCGGGTACTTTTGATACATTTGTGTATAAAAAAGACAAAATCCCTGTCTTTGTGCAGGTTTCCTTGAAGCCAGGAAAACAGAAAATAAACAAAAAATAGGTAAATTAATTCACATGTTTAGAAGGTGATGAGTGAGTGATATTGGAAAAAAATAGACAATGTAGATCAGGGTAAAGGAGACCAGCACGGTTGGTGAGGGGCTGGGTTACAATTTGTTTTTCTTTTAAATTAACAAACTTTATATTTTAGAGTAGTTTTAGGATTATAGAAAAACTGAGCAGAAAGTACAGAGAGTTCCCATGTACTACCTCCCACTGACAGTTTCTCTTACTATTACTATCTTGCATTAGTGTGGTGCATTTGTTACAATTGATGAATGAATATTTATACATTATTATAAGCTAAAGTCCACAGTTTACATTAAGGGTCATTCTTCTTATTGAACCTTCTGTGGATTTTGACGAACATGTAATGTCCTATATCTATCATTATGGTACACGTCAAATAGTTTCCCTGTTCCCCAGTACCCTGTGCTCCATCTATTTATCCCTCCATCCCTTGTCCCAAACCCCGGTGATTACTGATCATTTTACTGTCTCTACTGTTTTGCCTTATCCAGAATGCCATAAAATTGGAATCATATGGACTTGCTTCTTTCAGTTAGAAATATGCATTTTAAGATTCCTCCATGTCTTTTTGTGGCTTAATAGCTCATTTATTTTTATTGAGGGTTAAAATTGTTAATAAGCCAAGCAACACAGGTTGCTTTGTTGGAGCACACACTCTCATAACTTCTTATGAAAGGGTGCCTGGGAGGGAGATTTTCTGAATCCTTGAATGCTTGAGCATGTCAGTGTTTTATCCTCACATAACTGATAATTTGGATTGGCACAGCACTCTAGGACAATGGAATGTCCCCTCAGTATTTTGAATGCATTGTTCCATTGCCTTTTAGAATCTAGCGTTGGTAATGAAAAGTCTAACACTCATAACTTTGTAGATAATCTTCATGTTTTATTTTTCCTCTGGACACTTAGGATTTTCTGCTAATCTTCATTGTTCTGAAATTTCACAAGGATGTGCCCCAGAGCTGAATTTTTTATTTTCATTCTGGTCTTAAAATTTTTCTTCTATTATTTATTTGATTATATATTTCCCTCCATGTTGTTTGTTCTCTCATTTTGGAACTCCTATTGGTTCAATATGGGCTCCCCTGAATTGAATCTTTTTCTCCCTTAAATTTTATTTCATGTCTTCTGTCTCCTTCTGTTTCTAAGCTACAAAATATTTTAAATTTTATCTCATGTCTTCTGTCTCCTTCTGTTTCTATGCTACAAAATATTCTAAAAATAATTTGTCTTTATTTGAATTTTTATTTTGCTAATTATATAATTATAAAAGATAATTATATTCTTTTTTTCACATAGCATTCTTCCTCATAGCATCCTATTTTATGGTGACAATATCTTCTTAAATGGCTACAAGAATAATAATTCATTTTTTGAAAGTTGTGTTTTGTTCTCTGAATTACGTTTCTTCCAGCATCAGTTAAATTTAGAATGTTTGGGTGTGAAATAGGCTAGCAAGTTGACCCTCAGTCCCTCTATCTACTCACACCAGTTTGTCACGGGCAAATTATTTAATTTCTGTTTAAAAAGAGAGGTCCTTAGTTTGTTTTGCCTTGAGGTGAATTTTGATCTGCTCGTTGCTAGGGCCTCGTCTATTTCTTAATTGCCCACCTCAATATCTGTTTCATTCTCCACCCGTCCTGGTTACCAGTGGACTCTGAACTTTGTGGCCACCGTGAGGCTTCATCAGGAGAATTGCTCTTACTTCCAGAACCAACAGGGCACACCAGCTACTGAAAATATACGGAGACAAAAGCTTTGAACATTTTCTTAATGTTTCAGGTTATACACATACACATACACACACACACATACACACACACACACACACACACCCTAAACTTAATTTGGGGTCTTAAAAATCTGTTTAACTATCAGTTATTTCAGATGTAATCTGTGACTTTGATGAACTTCACTTGGAATTATTAGGTGCCTAGTTAGAATGGTTTTGTGTCATTATCAATTTTCTTTTGTAATGTGCCTATTAGTTGTAAGTGTGATGAAAGTCAGTAAATGACAAGCCTAAACATGAATTCGCTTGTTCTACAACTATGTATTGTGTAAATTATGAACCAGGCATTGTGTTAGGGCTCTGGTGACAAAGTAATGGAAGACATCATTCTGATCTTGACGATTTTGCACTTCAGTCAACAAGGCGGACAAGTAGATCTACAATGATAGTGCTATGTATGCATTAATCTAGAGGTTTCCAGGACGCAGGGACCCATCATTAGGTAAACCAGGGGGAGAGGAAAGGCTTTTACTAAGTCGCTGAGTTGAATTTGGAGACTTTTTGGAGTTGGCTTGGAAAGGGGAAGATACACTATATTCTGGGCAAATGGCATGGCTCAGTGAAAGAAGAGAGAGGTTCCTGACCAGGAGAACGTGTTTGGTGTGGTGAAAGAGTGTGATGCAGATGGAGAGATGGAGATGAAGGTGAATGAGGAACCAGGGAGGACACAGCTGCTCACCCACAATGAGCCTGTGTGATGTGCTGATGAGCTCAGAATTTCTCTGGAGGATGAAGTGCACAAGTGAAGGATTTAAAATAGGTGAGTGTCATGATCAGAATTGCATTTTAGGAAGGTTACTCTGGATGCCGTGTGGAGACTTAGAATTATTCCCTTGGATCTTTGTGGTGCTGTGGGGGATTTATTTTATTTCTGCTGAGATCCAGCAGTGATAGTTAAGGTCTGGGCTGCCTGCTTACCCCCTCCTTCTAATCCTCTCCAAATTAGGAGGTATTAGTGAACATTCTCAGCAAACTGGTAACTCACCTTCTTTTCGTAGTACCAGTTCTAGGGACTGAGTGGGGATGGTTAGAAGGGTGGGGCTATGGCAAATTCTCTGCCTCATTCATGGACGCCATTTTTGTATGAGTACCGCACGCTGATTGCGCCACTGGAGATCCACGCCTTCATTTTTGTAAAACGCATGGCATTAAGTTGGACTTTGCCTTTATTTTGCTGCTGCTGGTAATTATTATTTTTCTTCTTTGCTATTGTTCATAATTTTTCTCTTCATTGCATTAAGTTTGAGAGATGGCAAATACGATGATCTAGTTTCCTCTAATTTTTCCTGAGATTGTGCTCCCTGATCAGAATGGAAATGTTCTGCAAATGTAAAATTACACACCAGATTTAAAAGATTAAGTAAGAAAAATAAGAAAATATACTAATAATTTTTATATTGGTTACGTGTTGAAATCATAATATTGTAGATATATTGGGTTAAGTAAAATAAACTATTAAATTATTTTCACCTGTTTCTTTTTACTTTTTTTTTAGAGTGGCTACTAGAAAATTGAAAATTATATCTGTGGCTCACATTATATTGTTATTGGACAGCACTGACTTAGAAGACTCTCTTTTATTCCTTTAAAACAGTAGCAAAGGTATTAAGGGAATTTTAAGTAAATTAATTTATTCATAAAACAAGTACTGATTGAGCACTAGATGTCAAACACTTTTCTAGGCATCAGAGCTATAGTGGTGAATAAGACAAAGTCCTAGCTCTCATGGAGAATATATTTTGGTGGGCGTGGGAGATGATCAACAGGTAAGCAAATAAATGCCTGATGGAATTCTCGTTAGTGATGAGTCATGCGCAGAGCTAGGGCAGGGTAAGGACTAGAGAATTTCCTGAGGCTCTGCTGAAGAAGATGAAGCCCCACATGGGTAGGGGGATTGGGGAAAGCATCTTGGAGGGGATATCATTTCAACAGAAACGAAGTGATAAGGAGGAGCCGGCTAGGTGAACATTGCAGGTAGGAGCGTCACCAACAGAAGGAACCGCAAATATAGAGCTCGCCACCCCTGAGGCAGAAACAAGCTCAGTGTGCTCAAGAAATGGCAAGAAAGCCAGTGCGGCGGGCAGAGTGAGGTGGGTAGTAGTAAGGAGGTGGGGTTGTTCTGAAAATCTGTTGTGCAGACCCCTGGGGAATCTCAAGACCTTTCGGGGGCATCTGCAAGGTCAAAACTATTTTACTGTGTTAATATTTGCACTCCTGATGGAAAGGGGGTGGTGGGGCCCTAGTGCTCATCTAGGCGGGGCACCAAACTGTACTAGTCACTGTATTCTTCATTGCCATTCAGGACCAGTACACATAATGCCAGGTTCACTTTAAGATTGACCTTGCTAAAGCAGTCTAATTATTAATTGCATTAAATCTTGAGATGTGAGTACACATCTCTTGAACAGTCTTTCTAATGACATAGGAAGTACATATTAAGCAATTCTGCTGCAAGCCCAAATCTGATGGTCATCTCAAGGAAAAGCACTGGCACAATTGATTGTGAGCCCACCTGACAGTGTTTTTGATGGAACATCATTTTCTTTTATTTGAAATAATGTCTTACACATTATGGTTATTC
The DNA here is from genome assembly GCF_004348235.1 of Phoca vitulina. Taxonomy (NCBI): domain Eukaryota; kingdom Metazoa; phylum Chordata; class Mammalia; order Carnivora; family Phocidae; genus Phoca; species Phoca vitulina. Next base: position 14,109,087 of record NW_022589708.1, on the reverse strand, counting down.
AGACTCAGGTATTTGGCAGAAATGAACCTATCACTTCGAAAGTGAGTCTGGCACTTCAAGGGAAACAAACGACATTACTTGTTGCTAATGATAAAATTTGAGCTCTCAAGAGAAAATTAGAATTTTTGGGAGACCTGTATCAGCCTCCATGAGCCTGACAGTTGCCCAGTACTGATGAGATTTGTGGTAATATTAACATGTAATTTTTAAATACTGTTTAAGGAAATATGTTAACATTTGATGGTTCTGCATAACCCATTGAACTAATGGCCAATACCTAATGTCAGAAACATGCCTGAATTAAGATTCATTCACATTGCAAGACAGAGCAATGTATCTTAGCACGATACCTTAAGTGTTTATTGATAAAGCTTCAGATTCCACATTGCAACTCACCATGAAGACACTACCACTCGTCAAGTTTGCATGTAGTACCAAAGAAAAATATCCACAATTATCTAAAAGTGACTTGAAAATATTCCTGTTGTTTCCAACTACATATTTGTGAAAGGCAAATTTCTCATATCCTTCCACCAAAATAACATATCAAAACAGATCATGTGCAGAACAGATATTATAATCTAACTGTCTTATTGATAATTTGTCCCCATATTGTTATTGGTCTCCCACCTTTCTCAGCCCTGCTTGAAACATTAATCTCATACTATCATCCCCATTTTTTTTTTTTTTTTTAGAGAGGGAGAGAGGGGAGTTGGAAGGGGGGGTAGACTTTTAAGCAGACTCCACACTCAGCAGGGAGCCCAACATGGGGCTCAATCTCACAACTCTGAGATCATGACCTGAGCCAAAATCAAGAGTCTGATGCTTAACTGACTAAACCACCCAGACACCCCTACTATCATCCCCATATTTAAAGACATAACCAGCGAGTGCTTCTAAAAGCTTAAGGATCATTAGAATCACCTGGGGTCTTGTTAAAATGCAAATTCTGACTTAGTAGATCTGATGAGTCTGTGTTTCTAACAAGTTTCACATGGAATCCTATGCTGCTGGTCCATTGGCCATTCTGAGTAGCAGGGGTTTAGAGCACTCCTCATGGCTTATCAACGCCTCACCTTCAGAGCAGCATTCAATGCTGATCAGAAACCGTCAAGTCTATATTGCTAGCCACATCTCAACACTTTCTCCCTCCACTCATCCTCCTCTCTGCCCTCATCATCGTTCTAGTCACTCTCCTAATAAACAGTGAATTTATTTGCACCAAGTAAAATTTTGCACACCCTCTATCCCCCACCTTGTCCACACAGTCAGACTTTGAGAGATTCAAATTCTCTTGGCCTCGTGGCAAATTGATATTTGGAAAAAAAAAAGATTTTCCTTGGATTTAGCCATGTTCTACAGCCACGTTTTAGACATACTGCAAAAGATTTGATTCTTTTCCAGCTCGTCACTATAAGATCACTATATGCTCAAGGAAGGGGAATGGTCTGGGAACATCTCACTGCTGACTGGGTGTTAGCATAAATTTCAATTCATGATAATTATGTTAAGCCTTGAACTGTTTCTTATATTTATTGCTCTTTCAGTGCAGGTCAGCAGGGCAGAGGATGGATGGTGATCCATTAGTGCTGTTGTTTGTTTTTTTTTTGGTCTTTATTTTATTTTATTTTTTTATTTTATTATGTTATGTTAGTCACCATACAATACATCATTGGTTTTTGATGTGGTGATCCACGATCCATTGTTTTCGTATAACACCCAGTGCTCTATGCAGTACGTGCCCTCCTTAATACCCATCACCGGGCTAACCAATCCCCCCTCCCCCCTCCCCTCTAAAACCCTGTTTGTTTCTCAGAGTCCATAGTCTCTCATGGTTCATCTCTCCCTCCAATTCCCCCTCCCCATTTTTCCCTTCCTTCTCCTAATGTCGTCCATGGTATTCCTTATGTTCCACAAATAAGTGAAACCATATGATAATTGACTTTCTCTGCTTGACTTATTTCGCTTAGCATAATCTCCTCCAGTCCCATCCATGTTGATGTAAAAGTTGGGTATTCATCTTTTCTGATGGCTGAGTAATATTCCATTGTATATATGGACCACATCTTCTTTATCCATTCATCTGCTGAAGGGCATCTCGGCTCTTTCCACAGTTTGGCTATTACGGACATTGCTGCTATGAACATTGGGGTGCATATGGCCCTTCTTTTCACTACATCTGTGTCTTTGGGGTAAATACCCAGGAGTGCAATTGCTGGGTCATAGGGTAGCTCTATTTTTAAATTTTTGAGGCACCTCCACACTGTTTTCCAAAGTGGCTGTACCAACTTGCATTCCCACCAACAGTGTAAGAGGGTTCCCCTTTCTCCACAACCTCTCCAACATTTGTTGTTTCTTTCCCTGTCCATTTTGGCCATTCTAACTGGTGTAAGGTGGTATCTCAGTGTGGTTTTGATTTGGATTTCCCTGATGGCTAATGATGATGAACATTTTTTCATGTGTCTGTTAGCCATTTGTGTATCTTCTTCAGAGAAGTGTCTTTTCATATCTTCTGCCCACTTTTTGACTTGATTATTTGTTTTTTGGGTGTTGAGTTTGAGAAGTTCTTTATAGATCTTGGATACCAGCCCTTTATCTGTAGTGTCATTTGCAAATATCTTGTCCCATTCTGTGGGTTGCCTCTTTGTTTTGTTGACTGTTTCCTTTGCTGTGCAGAAGCTTTTTATCTTGATGAAGTCCCAAAAGTTCATTTTTGCTTTTGTTTCACTAGCTTTTGTAGATGTATCTTGAAAGAAGTTGCTGTGGGCGATGTCAAAGAGGTTACTGCTTATGTTCTCCTCTAGGATTTTGATGGATTCCTGTCTCACATTGAGGTCTTTCATCCACTTTGAGTTTATCTTTGTGAATGGTATTAGAGAATGGTCGAGTTTCATTCTTCTGCATGTGGCTGTCCAATTTTCCCAGCACCATTTATTGAAGAGACTGTCTTTTTTCCATTGCATGTTTTTTCCTGCTTTGTCAAAGATTATTTGACCATAGAGTTGAGGGTCCATATCTGGGTTCTCTATTCTGTTCCACTGGTCTTTATGTCTGTTTTTGTGCCAGTACCATGCTGTCTTGGTGATCACAACTTTGTAATATAGCTTTAAATCGGGCAACGTGATGCCCCCAGCTTTGTTTTTCTTTTTCAACATTCCCTTGGCGATTCGGGGTCTTTTCTGATTCCCTACAAATTTTAGGATTGTTTGTTCCAGCACTTTGAAAAATGTCATTGGAATTTTGATCGGGATGGCATTGAAGGTATAGATTGCTCTGGGTAGCATAGACATTTTAACAATGTTTATTCTTCCGATCCATGAGCATGGAATATTTTTCCATCTTTTTGTGTCTTCTTCAATTTCTTTCATGAATGTTTTATAGTTCCTAGAGTATAGATCCTTTACCTCTTTGATTAGGTTTATTCTGAGGTATCTTATGGTTTTTGGTGCTATTGTAAATGGAATCGTTTCTTTAATTTCTCTTTCTACAGTTGCGTTGTTAGTGTATAAGAAAGCAACTGATTTCTGTGCATTGATTTTGTATCCTGCCACATTACTGAATTGCTGGATGAGTTCTAGTAATTTGGGGGTGGAGTCTTTTGGGTTTTCCACATAAAGTATCATGTCGTCTGCGAAAAGAGACAGTTTCACTTCTTCTTTGCCAATTTGAATACCTTTTATTTCTTTTTGTTGTCTGATTGCTGTTGCTAGGACTTCTGGTACTATGTTGAACAATAGTGGCGAGAGTGGGCATCCTTGACGTGTTCCTGATCTTAAGGGAAAGGCTCTCAGCTTTTCCCCATTGAGGATGATATTCGCTGTGGGTTTTTCATAGATGGATTTTATGAGCTTGAGGAATGTTCCCTCTATCCCTATACTCTGGAGAGTTTTAATCAGGAAAGGAAGTTGTATTTTGTCAAATGCTTTTTCTGCATCAATTGAGAGGACCATATGGTTCTTCTCCCTCCTCTTATTAATGTGTTCTATCACATTGATTGATTTGGGAATGTTGAACCACCCTTGCATCCCGGGGATAAATCCCACTTGGTCGTGGTGGATGATCCTTTTAATGTATTGTTGGATCCTATTAGCTAGGATTTTGTTGAGGATTTTGGAGTCCATATTCATCAGGGATATCGGTCTGAAATTCTCCTTTTTGATGGGGTCTTTGCCTGGTTTGGGGATTAAGGTAATGCTGGCCTCATAGAATGAGTTTGGAAGTTTTGCTTCTGTTTCTATTTTTTGAAACAGCTTCAGGAGAATAGGTATTATTTCTTCTTTGAATGTTTGGTAGAATTCCCCAGGGAATCCATCAGGCCCTGGACTCTTGTTTTTTGGGAGGTTTTTGATCACTGCTTCAAGCTCGTTACTGGTTATTGGCCTATTCAGGTTGTCAATTTCTTCCTGTTTCAGTCTTGGCGGCTTATAGGTTTCCAGGAAGGCTTCCATTTCATCCAGATTGCTCAGTTTATTGGCATATCGTTGTTGATATTAATTTCTAATAATTGTTTCTATTTCCTTGGTGTTAGTCGTGATCTCTCCCCTTTCATTCATAATTTTATTAATTTGGGTCCTTTCTCTCTTCTTTCGGATAAGTCTGGCCAGTGGTTTATCAATCTTATTAATTCTTTCAAAGAACCAACTTCTAGTTTTGTTGATCTGATCTACTGTGTTTCTGGTTTCTAATTCATTGATTTCTGCTCTAATTTTAATTATTTCTCTTCTTATGCGTGGCTTAGGCGTCGTTTGTTGCTTTTTCTCTAGTTCTTTAAGGTGTAGAGTTAGTTGGTGAATTCGGGATTTTTCTATTTTTTTGAGTGAGGCTTGGATGGCCACATATTTCCCCCTTAGGACCGCCTTTGCAGTATCCCATAGGTTTTGGACTGATGCGTTTTCCTTCTCATTGATTTCCATGAATTGTTTAAGTTCTTCTTTGATTTCTTGGTTGACCCAAACATTCTTGAGCAGAATGGTCTTTAGCTTCCAAGTGTTTGAATTTCTGCCAAATTTTTTCTTGTGATTGAGTTCCAGTTTTAGAGCATTGTGGTCTGAGAATATGCAGGGAATCATCTCAATCTTTTGGTATCGGTTGAGACCTGATTTGTGACCCAGTATGTGGTCTATTCTGGAGAAAGTTCCACGTGCACTCGAGAAGAATGAGTATTCTGTTGTTTTAGGGTGGAATGTTCTGTAAATATCTATGAGGTCCATCTGGTCCAATGTATCATTCAAAGCTCTTGTTTCCTTGTTGATTTTCTGCTTAGATGATCTGTCCATTGCTGAGAGTGGAGTATTGAGGTCTCCTACAATTAACGTATTGTTATCAATATGACTCTTTATTTTGGTTAACAGTTGGCTTATGTATAAGGCTGCTCCCATGTTGGGGGCATAGATATTTACAATTGTTAGATCTTCTTGTTGGATAGACCCTTTAAGAATGATATAGTGTCCTTCTGTGTCTCTTATTACAGACTTTAGTTTAAAATCTAATTTGTCTGATATAAGAATTGCTACCCCAGCTTTCTTTTGAGGTCCACTGGCATGGAAGATAGATCTCCATCCCTTCACTTTCAGTCTGGATGTATCTTTAGGTTCAAAATGAGTCTCTTGTAGACAGCATATGGATGGGTCCTGTCTTTTTATCCAATCTGCAACCCTGTGCCGTTTTATGGGAGCGTTTAGGCCATTCACATTGAGAGTGATTATTGAAAGATATGAATTAATTGTCATCATGTTGCCTGTGAAGACGTTGTTTTTATAGATTGTCCCTGTAAATTTCTGTTGTAGATCACCCTTGGGGTCTTTCTCCTTTTATAGAACCCCCCCTTAATATTTCTTGCAGGGCCGGCTTAGTGGTCACATATTCTTTCAACTTCTGCCAGTCGTGGAAGCTCTGCATCTCTCCATCCATTCTAAATGAAAGCCTTGCCGGATAAAGTATTCTTGGCTGCATGTTCTTCTCATTTAGTACTCTGAATATGTCTTGCCAGGCCTTTCTGGCTTGCCAGGTCTCTGTGGATAGGTCTGACGTTATTCTGATGTTCCTCCCTCTGTACGTAAGGGATCTCTTCCCCCTAACTGCCCTTAAGATGGTTTCCTTGGTTCTAAGATTTGCAAGTTTTACTATTACATGCCGGGGTGTTGGCCTGTTTTCCTTGATCTTAGGAGGAGGGGTCCTCTCTGCCTCTAGGACTCGAATGTTTGTTTCATTCCCCAGATTAGGGAAGTTCTCAGCTACGATTTGCTCAAATACATCTTCTAGTCCTCTCTCTCTCTCCACTCCCTCTGGGATTCCAATTATTCTGACATTGGAACACTTCATGGTGTCACTTATTTCTCTGATTCTATTTTCATGGATTCTGAGTTGTTTTTCCCTGGCCTCCTCTTTTCCCTTTTTGTCTATTATACTGTCTTCCAGGTCGCTTATTCTCTCTTCTGCCTCAGTTACCCTAGCTGTTAGGTTATCTAGATTGGATTGGATCTCATTGATAGCATTTTTAAGTTCTGCCAATTCACCTTTTATTTCTGCCCTTAGAGACTCTATGTTGACATTAATTGATTTCTCCATTCTAGCCATTGTCTTCACAATTGCTAGCCTGAATTCCATCTCCGACATCTTGGTTATGTCTGCATCCATTTGTAAATCTGCAGCATAAGTCATAATCTCTGAGTCTTTTCTGTTTTGGGGGCTCCTCCTCCAAGTCATTCTGTTGATGGGTGTTTGAGGGAATGTATAGAGTCCAAATTATTGACCAGAACCCAAGCAAGATGCACCTGTTTTCTTGGGACCTTAGGGTTGCTGGCCTCTTGTTTTCCCAGCCTGTCTTCTGGGGGAGGGGCCTGCCGCGCTGTTACTCAGGCAACCCTGTTTGGGCGGAGTTGCCCTGTGCCCCAGTGGCGGGGGATGGGCTCAGTGGGAATCAGTCTTTGGGGCTTTTGTTCTCTGGCGCCTTTCCCTGGCGGCTTTCTGCGTCTCTTCCACCAGTCAGAGCAGAAGAGACCGATTCCAACCCTCTGCCTCAGAGCAGAGAGACCTCAGTCTGTTCTTCAGTGAGCTCTCCAGGCCACACCGTCTCCGTTTCTGTCCGTGCTGCTATAAACTGCAGCGGCCTGGGTTGTGCGCCCCTCCGCAGCGCTCCCAGTCCTGCCTCCAGGTCGGGGCACGTCTCTGCCCTTTGTGCTTCTAAAACCGCCAGCCGCTCCCAGTTTGCGCGCAAGCGACGCCGCTCCAGGATTCCACCCCGGGGGCTGCAGTTCGCAGGCGCGACCCTGCCGCTCCGGGTTTCCGACCCGTGGGCTGCAGTTCGCCTGCGCGCGACTCTGTCGCTCCGGGTTTCCACCCTGGGGGCTGCCCTAAAGTCCTTTCCCCGCCGCTACCGGTCTGCGAGTTTGCCCCGTCCGCAGCGCGGGAGGCTGTCACTCACCAGCGGTGTAGGATTCCCACGGCCAGGCACCCTCCCACTGCTGTTTATCCTCCGATATCTGCCCGCAGGATCACGGCTCTCTGCTTCTTACCTCAAAACCAACCACCTGCGATATTCTGTTTGTAGAGATCCAGATCTTCTTACATCTCAGGGTGGTTTCATGGGTGCTCAGAGTGGTCTGGTAGTTATCCAGCTCACTTCCGGGGACCGGTTGAATTAGGGTCCCCTACTCCTCTGCCATCCTTCCCCCTCCCTCTAGGCTAACCTTCTCCATTAGTGCTGTTGTAGCTAGGACCATCCTTCTGGCTATGACAGGGTCATTGGCCAATCCATGGTCATCTTTCGAGCAAGCATTATGAAAATGCCAGCTTCCCTGAGGTGCAAGTATTTTGGCAGCAAGATGCTTTTGAGCAGGGAAAGTAGCACAGTGGGCTGGGGTCATCATGGAAGTTGAATAGAAACCATACACTGAGAAATCCAAGAGACTTTCAGAACGCGGAGGGGCTGTTGCAGAGATCCCTCCCCTCTCAGACACACGAGAATAAAAAAGTGATGTGTGGTTGTAGAAAGTGCAATTGGGTGGGAATTACAAAGCTTGGTTCTTCTTGTCTTGTATCCTAAGTCTTGTGAACTTAAGCCCATCACCAAGCATCTGTGAAACTCAGTTTCCTCATCTGTGAAATGGAGGTTTTATTTGCCCGACTTGCGGACCTGGGGTGTCGTGAAGGCTAGGTGGGACAAGAAATGTCACTCCCATTTTGTATCTCATGGAGTCACTTACTTTTTATGAAAGCCACCGGAAATGGCGTCATTGGTATGTCCACTCATCCATGTTGGAGCGGTGTGTGTAATAAATAATTCATGCTGCACCTCTCCCCGGTCCTTTCCCCTTTGAGAAATAAACACCACTGTCAGATAGCAGTTTCATTACCCTGAGAGCTGGGGAGAAGAACACACCATGGACTGGAGGCCAATTATGTGATTCTTTCTCTTTTTCTCCTGAATACAACAGACCCACCTCTGAAAGCCGGTGAGCTAGACATGGAAATGCAGGCCGTTCCAGACATGGCAGCCCCATACTGTCCCCACAGAGGTAGGATCTGCCTCAGCTGGATCCAAACAGTAGCCTCATGGCGAGGTCGCCCCTTTTCTGACTGTTAAGAAGACTGATAGCTGGTCCCCAAAACTTTTGAGAGAAGGTAATTGCTATCTGATGCATCACAAGGGGGTAACTGATGGAGGGAGAAAATGGTTTCCTCTACACATACATTATTCCATCCTGGCACCTGCAACTTTGACATCAGAGGTCTTCTTCCAATGAGAAATAGAAGGGTTGAAGAAATAGAAGGGTTAAAGAGCTTAAGAAATGTGCTCAAGTTCCTTCAGCCAGTGTGGATATGCAAGTGCGCTGCCCACTCCCAGCTTTTCGGTGATGCAGAAGGTATGAGGTCTGTGGCTTCTCTCAGCAAATATATTTCAGGGCGATGCGGGTGGTTGGCAACGAGTCAGTTCAAAAGGAGAGAGTTGATGGAGGCCTCGGATGTTCTAAAAAAGACTCCAGGCAAGGTGAGAAAATGCTTGGTGTGAACTTCTGGAAGTAAAAGAGTACAGAGAACAGGCAGGTCTGAGTTTGGGAGCTGGACTGGAAGGGGACCCCTGGTGCGAGGGTAATAAGAGGACCCTTCCTAATATGACAGTGACCCAGATTTTATACTTAACACCACTGACTGGGGAAAAGAACAAGCATCGAACTCACACTCTTGCAGCTTCTGCTTGTCTCTTGAGACAGCCCTCTCCTGTGTTCCCCCAAAGTGGAGGCCTTTTCCAGGCAGTGGTCAGCAAGCAGCCTTTCTAAGCAGGAGGTTAAAAGCTCTAACATAAGAGGCATACTTAATGTGATTTTCTGCTTCATTCTCCTTTAAAGATAAACTGGGAAGCTAAAGTGTCAATGTCTGGAGCTTCCTTCTCCATTGTAATTGGTTGCTGTTGTTTGCATTTGAAATGGGAGCCAAGTGAAGTGAAACTAAAAAACTTCTTAAATGGTGCTTTGATTCTTCAGGGGAGTGGGGACATAGAGACAGATGAGTTATTTGGATCTTCCTAAGAAAATCCCCCGCCGTTGTCGAGCCCTCCACGTGTATTTACTTAAAAACATGTTTCCCATTCCTCAGAGTTTCAAAAATGATCCTGCATATTATTGACAAATAATAATTTAATGGACAGCCTGATTAGATGGACACAATGAATTAGCTATCGGTCTGACAGCCATGTAAGCATTATGTTCTGTATCTGTTTACTCAGCACTAGGTGAAATGCAGAAGTCTATTGAAAATCAGATTTCCATGCTGCTTTGTCAAAGCAAATTTAATCACAGCCAGAACATGTGGCATCCATCATTTCCACTTCAGAAGGCATCAACGGGGACGGATCAGCAACAAGGAGCCTGGCTGCCATGGCTGTCCTCCACTCACAGGAAAATTAAATTTAACTATAGATCCTTGATAAATGAGGCCGCCGAAGCCATCAAACATGATGACGAAGTGCTCAGTATTAAAGTAATCCCCAGAGGCTCCCAAACTGGAAAGAAGCACAGTCTCATTTGATCTGGCCTTGAGGTCTTTGCACACGTTCACACCTCTGCTCTGGACAGATAAATATAGGCTTTAGCACACGGCCCCAGGGATCCAGAGATTATTTTTCTAGAAATCTGTATACTTGGTCTTGGCTTTTCCAGAAGTTTTTGCCAGAACTCTCCCAGTCACTTAGCCAATCTGTCTTTTCCTTATATACCTTTGCCTTTCTCATCATTCTTCACCCCATCAGGCATTGATCATCCAGGCCCCAAAATGACTATTGGATCTTGATTGCTTTTAAAATGCTCCTTCTCTATGCCATCCCACACTAATTCCCCCAGGCTCCAAATCATAGGAAATAAGGCTATAGATATAATTTTGGGGAGAATGCCAAGACTGTGAGCTGTTTGAGGGCAGGGACCATATGTTATTGATTTTCTTTATCCCTAGAGTTTAGAAATTAGCATATGGCACATAGAGTTGGTTCAGTTAGTGTATATTGAATGAATGAGTAAATGGGTGATCATGATACTCAGCTGAATATTCTGATCATAGGATTAAGAGTTATGTATTTCTGATTGTGAGCCGGATGTATATGCTGACTCTATTAGTAAATATCTCAAGGATAATAATATACCTACCTCTTTGAAATTCACGGTTTTTAAAAAGATTTTATCTATCTATCTATCTATCTATCTATTTATTTATTTATTTAGAGAGTGACAGTGTGTGAGCAGGGGGAGGGGCAGAGGGAGAGGGAGAGAGAAAATCCAAAGCAGACTCTGCACTGTGCATGGAGCCCGATGCGTGGCTCCATCTCATGACCCTGAGATCATGACCTGAACTGAAATCAAGAGTCAGATGCTCAACTGAGTCACCCAGGTGCCCCTAAAGTTCAGTTTTGATTAACTGACTAGCTAATCAAACTGACCTCATATGCCTCCATTTTCTCATGCTTGAAATAATGTATTTAACCTTCTCTCTCCCATGTGGATGTTAAGAGATTTACATGCAATAAATTATTGACATTGGATAGCATGGGGCCTGCCCCATAAGCAAAGTAGCAATATAATTAGTTGCAACATAGTCACAGTCATCATCATCATGGTTGTCATTGCTTACAGGCTTCTTGCTCAGCATCAGTCTTGGCATTGTAGAGGAGGCAAGAGACATCAAATTTGTTCTTTTCCCTGAAGGAATCTCTAAGGGCCTGGGACAACAAGAAAAAAGACACACATACAGGAACAATATACCAGGGAAATGCAGAAAAGACCATAAATGCAAACACTTAAAAATAGGACCTGCTCAGGTATGTATGGAGAAATCTGATGTGGTGGGAAAGTATCTAGGTGTTTGAGGGCAAGTCATCATAGCAGAGAGTCCTGAATGACGTGGGGGATGGAGGTACACCTGGGAGTGGACCCCAGGGATATTAAGTAGTAGTCCAACTTGACTAGAAGGTTTGATTGGGGGTGAGTAGAAAATTAAATTCTTTAGGTGTGGGTGGAGCTAAATTCTGGACAATCTTGAAAGCTAGGTAGGATTTAGACTTGTGGCTTGATACATGTGCCTAGAAATCCATTTTGTATTCTTTAGCAGGAAGTCACATGTAAAAGTGAGGTTCTTGGAAGAGTAATTAATATGGCCTGGGATGAGAGGCTGGGATGGGAGAGATGAGTGAAGCAGAGTTCTGCAGCAATCCCATAGGAGTTAAGGGGAGATGAGTAAAGGACAAGCATGAGTGTCTTTCTGCATCTCTCAGAGGAAGAATGTGTGGGTTTGGGCGACTCTTCACTTTCCATTGCCAGTCAATGAGAATCACATCACTGGTAAAGAGCAAACTTTTTCATGATGCCAGTAAGAGAAGGGCAGGGTGAGTTCCCCTCGCTTTAAACTGATTGACTTGCTGGGATCATTTTAAGTGTTAGTAATTGAGAATAACTCTACAGCCTGAGAGCACTCTGCACATGGAGGTATATTTATAACTCTTCTTAACCTCATCAAATGTCAATTTAAAAACTTATATAGTCAATAATCAACACATTTTAGCTTCCCTGAAAAAATTATATTGCACACTTAAGCATACCCCTGCACTTAAATCTCCAACATGAAGCATGCAAAAGGAGGAGTTGGGACTAAGTAAGTGTACTGTCTACCTTCTTAACAGATTTACACAGAAATTTTTCAAACTTGTTATGAAATTGTTAAAGCATTTTCCTGAGCTGGCCGGTTAGCTCAGTTGGTTAGAGCGTGGTGCTAATAAAGCATTTTCCTGGTATCTCTTGGAAACACTTAGAAGCTTTGGTAGAAATCGTTGTCTTTGGCCTAATCACGTATTTCCAAAGGCAGTTTACAAACATGTTATTTTGCTATTTGCTAATTATATTTATTTGATACACCAATCACTTAATAGCCTCTGGCTGCATTTACAAATAGTATTGAAAAAGCTCCCGCTGTTACACTTATAATTTATTATAGACAACATAAAAACAAGATGCTCTCTCTCCACATGAATAACACACGCAGAGATACTTAGAGAAAAACTGTACAGACATATATAAAGGGCATTTTTAGCTGAGGGCGTTAGTTTCTAGACAGCTGGAGATTGTGGCTCTTGTCCATCTGTCCTTAGGGAGAGGAGAGGCAAAGTGATGCCTAGAATGCTGACTTTGGTTGGCCAAAGAAGGTGGAAAACTGTGGCCCTTGAGAGACTGGTTGGTGCTTGCCATCTTCTTTTTGGAACAATCTGAGTCAGCCAGGTAGAATGTGGTCCTAGGAGCTCTCGAAGAGTCTGTGATGAGGAATACTTTCTTCCTGGATGATTATGCAAAAAAGAGAAGAAAAATTGTCAGAAAGTGTGGGAGGCTACCTAGGTTGTGTGGTTTCAGAAGGATCAGTAGGCCAATAGTCTACTTTTTTGGGAGAGATTCTCCCACCTACCTGTGTACTTGATGGTCTTCCCTTTTGGTCTCTTCTCATTTAAGAAATCATTCTTTAAATGTTTAGTAGGGCCTTTCCTCTGTGTATGATGTGAAAAGCCATTGAGAAGCTCATACTCTTGTAGTTAGACTTCTCTCTTGCCTCCAAGACACGAGGAGGACTCTACAATTGGCCAAGATTGAAAAGGGGTCCCCATTCCTCATTACATCTACTTCCATGTTCATCTTATATTGGGCATTTTATATTTCTGTGCTGGTCCCCCATTCAAAATAGTCATTCTGTTACTCGTATACATTTCTTTCTTTCGCTGGAGATTGTAAGATCAAAAACATCTCTGAGGACAAGGGACATATTTCATACACTCCTGTATCATTGACTTCCCTAATGACTAGCAGGGTGCCATTCACATAACTAAATGTTAATTAAAATGCAACAGAAAACAGTTGTCTTAGCTTGGATCAGTTAATTTTATTAACGTGTCTCAAAAAACAAGGGTACCAACGAATAAACCAATGCCAGGACAGATCAAGTTTTGATGGTAGGTTGGATGTCAGAAGTCTGTTTTCTAAAGGAGAGTGAGGGAGAGTCTGCCTCTGTTGGCAGAGGCTTATGGTGAGACACAACTTCAGCGTGGCGCGAGGTGCGGGTGGGTCATGGTGCTTTCAAAGGGGAAAGTAGGCACCAGAAAGCATGGAGGAGAGAGAGAGATTCTTCCCTTCAACCTCACAGTTCTGCTGAAGCCCTGGTGTATGTACCTTAAAGGTGATGTTCCACAGTTAATGGATGCAGATGAAGTGGATGCTCATGCAAGTGGGTTGCTTACACTCTATACTTCAAAATACGATGAACCAAACACTAATCACAGCTTGAGGTGCCTTGTCTTACGTGTTATCAAAACATTTTAAAGGAACTCGGTTGCACACTCCAAATAAGTAATATGATTTATGTCAAATGAGATGCTGTTTTATTATTCTAGCAGAACATGTGAATAATTTATGAAGTAATTCTAATCACACTTTGAGGAAAAATAGAGACAGTGGTCATGCCCCTCTCTTGCCTTATATATTAATTATAGAGATCTTTTGCATTGTGCATTTATTAACAATTTGGAAGGAAAATAGTTTTGTTTTAAAATATTGGGGGATATCCTAATGAAATATTTGGGTATGTGGGAATTGAGTTTAGCAATATTTACATCGTATCAAGAGTTCAAGACTTAAATTAGGAAAAATCTTATTTCTAAATTTTTACCAATTCTGCTTTTTCAGTGGGGTTTTTTATACCAGTTTTACCATTTCTTGGTGAGGGTAGGTTACAGAGGACTTAGGTCAGAGGAGATCCTAAATCTCCAGTTGGTCTATAAGTTCTCTTTGGGCAGGTCCCTTGTTCGGTTTTTGTATGATCTCAGCCTTTTTGCATGATCTCAGCATTTTTCCTGCCCCAGTGTCCCTGTAGGTTGTGATGTCATTGTATCGCAGGCATAAAAGTGGTCCACTCCAGGGGCGCCTGGGTGGCTCAGTGGTTAAGCGTCTGTCTTCGGCTCGGGTCATGATCCCAGGGTCCTGGGATCGAGCCCCGCATTGGGCTCCCTGCTTGGTGGGAAGCCTGCTTCTCCCTCTCCCACTCCCCCTGCTTGTGTTCCCTCTCTCACTGTGTCTCTATCAAATAAATAAATAAAATATTAAAAAAAAAAAAGTGGTCCACTCCTCCAGGTTTGCTCAGCACAGTATTTCTCAACAGAGAATGATACCCAGGCCATCTAGAAAAGAGTGGTTGGTACAAAGTAGGTGCTTTTCACTTTGGGCAGACTTCTTGCAAAATAGGGAAATGATAGATGTAAGAAAAGTCCTTCTCAGTTTATGTCCTGTCCTAGCATTCATTGTTTAACTAGTTTTCTCTATAAATTTTAATCTGGGCTCAGATTTGTATCTATCATATGACTACAATGACTACGACATCTAGCTCAACCAAAGCATCTGCAGGACTCAATTTGAGTGCTCACGTGAAAGTCTGTTTATCTTCAAGTGGTTCTTCATTGTTTCCATTCTGTTTTAATGTATTCCTGCAATTGAAAAGGAAACCCTCTACTGGATAATTGGCTGATTAATAACAGGTGTTGAGTCCCCTCACGTAAGCGGGGCCAGGCTCAGATAGCCACAGTGGTTCCCTTTTGTATCTCGACACATCCACTTGCTCTCCCAGTTCCCTAAATAATATCCTCAACTACTGTTCTGATTTTGCATTTCCCACTTCCCTTGTGGCCTATACCAAAAATGTGCTTGGTATTTTCCTGTAGCCCAGGGGCTGGATCTTTCCCAAATGAGAATATCTTCTTGATTCCTTCTCTGTCATGGTTTCTCTGCTGGAAAACTAGAGCAGAGTGTTGGGTAGAGGTCATTGACAGGCCTGGCAAGAGGGCAGTGGCTCTCAGCTAAAACGCAATGTCTATGGAGAATTCCTTTACGGTGATACGACATTGAGAACTAACTTTGGGATGACTGGGCAGAGTTCTGAAATTTCCTGGCACGTTGGGTCTTGCCATGTGGGGAGCATTGCTCTAGACCATCATACGTAATGGATTCTTTGGCAAGTTCATCCTGATTGAGTTTCTTCCCCATACTTTCCAATATATGCTTTGTATTTATTTCTTCTAAGCCACTTTCCAAAACAAGGTCTACCTTTCCCTGAATGCTCATTCGGAGGTCTTTATAGCACTTGGTGGATGTCAAACTGATTCAAGATTTCCCAAATATTTATCATGTGCTGTCAGTTCAGACATTCTCTCTTTTTCTTTTTCTTTTTTTTAATTTGCCCCTTCCCTAAATGTTTGATTCATTTTATCTGCTAAATTATAAGCATGTGAAGGGCAAGAAACATTTAGGGACATTTTCTGACCTCCTGTATCTACCTCAATATCCCCAGGTCCTTCTCAGCCAAAGGGACCTTGTCAGCATTGTTTAAATTTGGTTAATGGATTCCTCATGGAGGATAATCTCTTATATTGATGTTTTAAGCTGTGCCATTAATTACTAACTAACATGCTCTTGTAACTTAATGCCATTTCCTTCCCTTCACTCTGCAAACCATTTTTGTTCTAAAATAAATCTCATGAAGGAATCACTTCTCTTTGCTTAGCTTGGGACATCTAAATTAGCCCTAGGCATTGCTATTTAATTCTGGTTCTGAGTACCTTATGGAATTAGATTTGGCATGGGGTCCTCCACAGGGAGCTGTCAGCTGCAAGGGCCAGGATGGATGATGCACTTAGAGAGTGTAGAGGAAGAGTGACCTCAGGAACAGATTAATCCATATCTAGGCACAGATATATGTGAGACACATCTTCCCGAGAGCTCTGATACACAAGACCTGCAAAGCCGAAGAGGATTTTAGAGGACATGTAGTCCAATCTCAACCTTTTATCCAGTAGCAGACAGAGACCCAGAGAGAGGTAGCAACGTCCCCTAATCACAGAACCAATCAGGGGACGCCCTGGTATTGCAACCCAGGCCTCCTGGCTCCTGAGAACGTGCACCGGTTTGAGTGCTTAAGAATTTCAGTTCTCCGTGCTGATTTTAGGGCTTAGCGCATAAGGAGACCAGGGAGTTAACTAGCAAAATTGAAATGCCTGTAATAAATTAACAATGTATAGTGCCTGGGAGCTATGACTACGGGTGCTGTAAAAATGCAAAATGTAATGAGAATGATAACTTTACTGAGAAGCTTCTGAAAATGGGATGATATGATGCCTGCCCAGGGCCAGATGGGAGGTGTCTCCTCAAATCAACCTGTGCTGTATGACCTCCTGGAATCTTGAGGAATGTTAGCCCATTACCATTAGCTCTGGCTTGCAACCCTGATGCCCAGAATAGTCACCTAGGGGCCCAACACATAAAGTATTTTCATCAGTGCTAAATTATTCATGGAGTGATTTTGTTGGTAGACTACAACTCATTGTATCCTTTGGTTTAGAGGCAGTTCCACAATTAACAACTGCTCTTCTTATGTCAGCTGCGTAACACAATGTGAGTAAAGTTTGACATCGTGCTCATTTCCTGAGAGTTTTTTGTTTTTACATTTTTGTTTTTACACTTTGTTTTTACATTTGTTTTACATTTTTTCTCAATATTATTGAATCAAAATATTTTTTACTTCCTGTGGATTAGTTATGGATATCCTTAGACCTGAAAACCTTTTTGATTCAAGGATCCCCGGGGGCAAAAAAACCTCAGGAACAAATAGTTAACAAATTATGTTTGAACAATTACATAAGAAAAAGATGGCTCCTGGCTCATTAAGAACAAGACATGACAAAGATACTTCCTCCCATTTGTGGATAGGATTACTGGGCTGGCAGATGAAGGGAAAAACCATTAACCATAGAAACAGTATATCTTTATTTCATTAAGATATCCAGCAGCTTTTCTGCTGGTATGGATATATAGGCCTGTGGTGAGTAGGGAGAGATTGGAAGGCATGATAATAGAGTCACATGCACCCTTTGATTGAACACCTATCTGTAAAGTGTTAGATTCATATCACCTTAAAGATCCATTTGGGGTTTTTATTCATGATTATGCAAATGCATAATTAAACAAAGTAACAGCCTCCCACTTTTGTAAGAGTCTGTCTCTTCTTAAGAAGAGAAGTATTCGGGAAGGCAGAACTTGATCTCATATTGCCAAGGCAGTTAGGGGCTTTTCCTTCATTCCTGATCCCTTTCTGACACCTCCTGACCACAGTCCCCTATATTTGCTATTTCTTCCTTCTCACAAACTTCAGCAGCATGGTAAGTGTGGAAGTGGCTGCATTCACCTTTCTCAATCTTTAATGGAGATTTTCTCTCAGGGACGTAGCCTAGGTCCTTGCTCTGCCACTTTCAAGTCCTCCCCTGTCTCCATCTGCCTTTCAACACATCATTACAGTCACACATGGTAATTGAGAGCCTCTCTGGGCACCGTTCTAGGACACATGAGAAAAAAAACAAGATGGCAATTCGTGCTCAAATGAGATTTACATTCTGATGGTAGGAGAGAGACAATTAAAAGTAATCAAATAAACAAATGCTTTCAGATAGGGATTAGTGCTATGAAGAAAAAGACACTATAGTTTTTAGTTCTTCACATGTCTATATCCATATCTTCACACATTCGTGATGGAATCCCTTCAGGACTCACAGACAGGACTCTATTTCTCTCCCCATTTCCCCTCCAGATAGTCTGGGACACAGCATCCCCAGCAGCATTATTGGACACCCGATTTATTCAGTCTAGATCAATCTGCTGGGAGACTTTAGCCACCCTCCTCTACCAGGGCTGGTTGGTTCCAGGTCTTGCCAGCGTGTAGTACAATAGCTCTCCTCATTTTGGTCATCAACCACTGGGTGATCACTGAACCCAATTAGGCTCTCAACTCCAAGAACAATTCTCAGAGACAGGACAGTCAAAACACATGTTGAGAAAGAGAAGCATAATCTTCACAGCTGCCCCTAACCACAGCAGAGAGATCATGAACAACTTCATGAACCTTAACTGATTTGCAGATCTTTGCTCTTTACACTGAAATCTATAGGAATCCAAAAAAAAAAAAAAAAAAAGGAACCATTACAGGACCCACTACTCCATATGGACCATCTCTTGGCTATATAAATATTGAGCAAACACTTTGCAATTAATGTATTTTTGCTTGAATCTGGGGCCAAGCCAATTTCGTGACCAGAACATCTTCCTATAATCTTCATGTGAACGGAATCAGTTCCAAGATCAATTCTTCTTCTGTCCAAGTAACACTTCAGAAAAGTGGGAGTGAATTGTGCTTCAATCACACATCGAAAACACACTTCTGAGTTACGTGTAAGACACAAATTATGAAGGATGGCAAGTAAGTTTTAAAACATGTCTTCATATGAGATATTCTAAGAAAAAATGTTGAACAGGCCAAAGCCAAAAATAGATGACAGAATCAAAATTTTTTCTTAATAGGAAGGAATCATGTGTTTCAACCATGGATATGAAATATGACGAGATGAGATTAAATGTAAGGTACTGAATTCTAAACCTTATCCGTACTAGCTCAGGGTTGGAAAGACCTGATGTGACTCTCTAACAGTTGAGGTGAAAAAAAGACCTTGAGGGGCTCCGGGAGATCATGAGCTTACCTGGTGTCTACAGTGTGGCATGGCCACAAAAGGGCAAGTGGCCAGAACGAGGGAAGATATAGATCCACGGACATCTGCACTGGTAAGCTGCAATCTGGAATATTGTGTTGAATTTGGACACTATCTCACTCACAGAGATATTTACAAACCACAGAGCATTCAAAATAGGTTGACTCCAATGGAAGGGCATCTGAAAACTGTGTAATAAGCTGTTTCTGGAACTAAGGAATTAAACACAGAGAGAGAAGGCTTGTAGTAGACATGATAAGTTTCTTTAAATATTTATATGGGTAGCATATGGAAGAATGAGTAGATAGAACTGATGTCAGGCAGATGGGACTTCTAGAATAATCTAATAGTGGAACAAGCTCCCAAATAAAGTGGTCAGTGCTTTCTCACAGAAAATGAGGAAGTAAGGGCTTGAACAAATCTGCAAAATGTAAGTCACTGTTAGTTATCTTGGTTTTAGTTATTATTATGATCTTTAAGACATCTCATTGTCAGTCTTCCTCTTCGAACCATACTATGGAAACATCCAAAATATGTTAATAGTTTCCAGCTTTGAGTCCATCTTTCTACCTTCCTGTGCATGCATCACGTTTGCATCAACTTACACAGTACCATCTTTGCTGGTGGATGTCTGAGGGAATGTGATAAGTAGTCCCCTGCTGGCCAAGAACTCTTCCCAGGAGTGAGTTGGGCACTCAGAGAAAATCTGGCTCATTCTACTATTTAAAAATGAACCTCGTTAGAAATTCACATCTGTATTGCTTTGAAATGAAGCTTGTACTAGAAGAAGTTTGGGGAAATTATAACAATAAAGAAACTACTTTCAAAATTGGTATTCTAGAGAGAATCAAATGGATCTTTGTTAATTAAGAAAGGGAAAATGCACTCCTTGCCTAGTGAATATATAACAGACATATTGGAGAACATCTCTGTATACTGCTAAGTCTTGCTAGCATAATTTATGCAGCCTGTGTCAGCCATGAGAAAGTTGTGGTAGCTTCTGTGCAAGACTGAAATTTGTTTTTCTTTTGAATCAATTCTTCCTCAAATTTCTGCTACTTATTTGGATTGTGAGTTTGCTATCTCCACTTATTGTGCTCATGTTCTCCCATGTAAGAATGGAGCAATTATTTCAATTTACCTCATCAAACCATTGTGAGCAGACTTCTCAGCTGAACATAGTCAAGAGAAATTAAATGACATCTTACAAATGATGCTGGCATATTTACTATTCTGTACTCCCTTTATAGCCAAAACTACTCTTTTGAAAAGCTTAGGAGATATTTTAGAGCTGATCTCAAATTATACTCAAACCCACATCAATAATCATGGGAAGGAGGGAAGTGGTATAACGCAATACCCTACTTCTGATGGAGAGCAGACTGTTAGTATCTTAAGAGTGGTCAGTATAGTTTGTGTTGAACTTTTATTTCTCTCATAAACTTCACAACATAGGGTCAAATCCTCATGAGGTAATAATAGTTCCTATTTGTCTTTCAGGTGGTTCTTTGAAATGTTAAATAGTTCAGAATTGGTTTATTACCTGTGTTCTTATGGCTCATATAAAGATATATGAGTTCACTTATTTTCATCTTTATTCGTGAGAAATTTAAAAACAGGAGTTCCAAGTAGAAAAATCCAAGACCTACTTTAAGAACCACCTGATATGGAAAGTAAGTATCGAGAACGGGTAGAACATTAGCTGGAATACAGAAAGTAGGAAGAGCGATGCACAAATATCTGCTGAACTCTATACTCTGTGAAGATAGGCATGTCCGTATTATTCCGGTATCTGCAGGGCATCCTGGGTGCCTGGCACATTGTAGGTACTCAATAAATACTTGTTGAATTTGCTAACATCATAAATCGCAGGGCGAATTAGAACAGCCTCATAGGGTGGTCTCTGAATTTATTCTTCAAGTTATTTAACAGGGGGCATTTAAATTCCATGTTATAGCTTTGCCTATAATAATAATCTTAAAATACTTTAATGTAGTAAATCTCAATCTAGGCTGTATATTTGCTTCACCTGGGACATTTGAAAAATCTCAGTGCTCCAGACTACCCACCCCCCAAAACCAATTAAAACAAACGCTCTGGGGGTGGAACCCAGGTATCAGAATTTTCTCACACCCTCCAGGAAATTCTAGCATGCAGCCGAGTTTGAAGACCATCATACCAGTATGGTGCACATGTGTGTGCGCATGTGTGCATGTGTGTAAGGGAATTTAAGCACCATGTTGTGAGTTTCACTGGATACCATTTCTGTCCTGTGGTAAGGGCAGGGATTAGGGGTGTGGAGGGGAAAACTTGTACCACACTGCAGAAAATACATAAATATGAATGGAAAAAGTTGGTGCGATAAATCATATCACTATTAATTATGCCGTGGCCTGTTTTTATGTTCACTCTTCTTTATAAATGAGATGAAATAGCTTTACAATGTGCCTAACATCGTTTTAAAATGCCACATAAATTCACTCCTGTTTTTATGGGGTCGAAAAATTTTAACACAAAAATAATTTGCCTAGCTTGAAGAATTTGCATAAAACCATCGTAGGGGTGTGTTAAAAATTACTCTTCTTCCCTTTAATGTAAGAATGCAAGACAGGATGGAGGATAGATTTCATTCTTATGGTGCCCCAGGTGAATCTCACATTTGCATATTAAAGATTCAATTTCAAATAAACTCCCAAGTCACAATGGGCACTTACCCTACAATACATATTTCAGCATCAGCCTGGGATCATGTAAGGAAGATTCCTAGAGGGCTAGCAGTGTCCACAGTCATCCAGCCATGTGGCCCCTGAGTACTCTGTTGTAATAGTAGGAGGAGAATCTGATCTGGGTAGCCTACCGCTGATGCCAGAGAGAAGACAGTAAATTACAGAAGCGGGAAGCTATACTGATTTGGATTTCACTTCTTAAAGTCTTGTGGCACAACAGCTAGGCTTTTTATGGGAGTTAGGTGAAAACTTGCTAATATTAACAAGCACCATGGGAACAGAAGGGAAGTGAGGAAATACTGGGGAGAGCTCCTCTCAGTAGGGTACAGTATTTTCTAGAAGAAATTAACCCTGGAGAGAACACCTCGGGGGGATATAGGGTATGGGTGAAGGTTAAGGTAAGCTCAGGTATGGCTCAGGCAGCTATTAACATCAGGATGTTAACTTGGTACCAAAATCAGCTCATAGCAAATCCACCAGCTGATTCTAGCATCTCTTTCCTCCTTTTTGGGTTTGCCTAGCCACTCAGACTAATATTTCTTTACTCCTTTTTTTTTTTTTTTTTAAGATTTTATTTATTTATTTGAGAGAGAGAATGAGAGAGAGCACATGAGAGGGGGGAGGTCAGAGGGAGAAGCAGACTCCCTGCCGAGCAGGGAGCCCGATGCGGGACTCGATCCCAGGACTCCAGAATCGTGACCTGAGCCGAAGGCAGTCGCTTAACCAACTGAGCCACCCAGGCGCCCCTATTTCTTTACTCCTTAAAGGGCATTGGAGACAGAGAGATATCAGTAGATATCTTTCATCAGGGAGAAATTAGAGAAACTCCATTAATGTGATATTTATTACTTTCTTAGTATTGCTTTTGAAACTTAAACACAATAGAATAATTTTCCTTAAGATTATCCTTAGTGGTTCCCTTGTTGCCAAAAAAGTGAAAGCCAGAGAAAGAGAGAGAATTCAACTTAAGTATTTTAATGCATTCTGCCCTTTATACAGTCTTAATGCTCTATCTGCCACCTTGATTGTGTTTTGCCTCATCTTCGTTTGTCATCTGAGTTGCTTGGGGTTTGGCCAGTGTATCTATGAGTAGTGTGTTTACCTGCTGAAATGGGAAAGGTTCCAGTTTTAGGTCTTAGGGTTGCTTGGTTTGTAGTTTGTTTTTGGCTTAAAGGACTTACAGTATCATGGGTGTTTTAAGGCCTGAGAATCCTTTTTTTAATACTAGAGATTTGCTTAAAAGATGAAGCTGTCACAGGGGCACCCATGGAAGTCATAACAATTCCCTTCCACTGTAAAGCTTTATTTTAGGAGAAACGCAGAAAAATGCAAAAGTCTCAAAATTGTAATGTCTAGAGAAGGACAAATCCAGTCTTCTTACATTTTGTTTAATGATTCTGTTTTACTTGAAGTGTGGCTGCCCCTTTCTACCTTGGCCAACTTAATTGGTAACTCAAAATATTTTCCAGTTCTTATGATTCAAAATTGTGTTCATATGGAGGAGCTCAGTCTTCTTCAGCCTGTGACCAGACCCAGGGCCCCTGGACTCTTCCTACTCTAGAAGGTTATACACTGCATCCAGACACATCTTTCTAAAAAATTATACTAATTATATCCCACCCCTCTCAAAGACATCCAATGATGTGGAAACCTGCAGGAATCAATCTCGTGGCTCCAGTGTAACCATTCCATCTTCTACTCTACAATGCCCCGGTTAGAACTCTCCTCCTATAAACTGACCTATCCATTGTCAACCAAAAATGTCTTATACTCTCTTGATTTTTCATGTTTCCTCATGATATTCCTCCTTGGTTATTACTTCCTGTATTAGTCGGGTTCTCCAGAGAAACAGAACCAATAGGAGATCTCTCTTTCTCTCACTCTCTCTCATAAGGAATCAGCTCACATGATTATGGGGGCTGGCAAGTTCAAAGTTTACATAGCTAATATTCGAGCTGAAGCCCAGAGTTGCTGTAGAACCAGGAAGAGTTGAAATTCAGTGCGCAGGCTGTCAGGCAGGAGAAATCTCTCTCTTAATTGGGGGAGGCTCATCACTGTATTCTGCTTAGATCTTCAACTAATTGGATGAGACCCACTCACAAGAGGGAGGGCAACCTCTTTACTCAGTCTACTGATTTAAATGTTAACCTCATCCAAAATACCCTTACAGAAACATCCAGAATAATGTTTGACTACATAAATATCTGAGCACCCGGTGGCCCAATGAAGTTGACATGGAAAATTAGCGATCACCCTTTCCCTACAACATTTGAAGACAGTTATTATTATTCCCCTTGATACACAGCTCTTCAACCTAAACATCCCAGATCTTCAGTCATTCCTCATACAGCTGAGTTTGAGGCGCCAGTGTTCTGGTTGTGCTCCTGTGAATCACAACGCACCTTGTTCCCCGCTGTCCCTCATCCCCACAGTCCAGTCCCCAAGGAGGAGGGTTGTTTCTTCTCCTCCATTTCTCCAAGGGTGACCAGACCTCACTTGTCATTTTGGTTTTATTCTCCTGAAGCACTCAGTGGAAATTATTCTTGGGTGTGCACACAAAATAAAGAACCTCCACAGCCTCCACAAGCCACCATTTCTTTGTTGGTTGGATGTGTGTGTTAATTTATTTGTTTTTCTCAATACACAGTTGAGATGGTTTATCAGACAGGGGCGAGGGGGGGAATGGTGGCATGAGGAATTTTTGATGCTGGCTTTTTCAGAGTATAGGAGATTAGAATATTAAATCCTCACTGAGTCAAGGAACAGCTGTGGCTCTCATTTGATTCCAGGCTTAGAGAGAAATCGTCAAACTGTGTTTCTGGAAGTAATCAAAAATACTAGTATTTGAAAAGAAAACTCTTAATTGAACTTTGTAAATGATATAGTAAAAGATCCTCTAGCCTTGGTTAAATAATTGTAAAAAATCAACGTCAGTCCAATAGTAATTTTTCACTTAGATGACTTGCAGAAGCATTGTTTTTGTCTAGGTAACAACAGTTTATAAGGAAACCTGAGGAAAATCCTGATGATGTCCACAGCACTCTTCAGCTTTCCTTATCAGCTGTACCAGAACGTTGGTGGGTTGAGAGCACGCCATGTTCTGTCATGCTTCCATGCCTTGACACATGCTGTTCTGTCTGCCTGGATCACCCTCTCATGCCTGGCGTGATAACGCTTCGTCCCAAAGGTGCTTCAGCCAAACAATGGCTCCTGGGAGAGGTCTTCTCTGGCCTCTGCAGGCTGACTTAGGCATTCCATCCAGGCAGTGTGCATTGTGCTCTATTCCTTTGTTACCTCACTTATCGTGTTGTGTGTTGGTGTGTTTCCACATTGGTCTTTCTACAGCACCTTGGGAAGCACCACACACACACACACACACACACACACACACACACGCATACTTATGAATACTGCTGCCATTGGACATTCCATGTTAAGCGCCAGACCCTGGCTTCTACCCTCCTGGAGCTTCAAGCCTGATGTGAACCCAAGTCTTGGCATCTTTGTAAATACCAGTGCTTATGAAATCAACAAATAAAAACCAACTCCCCATAGACTCCTCAATGATAGGGACAGTATCTTATGGGTTGTTTTGTTTTGTTTTTGCTGTTGTTGTTGTTTTGCATCCCCAGAACTTAGCATAATAAACAACACACACCAGGTACTCAGTAATTATGTGTTGAGTGAAAGAAAGAATGATTAATTTAAGTAATTTCATTGTTGACTTTCAATTTTATATGAGCAAGTAGCCTTTCAGAGAAACCTCATTTAAAGGTTTATGTTAATTTCTTTTCATAAATGCTGTTTTGAAGTTGATAATTTTAGGGGTAATGAAAATTCAAAAGTCAGGTCATCTCCCAGGAGAACAAGTTGGAATCATACGACACTTTTTACTAGCACAGGATATTTAGACAATTCTAATCATAGTTTCACTAATTATAAAATTATTAATATCAACTGCCAGTTATATTTAGACTTTCAAGGTAGAATTTAACCTTTAACTCTGTCCAAATCTGTCATGTAAACAAGCTAAATTAACTATCCTTTGAGATCAAAAACTAATATCGTACAAGGATTTACTCAGAGTGTTCTGGTTCTTTGAAGCTTCCTGGAAACCAAATTCAAATTCAAGACAATTAAATGTTAATAAATTTCTAGTGATCAGAGAGACAAATACAAGGAGGATTAATATTCTTTCTCATGCTTAGAGATGGGCTCTCAAAGTGATAAAATAAAATGTTACCTTTGAAAGTGACACCTTAAATTACAATGCTTGGGTATCCTTATATAGAGAGTGAATGGGCAATTTTTTTTTTTTTTTTGAGTACTGAGTAGGTGCTAAGGTTGGTGAGCTCCCTTGAGAGGGTCATAGTAGGAATAAAAATGTATTCGTTCATTGAACAAATATTTACTGAAAAACCACCATGTGTCAGGCACTATTCTTGATAATGGGATTATGGTCATAAACAAGGAACACAAAAATCTTGTCCCGGGGAGTTTACTGCTGGGGCATAAGGAGATGCAAATACAGAGGAAAACAAATGCCAAATAATTACAAAATGAAGACATAATAACTTGTGTATACTCAAGAGAGCATTCTATTTCACAATTCATATTTTGACGTTTCTTTGGGAAGGGATTTAGCTGGAGCCTTGAGTTGGGGATTTACCTGTAAATATTTACTCTGCATGAGCAGTTTGCCCCGAGCACGGGAGCCCACAGCCCACCATTTCCCTACTGCTCAGCTCACACATCTCCACCCCCAGGATCACATTTTCTCACTTTAGAAAATAAAGCTAATGTAGGAAATATCCAGCCTCAGCTCTCTGCCAGCTCTGTATTGACCTTGTATGTTCAGCTCTGTAATTTTAAGACTTCATAAATACAAAAAAATACTTTTTATCTTCAGTTTGGCTTTAATTTCTCTTCTCTGTGAGAACTGTAAACCTGCCAACTTTAAAGTTAGTTGATCTATTTATTCTGAACTATAGGAATACAGAACAAGTCAGTTGTTATTTTTTTTAAAGTTAGAGCAATCTTAACAGATATACTACGGAAAAAAAGTTTATTGCATGCATTAAAAATGAAATTTGCTTTATTTCAATGGTTTGGAGCAATCCAAAGTGCATGTATTTATTCCTTAGATGCATGCTACATACCTATTATAGGAGTAGAGAGGCTTATGATATTTTCAATGTCTTTGCTCTTAAAAATGTTTAACTTTTTTGAAGTATGTTCCTTTGTATTTTTCTGACCACAGCCTTACCGGGTTACCTGAGGTCAGATGCAGCTAGAGGCAGGGGATCCTGACTGTTCTGAAGGGGGCATGGTGTTCGTGTTGTATGTTTCTGGGTTCTCTATAGCTGGCCTTTCACCAACTTGTTATATCTGTGGTCAGTGCCAGGTCAATAGAGCAGGAAGGGTCAGAGAGCAAGAGTCCAGGGCTCTAATCCAGACCTTCCCATCTGGGCACCATGGGCACTGTGGACATACATCCAGCTGCTCGCTCTTGGAACAAATGTAATGGGGCTGCCAAAGTAGATATCTGGGCCAGCAAGAGCCAACACAGGACAGACTGCAAAGTAAGGACCTATAGGGGCATCTGGACAAGTGGCTGGAGCACTTTTTCAGGAGTCAGTACTTGGTATCAAGAGCTACTTCAGCAGGTAGAGGACACCTGGCTAAGGTTCAAGTGTAGGAGTTTATACTGGAAGAAGTGTGAGGGTGGCTCTGAGAAACACAAACTAGAATCATAGAGGGGACAGGGAAGATAGTAAGCCACAGCCATAGCACAAAGCGAAAGAATACAGCTGCCAGCCTGGAACATCAGGTGGAAGAAGAGTTAAGCCCAGTTATAATGGCTGAAATAAAGATTCTGAGCAGAACCTGGAGCAGACACCCTTGCAGTCTAGCAGGGGTTTGAGTTGTCCAGCTGCAGGGACAGGGGTAATGTAAGGGCTGAGAAAGGATAAACCTGACATTAGGGATCAGCGGGTTCTCCCTGAGGTGTGGACACTGGGGTCACATGAAACTCAAAGTGTATTTGCAGGGGTCCATTGTAACTCCCACACGTGCCATGTATTTACGTTATCCCCTGTCACTTATGGATCGGGATCTCTCTATTCCTTGGTTTAATAGCACTTCCTCCCTCTTCCTGGGAACTCAAATGTCCTTTGTTTCAAAATTCAACATGTGCTTACTGAACATCTACTATGTAAAGGCCATGTGCTGGATGCTACGAGGGTCACAGTGGTCAATAAGGCATGATTTCCATCTCAAGATGCTGACACTATGGTGGAGAGGTACAACAATGGTACAGATGAGGACAAGTCAAGGTTCTGTATCACAGATGCATTATGAGTGGTCTAGAATGCTACAGTAGTCAGGGGCAGAAAAAGAGCTTCCCAGGAATGTTCCCAGTAAGTGTAGATGAAGGGGATAAGACTGAGGAAAGAGCAGGGGTACAGACAGGAAAGCATTTTTTAGGCTTGCTGGTATTTAGGACAACAAGAAGACAAAAGGTGAGCATGGAAAGGCAGCCTTATGTAGACATGCCTACATTTTGGTACGTGTCAGATTAATTCTGCTAAATTACATTGAAGCTTTGTGTGGTAGTTCCAGAGCCTTATTGAATATTTTATGCATAAGATTAATAGAAATCAAGGAGGTGCTTAGTTTTACCCAGACTGAATTAAATGGAGACTTAAAAGAAGAAGGCCATGTCACAAAGCATATGCATTTGTGACATCATCATAAAGTACCCATGATGGTAACAATTTGGTGAAAGAGAGAAAAGAATCAAAGATAGCTATGGATTTGAATTTGATTGACTCAGAGAATATTGGCACAATGAATAGCATTAGGGAAATTAGAAAAAGGAATTGGCCCTTTGTGTTTGTGTGTGCGTGTGCACATGCACACGTGTGTGGGTGCGTGTGCATACTTGACTAGGCTAGGTAATGAATGCTGATGACAGTAATACAAATAGGTTGATTAGGCAGCTAGCTGGAAATGGATATCAACATGTTGGGGTAATTAGAATATGGTGCCACAGCTCGGGAAATATGTTAGGGATTAAAACAGAAGAGAGGTCAGAACCTCAGGGTTCATCCTCATTTAAGGGATGGAAGAAAAATGAGGAATAAAAGAAAGAAACAGAGAAAGGACCATTCAGAATAGATGAGAAACAGTAAGTATAAGTGTCACCAAACCAAGAGATGACAGCTTCATGGAGAAGGTGTCATATCTTGCTCTCCCTAAAATATATGTATTTATGACTTAAACATGTTTGGATAAATTAACTACAGTGGGATATAGATAGAACAGTAAAAGTCAACAGATGAATAAGAAGTATCATAGCCAAACAAGTACATAGATCCATTAATATCCGTTTTCAGTATGGGAACAGTTGAAAAATAGCTGATAGAAATCCCCTGTCTTTGCTATAACAAAGCCAGTCTTCACTGTACAAGTAACGTTCTATTTGGGTTCTCTGCTGGAGTCTGGGCACAATCTCCTTATATGTGGGCCTCTGGTCAAGGAAGGAACCTAAAAGATGGTAGTAAAGCCCATTTCATCAGCTTCTGGGCACAGGAGCCCCCTCCCCCGCCCCCCTTCAGCAGCCCACCACCCTCCTCCAGGGCATAATCCTGCATCATGGTCCCAACCTCCCTGAGGCACTTTCCGTCACAAGCTAGGAAAAGGCGCTGTGGGATTTCATGGAGTGCAGTGGTTGAAAAATGTTACAATCTGCAGAATAAAGTGAGATGCTGTGTAGATATTTGTGAATAAAGAGTATTAGACTTAATTCTCCTTCGGTTCTTTTTTTTCTTCTTCTACTCTTTTGAATACCAATGGAAACAGGGCCAGTGGTCAAATGGTTCATGAAGAAAAAATGGGCTGAGTGAAAACTTTCCAGAAAATGTATGCCTTAGGTTGGAGTCAAATACGGTATTTTTAAAGAAAACAATGAAATAAAATAGAGATTTATAGTGAGAATAAAATCATAGCCTTACCGCAGAGTTCACTAGACCTAATGGAAACTCTACAGGGACATTGTATTCTGTTATCAGAGCTTCTCTACCCATGATCTTGGTGTTAGCAAACATGGCTTCCATTCTGTACAAATTACTTGGGTACGTACTTGGGTACGTATGTAAATACCACTTCTGTATTTAGATTCTCATGTTAGGTTCTGCCTAGAGCTCCATGAACAATTTGTTATTAGAAAATTTATGATCTGTAATTTGTAGACATGTCAAAAAATACACCAAAAGGAATTAATAAAGTCACTTTAAACAGATGGTTCTTTATTTAAAAAAAAAAAAAAAAAGTCCTAAATGGAATACAATGCACTGAACTGGAGCGAGATGTGGGAAACAATACATTCTTGTCTGAAAATCTTCACAGATGTCAATGACAATAAATGCTAGACAGAGACAATAAATTCTAGATTTTTTAGTGGGAAAATTGCATCAAACAATTTATTTTCCCAGGATCTCAGCCACCTTAAGTTAGCACCATAGATTATTAGATGTTGGTCTCTGTGTGTGTGAATTAAGGAGAAATGGCAAATTTCAGAAGGGTCTAAAGGGTGAGATGACTCTATGCTTTTGCCCTTTGAATCTAAACCATTCTTAGTATAATGGAAATGAATTTTTGTCAACCCACTACTGGCCATGTGCCTTTCCTAGGCTATTCTTACATTTGGAGAGAGGTATACCTGGGTTTTCCCTAGTATGAGGGTAGGAGGGGCTGGGTTGCTCATAAAATAATTGGACTGCCTTAGTCTTTCATGCCCCTATATTTATAATGCTTTAAAAAAAAAACTGGACTTGGGGGAAAGAGACTTTGAATTTATTGCTAGTTTTTGTACTAACTAGGCATGTAGCTAGGTAGTGTGAGTTGTGGCTCCCATTTCCTTAGCTTTAAAATAAAGTTCCTTTCCAGAATAAGCAATATATTTTTTAGGCTTTACCCTCATTCTAATGAATCTGTTCCTAGAAATTGATATCTAAATGAGCATCTTTGGTTCTCCAGAACCACCCTCAGATTTGGCCAGAACTCATTATCCCTAAATTTGTCAATTGGAATTACTCCTTGACCATTAAAAAAAAAAAAAATCCTGCTTCAGTGTACTTTTGGGCTAATTGAGAAAATGATTTGCTTTGAAAATACGACTGTATTTTAATCCTGGTTGATGAGGCTTGATTTGACTATAAGCAATACAGGTAAAGCAGTTTTCATCCCGATTCTGATACCAACACTTTTGTATTTTTCCAAACCGTCCACTTTTTTTTTTTTTATTTAAATTCAACTAGCCAACATATAGTACATCATTAGTTTCAGATGTAGAGTTCAGTAATTCATCAGTTACGTATGACCCCCAGTGCTCATCACATCATGTGCCCTCCTTAATGCCCATCACCCAGTTACCCCATCCCCCCACCCCCCTCCCCTCCAACAACCCTCAGTTTGTTTCCTGTAGTTAAGAGTCTCTCATGGCCAAACCATCCACTTCTATGAGAACAGTGAACAATAGTAACTACATTCCAGGCACAGGTAAGTCATTCCTCATAAAAATGACAGAAAAGCAGTTTCCAATGCTAAAAGTGACATTAATGGTATATAATAATGGCTCAGGATATTTTGAAGGCACTCATTTTTGTCGGCAGCAGCAGCTACGGCTCAGTGCCATCATTGGGTATGCTGAGACGAGATAGCGTTGTATCTGATGTCATGTCCATTTCTTAAACTACTTAATCCAGGTGATTTATAGGTCATCTTTAAAGTTGAGATGGATTCACCAACAATGAGGGTCTAGAAACAGTCAGTCCGGCCGGCCATTCATAAGTCATATTTTCTCCTAAAGTCCAGATTCAATAAATGTTTACATAATACCAGATTATTTTCACAGGTATAATCTCATTGTACCTTTGCACCTACCCTGGGAGGTAGATCCTATCGTACCAGTTTCTGTAGATGCAGACGTACTCAGGGAGGTTGAAGGTCACACGGCCAGCCATGGTGCAGCCCGTTCTGAATAGGTTCCAACTGCAGAGCTCATACTGAAGGGCTTCAGCTGTTAGGGACTGTGTGGGAAAGGCAGCCGCTGATGGACAAGCTGAAGTGGCATTGCTCATGAGTAAGGGGGGCAGGGACTAGCATAAGGAAAACCCTGAATGATGCCACACTGAAATGGAAGCCCAGCAAACTTTGCAGCCAGCTCTCCCAGAACCTCTCTGAACTTCCAGTGAAAGGGCAGTCCTCATAAGCCCGATGTGTGGAAAAGATTGCTGGGAGAACTTAGTGTCTTTCAGCCACCATCACCCACCGTAAGTGATCCCTCAACCATCTTGGGAGGTGAGTGAAGAGCCGTGTCTACGTTGTGTTCTTACCATCCCCAGCTCTTAGCAAACTGATACACTGAGCTGGTATGTCCACACCACAGCACGCTCAGGCGATGTTTACCCTCAACACACATGTCCTTTTGTTGAGTAATTCAGTATGTTCAGTGCCCACTCTACCTCTCGGCTGCCTTTGACCACCAGCTCTGACTAGGAATACAACAGCACGGAGTAAGGGCGCAGACCCTGGAGTCAGACAGCCAGGATTTGAATCTCAGCTCCGTCACCTGCTGGCTGTGTGACCTTGGATAAGATACTTAGCGTTTCTGTCCCTCAATTTTCTCTTCTGTAAAATGGGGACAGTAACAACAATAGCTATCCCATAGGGTTAGCGGGAGGATTAATAACTACAACCATGTTCTCTCAGCTTTGGGCCACACAGTCATCGTCCACAAGCTGATACCTGTATATGCATAAGCATCATTAGTTTCCTTGAAATCCCTTTCTGATTTCCCTCAGCTTTTCGCTTTGTCTCTTTTCCTCTCTCTTTCCAATGCTCTCGTTTCCTGTTTTATAGATGAGCATGCCATCAAGTCCATTCTCTCCTGACCCGTACCTCCAACAATCCCGTCTTTGAAAAGAAAGACCACATCCACAGCTCTAATTATCATGGAGGTTCTGACAATGCTCCGACTGAGATGCATAGTAAATAGGTCGCTTTGAGAGCTCCCTATGTGCCAAGGTCTGCGAGAGGTCCTCCGACACACCCTTTTATTGCTTTCTCAATAGGCAAGTATGTTATTATTTCGATATTAAGAAGAGAAAGGGAAGTTTCAGAGAGATTTACTAACTTGCCTTAAGTCTCACAGCAGGGAGATAACAGTTACCGCCGCCTGCTGCCTGCTGTGCGTAAGAGGTTCATTTTTCACAAACCATTTACAGATTCATTTACAAAGCGTGTAATAATGTTCTGGAGAATTGGGGCAGTATGGTGAGTGCCAGGTAAGGGGACAATTTTAACTTAAAAAAAAAAAAAAAAGATAGCCCTAGTACAAAAAAAGCCTGGAACCAGTTCCAAATTCTGGCTTGGAATCCTTTTTTCTTTTCTTTTTCTTTTTTTAGCTATTTATGCTCTCTGTCATCTCAGGCAAGTCAAGTCAGGGTACTCTTTTTGGTCCTCATTTTCGGCGTCTGAAAAACGGGAATCATAATATTGTCTAGGTGAGGGTTTAAAAATGGAAACAGACATTAAAATCACCTGTAGATTTTATATCACAATATAAATGTAAGTTTTATTAATCTGATTATTTGTTTTTCAGACCAGGAGGGTTCCACCTGTAATCTTAGATGTGGATTGGGGAATATTAATTAACTGTCAGGCAAGATACGTTGGGAATGCCTGATAAAATTTTGGCCAGGCAAAAATGAGGAATGGTGGGCTTGTGCTTTTCAAAAACTGTGTTCTGACTTTAGAAGGCAGCTCTGTTAGCATCAGACTGAATTTTGGGGTCATTTTGACCAAGTTCTAAGTGAGAATATATATAGCCAATTAAATTTTATTGGTCAATAAAGCTATGTGTCATTCCACTCCTCTATTTCACAACCTATTTATTGCACTGATAACTAACTGGTTTTTGAAGGTTTCCATCATAATGAAACTAGACCACAGGAAGACATGTGTAGATTATATCTTTGGTTCATTTAATGGGTCAGGAAAAGGGGGTGTAGCTGTCTCTTTAATCAGCAGACCTCAGGCTTGTTTCAGTGAGAATAACCCAGGTGCTGATCACCTTAATGACAACACTATTTTAAAAAGCATTTTAAACACATTATACTGTAGATTATTCTATTTTTTTTTCCCCTAATGGAGCTGTCCTTGAAGGACCATTATGCCATTCCTTTCAGATGTTTAATAAAGCACGAGATTATAATGATCATGCTTGAGAATAGGTTTTGTGCAGCTGGGTATTGCAATATAGCAATCTTCTGTTAAATCATTGAGATGCTAAAATGTATCTTTAGAGGAGTGGTGATGGGCTTTTATTAAATTGCTCCAATCAGTATTCCCTATGATCATTCATACCATTTTATTTTTAATTATTATCATCCTGATCAAAAAGCATGTATTCAAAATTCCTTTGTGCTTATTCCTGAGTTGAGATCTAGGAGCGTTTCAGCCAGGCCCTCCACAAGCTTATAGTTCATTGGAAACAACCCTGACGCTTATCTAACCTCTTAAATGAGGGGCGGACACATTATTCATTGTAGAAGGTGTTGGTGTGGGGGGTTGAGTGTGGGCTTCTGAATGTGCTGGTTTGGGTTCGAAGACATGCATTTAATCTACTAGTGGCCCCGCGTTGGACATGTTACCTAATCACCTCTGCACGACAGCTACCTTGTGAGAAATAAGGTGTGTGAAACAGCTGTGTTTCACTGTGTCTATGCACCAGGCAGGGGAACTGTGTGACTGGAATCAGCATCTTCCACCTAGAAATAAGGAGCCGGGAGCGCTCCTTGTAGCAGGTGGTGGAGGGGCAGAAGTCAGGTTGCGAGAGGAGCCTTGTTTGTGGTTCACCAAAGGCTAGGGAAGCAGAGAGAGAAAGCAGCAAACACTGAGATCAGGGATCCAGATAGAAACTCTCAGGTTTCGGAGGTCTGGTTAAGAAAGAGAAAGCAGAGCTGGTTCCTGGAAGTAGGGCTAGATGGAACAATGGAGTCAACTAGAAGAAACAGCAAAAGAGCCTCAGGATGGAAAGCTAGTTAGCAGTTCAACCAGTAAAATATTTTCTTTTGATCTCGATTTAATTTTTCTAATAAACTTCTAGTCATCTCATACAGAAATATTAATAAGAAGGATCCCATGACGTAGGTCTGACAGTGGCTGGGTTACTTTTACATTGTTTCAGACCTGCCCCTGATTAAATGGGGAAACCTATCACGCTTATGTCTATTTCAAAGGAATGAAAAAAAAACCTTAAAAAGAAATCAAACCCCAGGTGTCTTCGATGGTGACAGAGCAACAGCATTTGTTTTGCTTTGAAAGTTATTATTATTATTTTTTTGATCTCTGCTCTTTTAGAATGAACACCCATTAGTCTTAAACATTTTTTTTTTGAAGCTGCCCCATCTTCAGATATGTATTTTTATGCTTGAGGAAGTCTCATAGCAGTAGGGAAAAAACATTTCAAGTTACATTTGAGAGGAAGAATTTAAAGTATGTAAGAAAGGGAAGGGAAGGCTGGTCACAATCCACGGGCCTTAGTGGCAGAAGCTTTAGCGGATACACAGGGATGGCCTATGATTGTTCCGGAGAAGCCCAGAAATAGTCACTCCACATAGAGCTGCTCAAAGGTTTGGAAAACGTGCCCTGCTCTTTAGTGTAGCATCCCAGCATGATCATGACACCCAATTTAATGATCAGGATCCGCCACATAGCATGAAAGGAGGGATTCGAAGGAGCTTAATTGTGCACCTGTTAAGTACAATGTATTGTACTGTCTCCGTTACCTGGATTGTAACTCTCTGTCGGTCTTCGGGGAGTCCCTATGAAGTATGTATTATCATACCCTTCTCTCATAAAGTTGGGTGACTTGCTAATATCCATGTTTTGGGGAGGCATGCCTGATGCCAAAATTCATCACCTTCCTTTATGATACAGCCTCCTTCTGGTTTGATGGGCTTTTTTTTAAAGATTTTATTTATTTGATAGAGTGAGAGAGCACAAGCAGGGGGAACAGTTGAAGGAGAGGGAGAAGCAGGTTCCGCACCAAGCAGGGAGCCCGATGTGGGGCTCGATCCCAGGACCCTGGGATCATGACCTGAGCCGAAGGCAGACGCTTAACCATCTGAGCCACCCAGGCGCCCCGATGGGCTTTTGGAAGAGAATTGAGCCCAAAGAGCCTCTCATGCACACCTCTCCCCCCGATCCCCTCCCACTGCTTTGGCCCCACGTCTGTGCTGTATCAGTATGGTCAGCCTGTGTGCAAACAGTCTTGACTTTTCTCCTGCCTCTCTTTGTTGCCTGCCCTGCAGATAACAGGAAATAATATAATTGGCTATAGCCCTCTTCAGATATAAATGATAATGATACATATCTAGTTTATGAGCTTACTCGTTTCTCACCACCCAAAAATAGGAAAAAGAAACTACTTTGTTGTTCCTTGCCATTGAAAATGAACTAACAAGTTCAGCAAGTGGTGTGAACTGCATTTTGAAATTTTCGGGAGAGCATGAGTAATTGGGCAATTTAGCACAGTACTTCTGGCTGATGCATTTTGTAGAACTTTTCTTCTACCTATTCAGGAACTCTTTGTTTGGGGAAAAACTCAGAGGGCATGCAGCTTATGTGTTTTTAAGTGAAGATAGTACATACTTGTTATTCTTTTGTCTTATAAAATTACTTGAGACTATTTTGTTTTCCCCTTTGTGTTGAACTGCTATCATCTGTCTTGGAAAGTACTCTTAAAATACCAAAGATGAAGTTCTGTTTCCTTCACAGATCACTGGGTGCTTTGCCGTAGCACCTTGCATAATGAATGTCTCATTGGCATACTGCTTAAGCATCATTTAGTCACACAACCAGAAGAAATTCCCTCTTTGACTAGGAGTGACTCTTTAAAACCATAGCAATAAACACAGGAAAATAAAAGAAGAAGAAAGCACAAGGTCATGAGAATTTATGTGGGGATCTTTTCTCCACGAAATGATCTGGGCAAATCTAGAATAAAGAGCTCTTAATTAAATTTGCAGAAATGATAGACTGTCTCATTAAACTGAATCTTCCCTCATCCCCATCCCTAGTGTTAAAACAAGCAGGATATTCCTCATTACCCGAAATAAATACTCAACTGCCTTCTGGGATAGTGCTCAAACATATCAAGACTAGAACAAACAAAAAATCCAAATTATTTAAAGAACTCATAATAACAAAATTCATACTAAATTCATGGAAAATGCTCATTTTCCATGTGCATTTGCAGAATAAAAGTGTTCTTTCCACGTGCCTCTTTGGCGAGAGAAGAAATCAGCAGTGCTATGGGGGATGGTATGGTAGAGGGACGAGGGCAGAGGCCATGGCAACATTCCTGGGGCAGCTATATGCAGACTAGCACGTATGAGAGGGCATAAGTTCCTATGTATGACAGACCCACTTCATACGTGAAGAGGATCTTAATCATGGAGGGCTCAGGACTTCTAGTTGACATAGTGAGTTGGGCACATACATTTACATCCTCTTTCATTCCAAAACCCTTATTAAATGAGACTAAAGGAAAGCAGGAATTGTGGTTTCTCCAGCTTGGTTCTTCTTTCTCAAGATTGCTTTGTCAATTCAGGGTCTTTTGTGGTTCCATACAAATTTTAGGATTGTTTTTTCTATTTCTATGGGAAATGCCATTGGAATTGTGGTAGCGATTTTATTGAATCTGTAGATTGCTTTGGGTAGTATGGACATTTTAACAGTGTTAATTCTTCTGACCATGAACATAAGATATCTTTCCATTTATTTGTGTCTTCTTCAGTTACTTTTGTCAGTGTCATATAGTATTCAGTGTACAGATCTTTCACCTCCTCAGTTAAATTTATTACTAAGTATTTTATCTTTTTGCTGCTATTGTAAATGGGATTGTTTTCTTAATTTCTTTTTCAGGTAGTTCATTGTTAGTGTATAGGCACAGGACTAATTTTTGTATATTGGTTTTGTATCCTGCAACCTACTGAATTTATTAGTTCTAAGAGTTTTTTTGGTAGAATCTTCAGGGTTTTCTGTGTATAAGATTGATCATGTGAGTTTAACTTCTTCTTTTTTGATTTGGATGCCTTTTATTTCTTTATTACACAACTACAGTAATCAAAGCAGTAAGGCATTCGTGTAAAATCAGACACATAGACCAATGGAAAAGAATAGAAAGCCTAGAAATAAATCCACATATAAATGGTCAACTAATCTTTATCAATGGTGACAAGATACACAATGGGGAAAGAATAGTTTCTTCAAAATGGGGAAACTGGATAGACTCATGCAAAAAAATGAAATTGGACTCTTATGCTATACAAAAAAATTAACTCAAAATGAAGTAAAGATGTAAATTAAGACCTGAAATCATAAAACTACTAGAAGACAGGGAAAAATCTCCTTGACATTGGCAATGATTTGTTTTTGTTTTTTGGGTTTTTTTTTTTGGATATAGCAACAAAAGCAAAACTAGATAAGCGGGATTACATCAAACTAAAAAACTTCTTCACAGTAAAGGAAATCATCAACAGAATGAAAGGGCAACCCACAGAATGGGAGAAACTACAAACCATGTATCTGATAAAAGCTTAATATCCAAAATATGTAAGGAACTCCTAAAAATCAATAGCAAAAACCAGAAAACAAAAACAACTCAAGTAACCTGACTAAAGAATGGGCTTGGTTCTTCACAGGACCTTCACAGACATTTTTCCCCCAAAAAAGACATACAGATGGCCAACAGGTAAATGAAAAGCTGCTCAGCATTACTAATCATCAGTGAAATGAAATGCAAATCAAAACCACAATGAGATATCACCTTATACTTCTTAGGGAGGCTATTATCAAAAAGATAAGAGATAACAAGTCTTGGTCAGGGTGTGGAGTTTCCTTTTGGGATCCTTTGTATACTGTTGGTAGGAATGTAGATGGGCACAGCCATTTTGGAAAACAGTTTGGAGGTTTCTCAAAAATGAAAATTCAAACTTCCATATTATTCAATAATACTTTTGGGTATATAGGCGAAGGAAATGAAATCAGTATCTTTTAGAGATGTCTGCATTTCTATGTGAGGCACTGGATGTGTGAACTTACTTGATTGTGCAAATCATTTCACAATATATATAGGTAGATTAAGTCGTCACATTGTACCCCTTTAAAAAATCACATTGAACTCCCTAAATATATACACAATTTTAATTTTTCT
Source organism: Phoca vitulina (assembly GCF_004348235.1). Taxonomy (NCBI): domain Eukaryota; kingdom Metazoa; phylum Chordata; class Mammalia; order Carnivora; family Phocidae; genus Phoca; species Phoca vitulina. The sequence continues at coordinate 14,069,978 of NW_022589708.1, read as the reverse complement.
ACCATACCTCAATAAAACTGGAAAAAAAGAAAATGAGGGTAAAAGGATAAAGAGGCATCAACCCACAAGAACCAACATATGTATGAAAAAACTTAGAAAGTCACATGAAATAGAAAATATCCCAATAGAAAAATGAGCAAAGAGAACACGTAGGCATTCTTTACAAAGGGAACGGCTTACTGTGGCTAAGGAACATACAAGAGAAAGTGTTCAAGTTTAATCTCATTGGGAATCTGGGAAGTGCAAACGAATTAAAAAACGAGGTCCCATTTCTCACCCACCAGAATGGTAAAAATTAAAATGTCTTATCGTATCATGTGTTTATGGAGAGTTCAGTGAAACAAAAACTCTCATATACAGCTGGTGGGATTTAGTACAGCCATTTTGGAAGGTAATTTGGCAGCATTTAGGAAAATGAGAAATGTGCATTTCCTATGACCCAGAAGGAATTCTGCTACTAGGTCTCCAGCACAGAGAAACGGTCAGTAATATGCTCCAGGAGGCATGTATTTGAGTGTTACTACCACATTACTGGAAATATGAGAGAAGGACCTGGTTAGATATTCGGTGATATAGTCATACTATGGTGTTTTCTAAAAAGCAAATACTGCCACTTGACTCTGGGAATCTTTACATTCAAATGCCTGGATATTATGATTACTATTTCATCACATACTCATTTTTAGACTCTAATACCATTTCAAAACCAGGTCATATCTGAGAACAGTGGGTTTAGGAATGAATTGTACATACCATATGTGATATATGATATATTTTAACTATAGCTACTATGATTATGTTTTGGATTATGCTATGTTTATCTTGCTGCAATTTTATTCTAGATATCTCAGGTAACCCTTGATTTTTATCCACTGCAATCTGAAATGCATTCTGCGTTGCTGAGCTTTAGTTACTTCAAGAACAAGGTCACTGTAGCCCACAATAAATGGATTCATTAAAAAAAAAATCATCCTTAAGCATGGAATTTATAAGTATGGAATTTGTTCTGTTCTACCAGTGAGAATGAGGCAACACTGTCTAACTGTATCTGGAGATTCAGCTAGGGCTGGGTTAACCTCATGGAGAGTGTTTCTGTCCTGACTTAAGGCTCTGAAACAGATATACTTGATTTTCTGTATTAGTCATGATTCCGCAATGAAAGGCGGAATGGATTTTCCTTTATACTTCTTTTCATTCTATGACTAACAGTTCCTAGCATCATACTGGACTTCTAGGCATTCAATAGCTACTTGCCAAACTACCTTAATAATGTGACAGAAAGGAGGAGATGCTTAGCTAAGTTGTTGGCTGTTTGCTTGGAGGAATATGATGACATCATCCCAGCACATTGGAAGTTATGAGTCCGATCTTTGTATTCTCCATTGTGCCATTGTACCAAGACAGCCATCTTCTTCCAAATCTGAAGAACAGGCTGACACCCAGGAGGGCAGGGCCGAGAGATGGAAAGAACCTGGGTCCTTGATGATAACTTTCACCTGAGTCCATCCCCACCCTGCATATCCTAGTATATGAGGTAATACTTGCATGAGGTTAGACTTTCTATTACTTGAGGCCAGAAACACCAAAAGGGATACAATTTTTAAATAAACTGATTTTGTAACTAACCAAAAATGCTAAAAAAAAATTGTATATGCTTTTATCAGACCACCAACCTTTTCCTCTGAGTGAGGAGTAAGAGCAGGGAAAACAAATCTAATCAACCTTAGAAATAGAGATGATTGAATATTCATTGAAAGGAAATAAAGGTGAACTTTTCTAGTCCTTTCATTTAAGTTGAGAACTTTAGGCCCAGAGAAATACAGACCTTGCTCATGGTCATTCAGTAAGTTGGTGGCATGTCAGGAAAATATCTCAGGGCTGGATCAACCACTTCATATTGTCTCTATATGGTGTTAGTGTCAAAGAGAGAATATTTAGTAAGAGAGGATACTGAGGTCTTATTAACTCAATAGATGCCATTTCTGAGTGGTCATCAGTGCCTGCCCACCTAAAACTTCACAGGATCCTTTTTCAAATGTATCATTAACTTGAAGAGATTGTATAAAATTGAGGCATTATTATTTTATGTTTCATTTTGTAGGAATATGCAGTGTCAACACTTCCAGTGTTGTTTATAAATAATTAATAATTATAGGCACTTTAGGGAGTTGAGAATATTTTTTAAGCAATAAATACGCCTCTGGTTTGGTTTATTTCCTTTTTGATTAATGCACAGTCTATAACACTTGTTCATTTCATCCTGTTTTAATTGTGAAATGTTTTAGCCTTAATTTTTGCTCTAAGTTTTTACACAGTACAATCTCTTTACTCATACTTCTTTGCCTAGTTAATGTTTAATGTCATTTGTATTTTTACACCTCTGAATATTAACCCACAGACAGGTTTTTCAATGGTATAAATTATAGCTTCTATCAAAAGTGCTGGTAGAATTAATATCCCAGATTAATGTAAGGCTGAAATCTAAGTGGACAGCCCATTAAAAAAAAAAGTAAACAAAGACCCATGCACTCTGGTTTGCAGCATAAATGAAAGGTCAGGGAGTTGAGACTTGGGGTCAATGCATTATGTTTAGAAGGGTTTTCATGACACATAAATCTGGCTACCCATTAGATCCTGATTATCTATTGGCCACGTTCACTCTGGTTCAGTCAATAAGCATTTATAGAATACCTACTCTATGCCCATCAGTGTGCAAGACACTGGGAAGCATATTGGCAAGGGTCAAGTGTAAAGGGCAGGTGTCGAAGGAGTAGCAGAAATGTAACAAGGAATAACACAACAACCCAAGCCATGAAGAATGTGCCATCTAATGGGTGAGAGGTAGCTAATCAAGTAATTCCAGCACATTATGGTCAGTGTCATAATAATGGTTTTGACCAGCCTACTTTTGAATACAGAGGAGTGCACATGTACTTCGGGATTCTCTGGGAGGTGATGTATAATCTGGGTCTTTAAAAATTAGTAGATTCCCACTGGTGGAGAAGAAAAAGGAGAAAGGGGCTTTACAGGTGAGGAAGTATCATTTGCCAAGGAATAGTGTAAGCAAACTGTTGTTGAAGCAACCAGGAGTAAGTAGCTAAGGAGGACTGGGGTGGAGGCTACGCATGGTGAGAAATCAAGCTGAAACATCTTGATGATAAAGGACTGAGAGAGTGATGTCAGGAAGGCTCATTTAATCCACTCACAGCATAATTGAAAGCTCAAGGCGTCTTTCCTCCTCTCTAGGCATGTTGGTCCTCTCCCGTGTTGATCAGCTATTAGTGGATCTGGTCATCCTAATCTGCGGTCACAAGGCAGTTCTACATGTACACATACTTCAGTCGGTATCACAGATGATGTGGTTTTGTAGTGTAGTTGTTGGGATCCGGAGCCAACGGCCAAGAAAGAATTCTTGAGACATCCTTGGGGCAAAAAAGGTGGTTTTATTAAAGCACGGGGACATGACCTGTGGGCAGACAGAGCCGCTGCACTGGGGCTGTGAGGGTGGCTGATTATATACTTGGGAGGTGGGGGTGGTAAGGACAAAGGGAGATTTCCAAAAGGACTTTCATATGCTAAAGAGGACTTACAAGATATTGGAGACCAGGCTCTCCTCAAGATAAGGTTGTTTGTTTTTCCCCCTAGCAAGGCATTAACGTTCAGATAGTTGGGAGCTTCCTGGAGGATCGTTACGCTTCCTCTTCCTCTCTCAAGTACTGTACTTATCAATGGGCTGCAGGTTATAAAGAAATTTAATTTTATTTACATTCCCTCCTGGCTTTGTTTCCCACATCACTAGGAATGTGATGCGTGATGTTAAAGCTATAGGAAGTCGAGTCTACGAGTCTCTGGAAGTTAGGCTATTGATAAGAATGCTCTTTCCTTATAAATCATGAGGACATTTGTAAACTGAGGGAGACTCTTGTCCTCTAGGACTGTGATCTCTATCAGCTAACGGTTTGTTTTTCCCTTCCCTTGGTTTTAGGGCAGCCAGAAGTGCCTGTGGAAGGTCACACATGGGGAGATGCAGGGTGTTCGCTTGTGCTTTGCCCTCAGCTTGCCTTCTGCTCCCTCATCAATATAGAAAGGCTAAGAGGTGACATTTTACAACTAAAAACTTCAAACTGAGCCTTAAGATCATATCTATATCAACATGAGTAGGCCAATCATAAACATAATATTGGCACACACACAAGATAAGGTGCAAGATTCTACGGTTGAACAAGTGCATGTTTATTTTGGCTTCCTCTTCAGTAATAAGTTGACAGCATAAAGATTTTTTTTTCCTTATCCTGCATGTGTTTCTTCATTTAACAAATTAATCTCCAAGATTCTTTCTTTGGGTGTCTCTGCCATGCTTGCCAAAGTGAGGCTCACAGTAGCTGTTGCCTGAGAAGAGATTATCCAGAGGTTTAGCTCTTGGTAATGTTAATGGTAGATAAGGAGCTACCGTTTTCCCCTGCTGTTACAGTAACTAAGGGATAGTTGACTTAGTTTCCTTTATCAATTAAACCCAGTGTTTAGGAAAAAGATAGTTTGAATATTTATGCTCACCTCGTACCAACAAGGATTTAAGGTAGTGAACGCAGGTACCGATCCACAAAACAATGAAACCAGCCCACTGAAAGGCGATCAGAGTGCCTGAAATCCAGTGAAGTGAAGCCTCAACTGCACCTATGTGGATTTTGTACCTTTCTCCCTGAGGTCAGAGTACACAGAAAGCCATAGAAATGTAGACTCTGGAGGTCTTGGGCAAGTCTTGTCACGGCTATGTACCCTCAGGCCACAGAGCTCTCTTAGGGTACAAATTAGAAAATAAATGTGGACTCCCTATGAATAATAGAAATGAATTATTATTACTATCTTTATCACTTCTTACAGTAGTAAGAGCATTAGTACCATGAGACTTTTTGATAATTTAACTAGAAATAGTCTAATTTTTACCTCTCTACTTACTCCCTGTAGGGAAGAGTTTTCCATGTGAAGTTTGGAATAAAAAAGATTCAATGGCACATTTTTAATGTGCTAAAGCATTTTCAAATGCTTTCTGATGCCATTTGCATATAAACAATTCGTCTGCTAATTACAGATGAGTTATTCAGTTATTAAAATAAGCCCTACAGGACTTATATTTGGCAGTATTTAAGTGAGTTACTTTTACTTACTTCGAAATAATTGACTTGTATTTCTTCAAAAGTATTTCATTTTAGACTTTGTTTTTTCACCAACGCACTTGCCCCCATTTTGTACTCCATTCCTCCCAAATAGTCTGAATCAATGAAGCTTTAGTGTAGTAAGCTCAGCCAGTGCTTGACACAACTCTTAATTCTAAAGCTGGTGATTTGTTGATGCCGTCTGGGTTCCTGTTTGCCCATGACGAGCTAATGCATTAAAGACACACGAGCAATATCCTAAAGCAATGGTTGTTTATCCATTCTAATTGCGAGGAGCAATAATAGACACATCGTATAACACCGAATAATCAAAAAATCATCTGTATCAGAGTTTGGAGTGTGGTGTTTGCATTTATATTTAATATGATTATCTTATTCAATGAAGAATTCCTTTTCAATGTTACAGTGAAGCCTCACCCTGAAAACACAAGTCAAGGACAAGATGCAAAGGAAAAAATCCTAGACTAGATGGATATATGGGGTTCTAGTCCCATTCCTGCCATCAGCTAGCTGCGTTGACATGGGGGGAGCCATCGCGCCTCTCTGGACCTCCCTTTGCTCATAGATATTCAGATGCGATTGAAAGCGAAAATCTCTTAGAGTCATTTTTCAATTCTATCTCTTGCTCAATATCTCCCAGTCCACTCTTGATGGGAATAGTGTTTTTATATCCCTGACCAAAGAGCCCTTCAAACCTCTCCCAGCCTTTCTTAGAATAGATAGAATATTTAGCCTTTCATTTAAACAAACAAACGGAGAAACCAACAACAAGCAAGATGTCAGTAGGGCAAGTAATTAGCTAAACTAATTCAAGAAGTATCAATATTTCTTCTGAAGCAGGAAATCCAAGTTTCAGCCCTTTGACCTTGAGCAAGTCATTGTATGTGGTTTTCTTGGTGGTATTTCTAGAGTGACAGGTCTTAGACACTGTTCCAAGTGCTAATGTGATATATGACTCTATGCAAATGATATCAGTAAGTCATGTGCTGTGATATGAACAATATAATCTCCCTTGGATAATTAAGGGCTGCTATCTTATATTTGAGTTGATCATTAATTTTCTCTGTTTACGGATTTTTTTATGTTTTCTTTGATTTTTTTTATTCACTATATGATATCTTACAATTTAATCTAATCAGAAACTAGTGTTTATATATATATATATATATATATGTATAAATTTCCCCGAAAATTCCTCTGTATTGCTCCAAAGATTCAATTGCTTGAGCAGTGTTTTTTTTTTCCTATTTGTTAGTGAATAAACATCTTCCAAGCCATATATTTACCTATATATTTATATATAAATTTACATACATGTTAAATTTATGAACAATACAATTCATATTTCACAGAGCATATCAACACACGAGCTTCTCCTAAGAGATTTGTCTATCATGTTATTTTCACTTTCACTGGCTATAATGAAAGTGACTAAAAAAAAAAAAGTGGCTAAGCCATGCATGTTTGCTATTTTATTCAGTCCTTTGAATTGTGTGTGTGTGTGTGTGTGTGTGTGTGTGTGTGTGTGTGTGTGCCTGTGTGAAATGGTTGTACCTTATGGATGAGTTCTCGGCAGTAAGCCCATTTAAAATTTGTCATGCCTCATGATCCTGACAATACATCAAGAGGAGCTGATTTAGGAAAACACAGATTGTTTTTCAGTATAAAGATAATACTTTTTTTTCAGTATAAAGATAATACTTTTTCAGTATAAAAATCATCCCTACTGTGAGTGGATTTCTTACTAATTATTTTTTGACTTTGAACCTTTTAAAAATATTCTTTAAAGGTAATTATTATATGGAAAGAATTTTTTTTTGATTGAGGAAATACTGCTTTTCTGACCAATTTGAATCTTATTTTTTTTAAGGTGTACAATTAAAGTAAATTATTTAAAACTCACTGCCTTTTTACCAGTTTACCAGTTTAAATAGATTTTGGTATCTGCTCACATAGTTATTTTTTTTCCTTAGGATTCAGGTTTCTCATCTATTCCCTTGTGCTTTAATAGATACATACAAACCCAGAGAATGCTTTATTTCCTCATTTCAAGCTTTTAACATTTAAATAATCAGCCTTCTTAAAATGATAGAAAATGGATCTTTGAGTTTAATAATCTTATAAGAAGTAAGGGCAAAATGAAATTTTTAGTTTTTATTGGTCATAGAATCAAATATATCTATGGAATAAAATGAGATAATGTGGTTTAATACAGGTGCTTTATTAAATTACTTTAAACAGAACTTTAAAAGAGCTTTCCCAGTTTCTATTTCTTATGTGCTATTTTTTAAAACAGTTGATGTCAGGAAAAATGACCAGTTTCAAACCATACTAGTGTACCATTCAGAGAAGGAATAAATTCAGGCCCACTTTTCTCTTTCCATGCTGATTAGATTGTGGTATAGTCATTTCATGCACCACCTACTTTCTGGGTGCTTCTGGAAGCTAGTAGGGGTGGTAAGGAAGACTCTTGTCCTCAGGGAGCTGACACAGTCATCTTGGTGAGAAAAGGCAAGGTCCTAGGAAACACCTACAGAATATCTGCATGTTAACTTTCAGTAAGAAAATCCAGGTAATGAACAGTGTTGGTAAGATTGTACAGAAAACCTCTTAAATAGGGAATCAACAGAAAGACAAAATAATCAGAACGGTGGAAGAGAATGTGGATTCAGCCTCTGGTGGCTATTGGAGTTGAAGTAACAGGGAACAAAAGGAGATTGCTGGGGCTATTGGCCTAATCCAGAATTGGACTCAATGGAGAACAAAAAGAACTTTTGGAGGTCTCCAATGCTCACTATGGAGGCATCTGAATGTGATCCAGTGTCAGATCCCATCCAAATCCCCAAAACAGGCAAGGACGTACTCTGTCTCTGTCTACTCAGGCTCTGTCTAAAGAAGGAAGTTTGCTCTCAACTCCAGCTGTGGTGGTAGCCAGGAGTCGATGAAGATCTGGTGTGGCCAGATCTTCACATCTTTCAAATGCAGCCAGATACCCAGTTTTTAAAGGAAATGCTCCTAATTATAAATGTTTACTCTTCTTCACTATTGTGTGAGCCAAATTAAAGATACCTGCTGGCTTGATACAGCCTAAGAATGACCCATCTACAACTGCCAGGGTAAGGAAATTGGGAAGGTTTAACCCTGACAGTGACATCATGAGAATCGCGAATAAGAGAGAGGATCTGGGCAACCACGCAAGAAATGAGCAGGAATCAGATCCAGACAAAAATGGGTCTCTAGAAACTGGAATGGAGGATCTAACTTAAGAGGAATTGCAGAAGAATTGACAGAATTTGGAAATGTTATTAGTTCACAGATGAAAATTACGCCATGAAAGAAGCCTACCCCAAGGTTTTGAACTTGGGGGTCCAGGTCGATGGGGACAGAGAACAGCTTAGGGCCAATGAAAACCAATTTATTGTATATTTTCCTGCTTTCATTAGATTTTAAACTAATGAGAGGGAGACATAAATGTCAAAGTTGATTAGAGACTTAATTGATCTCCTATATAAACACTATCTATTTGAACACATCCTTCTTCTACATATAGAAACCATTCATGCAGAACCTTTTATTTTTGAATTTGAGAAATGTAGCAGTTGGCTCATTTTTCAAACACACATTATTCTCTGTTTACCTATGCAGATATTCATCCATTCATGCATGCATAGGGTTGCCAGATTTTGCAAATAAAAAATACAGGATGCCCAGCTGAATTTGGATTTCAGATAAACAACAAATAATTTTTGTATAAGTGTATCCCAAATATTGCATGGGGCATACTTACACAAAAAAGTATTACTTGTTTCTCTGAAATGAAAATTTAGCTTGCCATCCTGTATTTTATTTGGCAACTCTGTGCATTCACCATCCTGTTTCTCTTGGATTGAGTCTTCTTTCTCACTCCATTGGTTCCTCTTTGGCTCTTCTACAAGCCATTCTTTACAGAACAGGCCAGTTGATTTTTAAAAATGTGATTATGGTCATCTCCTTGCTTAAAACGTTTTAGGGCCCTCCCTTTGTACTTAGAATAAAATTCAAACTCCTTACCCTGATTTGCAAGGCCCTAAATGATCTAGTCCAGCCCCCACCCCCCGCCCAACCTGTTCCTGCGTGTACAGTCATCTGCCCAGACTCATCTTGAATACACTGTCCCTCCCCCTGGCTAAGGTCAACCCCTCTATCCTTCATTTTCTTCAAACCACCGACACTGATTTGCACCTTAGGGCTTTGGCACTTTCTATTCCCTTGCCTTGGAATCTTCTTTCTCCAACACTTTGCTCACCCATCTCTATCATCATTCAGGTCTTAGTTCTAATGGGACCTCCTCAGAGAAGCTTTCCCTGGTCACTCTATCAAGTACAGTTTCTCAGCCTCAGAACTATTGACAATTTGGGTTAGATAATTCTTTGTGTGAATGGGTTGTCTTGTGCATTGTAAGATTAGTTTAGCAGCATCCTTGGCCTCTTCCCACTAGGTACCTTCAGTTGTGACAATTAAAAAGGTCTCATCAAATGTCCTCAGAGGCAAAATCACCCCTGGTTGAGGACCACTGAAGCAACCAGCCCCCTTCCACTTTTTTTCTATCATATGATCCTATTTTCCTAACTTCACTCTCTGCAGTTTTTCTATTTGCATTTATTTGTTACTTGTTTATCATCTCTTTCTCTCTCACTAGAAGAGAAATAATGTCTGCAAGATTTGATCTGTTTTACTCACCTCTCTATCCTTATTGTCCAGAACGATGCCTGGCACATAAAGGTGCTCAATAAACATTTATTGACTATATGCCAGATACATTCAGATGACCTTTATTGAAGAGTTAGCATGCCTCACGCACTGTTAGGTTTAGATGGAATAACAATGAACACGACATTATGCCTGGTCTCTTGACTCTGATATCTTATACTGAAGCTCCGTCATGAACTCCAGGTTACATGTAGTAAGAATGACAGGCCCCTACAGGCTTACTGTCACCTTGTGTAAGGTCCATGGAAGCTAACCTTGCCACAGTGCTTGGGTCAGTTCCATACAACAAAGAATTAGCCTACCCCAATGAGAACATTGTCCCTGAGAGAAACACTGGCTTGAGCCATTCAGCACTCACCAGCTGGTGAGAATGTCACTGGGCACAGACCATGGAGGAAAGTTGGGGAAAGGAGTTTCACAAATTAAAATTAGGTTACTCACCAGAAGGAGGAAGGTCCAGTGCTTGGGAGAAATAACACATGTCTCCTATAACAGGGTAGAGGTACCAAAGAGAAGTTCCTGAAGACTCTCTTGGAATATGGAGATTGGAGAATTTTTTAAAATATTTTTTATGCTTTATTTTTTTATTATGATCAATTAGCCAACATATAGTACATCATTAGTTTTTGATGTAGTGTTCAACGATACATTAGTTGTGTATAACACCCAGTGCTCACCACAACACATACCCTCCTTAATACCCATCACCCGGTTACCCCATTCCCCCACCTCCCTCCCTTCTGTAACCCTCAGTTTGTTTCCTGGAGCCCAGAGTCTTTGGTGGTTTGTCTCCCTCTCTGATTTCTTCCCATTCAGTTTTCCTTCTCTTCCCCAATGGTCCTCTGCACTATTCCTTATATTCCACATATGAGTGAAACCATATAATTGTCTTTCTCTGCTTGACTTATTTCACTTAGCATAATCCCCTCCAGTTCCATGCATTTTGATGCAAATGGTAGGTATTCATCCTTTCTGATGGCTGAGTAATATTCCATCATATAATGAAGCACATCTTCTTTATCCATTCATCTATTGAAAGACATCTTGGCTCCTTGCACAGTTTGGCTATTGTGGACATTGCAGCTATGAACACTGGGGTGCAGATGCCCCTTCTTTTCACTACATCTGTATCTTTGGGGTAAATACCTAGTAGTGCAATTGCTGGGTCATAGGGTTGCTCTATTTTTAACGTACTGAGGAACCTCCATACTGTTTTCTAGAGTGGCTGCACCAGCTTGCATTCCCACCAACAGTGTAGGAGGGTTCCCCTTTCTCTGCATCCTCACCAACATTTGTTGTTCCCTGTCTTGTTAATTTTTATGAAAAAAGTGATCAGATAGTATTTGTTGTATTATATCACTTGTGTTAACTCTGATAGTATATAATTCTTGCTATTAATCATGGCATAATTCTTTATGTGGCCCTGATACAGAGGACTTTTTCCTTTCTTTCATAGTGTCTGTTTAGCTTCTAAAGTAAGCTTCAAAAAAATTGAAGTCAGCATACCTACTAAGAAGTTTACAAATCCTTAAGTGTGGGGTGACTGGGGCTCAGTCATTAAGCGTCTGTCTTCAGCTCAGGTCGTGATCCTGGGGTCCTGGGATCGAGCCCTGCGTCGGGCTTCCTGCTCAGCGGGGAGCCTGCTTCTCCCCCTCCCACTCCCCTTGCTTGTGTTTCCTCTCTCTCTGTGTCTCTTTCTGTCAAATAAGTAAATAAAATCTTAAAAAAAAAAATCCTAAGTGTGCTACTCAGTACTTTTTCACAATAGGAATCTACCCATATAACAACCTCCAAGATCAGGAAATCCCAACACCCCCAAAGAGCCCCCTTCTGTTTCAGTGCCTGTTCCCCCCTTTTCCACCAGAGAACTTGTATATGCTGAGTCCCATCATCACAGAATGATTTTGTCAACCTTTGAAGTTTATATATATGGAATTATATAGTACATGCTTTTGTGTTAGCCTTCTTTTGCTCGGCTTTGTGTTTGTGACATTCACTCAGGTTGTTCTGGTAACTTGTTCCTTGAGCTTCATTTCCTACATCATACCACTGTATCAGTATGTCACAATTTATTTATTGATTCTATATGGGTTTGAGCTTTTTCAGATAGTGCTTCTGTGAATATTCATATTTGTGTCTTTTGTAGGTATGAGTCTGCATTTCTGTTGGGTATATAACGAGGAGTGGAATTGCTGGCCCGTCGAGTATATGTATGTTCAGCTGTAATAGACACTACCAAACACCCTCCCACAGTGATTGATTCAATTTACTTGCAGGAGCGTTCCATTTGCTCTACATGAGAAAAGAATTTTTTAAAAAGGCAGTAACTTGTAAGATCAGGATATGATGAAAAAAAAAAAAAGTGTTGCCTTAAGAGAAACACTGCCTACTCTGTAATAATTTTATGTATGCTTGGCATACTTAAGCGTTTATAACAAAGTTGATCACTTCCTTTTGTGAAATTTTACCCATGTGCCCACTTGAACCTCCTTCAGACCAGATAATGATGGCAAGGATCTACTGAGTCTAGGAAATTCAAATTATCCCCAGAATATTGGGGATATGGGAATAACTTCCTCTGTAAGTGTATAGTGTTCCTTTAACTAAATCATAAAAATCATTGCTGTGTTATATGAAAAGTTTATGAGGTCACATGAATGCTTGCTTACTGTGCATATGGTAAGAGCTGTGCATTTCAAGTTAAATATAGGAGCAGTTCTGGCTGTAAAGAAGTAGTTTAAGAAATCAAGAGAACTATAAATGGCCATCTGCTCTCTTCTCCATTTTTATTTGCTGAATTAACCCAGTGCAATATTTTAATGAATAATGGGTTGGGATTCCATCTGCTCATTAATTTTTTTCACACTATACAATAATCCATCATTTTTACCGAGTGGAAACAATTTGCTACTTTGTAAAAATATTTTTAAAAATAAAGGCAGTGGGTGTAATTCAACTTTCCATTAATTTCAAGTATATTTTAGAGATGGAGATACTGAGAGCATCATTAGGGTCAGGGTGCTGGGAAAAGAATTTCAGTTCTTTGGGATGACGCTGTATATTAGGTGGTGTGTATCCTTGTTTCATAAGATATGTATGTTTGGGCTTATTTGAAAAGAACAAGAAGAGGACCTTTCTCCATATGACCAAAGGTTGCAGAGATGTAAATGGCATCAGTGATAATGAACACTTTGGCAGAAGAGTATGAGGATTAGTTCTTTAAAAATAATGCAAAGCATATGTCACTATCAGAATGGAGCTTCTGGTATTCCGATTCTGTACTCAATGCTATGCATCTAAAACAAGTTGAGCATATTGATGCGTGTGTGCGTGTGCGTGTGCATGGGTGCACGTTTAAATTAATTAATTAGATTAACTTCAATTTCATTTAAGTACATTTTTAATTTGTTTCTGTTTTCTTGCGTCTGTCCTTTTATTTCTCTTAAGTTGGCATGGCACATTACATGCATTATATGCTTTGGGGCCATTTAAGGCTCACGTGTCTGGGAGCAGATGTCAGTTTAATGGCATCTTTAATGGCTGCTGTGTCACGTCCACAAGTAGATTCACTGAAACAGGGTTTGGCCAGAGGGTTTCGCCTGACATTTGGAGAATTGATGAGTGAGGTGAGAGGTGGAGAAGAAAAGGGAAAAGGCTTTAAAATATTCCGGTATTGATGATTTTTAGGATTTCTACATAATTTACCAAATTTTTTCTCTTCTGGTGGTTTTCCAGCTCAGTTGGTTTAAATAATTTATCAACAGATTTTTAAAAGCCTCCACTCCAGTTCTTATAGGTTCTGGGACCTGAGGGTATTCTTACCTATCAGTAGAGATATATTATTCCCTTTAAAGATAAGGGGTATGTTGTGCAGAGGGTATGGAAAATGATTGGTAACAGGGTTCCTATGGATTACAAGAGCCTAGCCTACGTTAATATTATTTTGAAATAATCACTAAATTCTGAAGAATATGACGATGCACTAATCATCATGTCTAAAATAAATGAACCATCTTAGAGGCACACATTTTAATCCCATCAGATTTCACTTGTATCTTCTTTTTATCAGATTGGAAGAATTAAAGCGGTAGCTTTTTATTTACTCCTTAGAGTTTGTCTATGAAATATTACACACTTATATTTTCCTAAGACTCTTGGGCCCCATACATTTGTTCGTAGGAGCTCCCATACCCAATTTTTCCCTATATTACTAAGCAGAGGATCTGGTAAAACTAGCATTATTCCATCCCAATACATAAAGAAAATGATATATTGGGAATTTTTTTTTTTTTGAGAGAGAAAGTTCCATTAAAATTTAAAGACCAAGCAAAAAAGAGACTCAGAAAAATTAAACTAGTCAATATTTTAAATGGTCCAATATAAGAAGTTAAGGATTTCTGTTTGGTTGTATACGAATATAAAAATGTCTGGACAGATAGCACCAAGTTGTAGAGAGGTTTTCTCTGTGGATTATATACCTTGGAGGAATTTTATTTTTCATTTCTTACATCCTTGTAAAATTTAGTTTCAAAACAGACTATATGGACATCTTTGTGAACGAGTGTTCAGAGAGATGACACTTCAAAATGTTTCTATGAGCTACAAAACATAAATAATAAATGAGTGTTTATTGACCACAATCTGTTATAAACTGAGGCATGCATACAATGCGTGTTTTATAGTGGGGAACAGGCTCTATTGTGGCAACACCAGGACCAGAACTCAGCTGACACTGGTTCCAAATAGGTGCCAGTAAATTCATCAGTCAGTCCTCTCAGATGGAGTCAAGATCATAGAAACATTTTCTTAATTATGAAGTAGGAATGTAACGGGAAAAGTCATTATGTTCTATGAAAATTTACCTGTGAATTTATGGAAATAATTCCATTCAAACGTACTTTCATTTGAAATAGACAACACATTAATATTTCTAATACAATGTGATGATGGAAAATGAACTAGGAGGGGCGATATAGCCTTCCTCTTGAATCTTGAAGAAAATATACACCATAGAAGCCAGGCTCCAGGAGAGCAGTTACCGCACTGTTCTCCACCAGCCCATCCCTAGTGACAACACAGGAACACAGGAAGGTCTCAGGAAATAGACTGGAACATACAGATATGACTCTCTACATGGATTCTGGCATCAGGTAACCTGGGTTCAAATCTCAGCTCCATATGTTAATGACTTCTGTAGCCTTGGGGCAATTACATAATCTCTGTAAACTTCAATTTAAGCATGTGGGGATAATATTAGCTATCTTCTGGGCTATTGTAAAAATTAAGGTTTTTATATATAAAATGTTCAGTTCCATGCCCGGCTGAGTTTGTGCTCAATTAATGGTAACTATTTCATTTAATAAGGTTGGTGATCTTTCTGCCCCCACATAAAATTATTTATTTTTAAGCAAAAATTTGGGATGGAAAGTGAGGTTTATGCACCAGTATAAAAAAATGGTAAAGGATTTCTGAGACCCCATTATTGATTCCCAGTGTCCCTGGTATGATTTATTCTAATCAGCACCTGGAAGAGTTGGGGACTGGTGTTATTCCCTTATGTAATCAGTCAGTTGTTAGCTAATTTATAAGTTAATGTCAGGTTCTTCCTTTGTTCTTTTGCCTTAATTGTATACCTTGGTGTCCAGAAAAGAGAAATAGCACGAGAAGCTTGAAATCCCTCGGAGGGTAGAGTATGTTTATCAAAATCCATAAAGAATGTTCGATTATACAATCTCTTCCAATGAAAAGGACTGTGCTGATTATCATGTTAATTAGAATACCTTCCACTCTACTGAAATGTTGTATACAATCAATGTTTTACTTCCCTGTGTCTCTAAGCACATAATTTGTACTTTTCTGAAGTGGGAGAGACAGATAGTACCAAATCTTTGTGTTACAGCTGGTTCCCCAGAGAAGCTTGTAGCTGTGCTGAAAAGAAAAAGAAAAAATAAAAACTTAAGGCAGATTGCCTGAACTATATACTAGGATATCATAGAAAAAAATTTACACTTTATCATGTGAAGCTCAAGAGTATTACCTTCATGATCAGCCAAAGAAATGTATCAGGCTGAAAACAAACACAAAAAAACCAGAGACACATCAATCCTCCCTTTCCATTTTCCTTTCCTTTCCTTTCCTTTCCTTTCCTTTCCTTTCCTTTCCTT